>NC_051863.1:107271812-107871812 GCF_015732765.1 Culex quinquefasciatus
AAGGTGTTACGTCGATTCCGTTAGAAAAAAACAGAAATTGACAATATATATTTGCTCGTACAAAATATAAACTTGTAAACTATTGTAAATCAGCTTAAAAAATAGGAAAATGACCATGAATAAAAAAGTTGTAGTATTTAAAAGGAGCATAGCTCAAATTTTTGAAAAATTTTGAAACTGACAAACTTTATATTGAATTACCAACAGGCGCATTCTCTAGAATATCGTATTTTTACAGATTCTGCGAACGAAGTAACAAACAAACACTTGTAATAAAACCAATAAACTTCCAGCAAAACATAACCGAGTGAAGACATTTAGCGAACAGCATTAATTGAGGAGCATACGAGACGGGTTAGAGGCACCGGTGCTGAAGTTGTTTTGCAAGAAATCATGCATAATTATTGCATCGTTTGTGGTTGAGTGTATAAGAGTTTCGAGAGTAAATTGTTGAAACAATCGATCCGAACTCATGCCCGCACGTAAAAATGTGTGTTTATTTGTTGAATTTGTTTCGAATAACATTATCAACAGCAACGATGCGATGTTGCGAAATATACTACTCCACGTGGAAAGAGTTATGATGATACTCGAACGAAGAATAATAATACACACATATATACGTAAATTATATGTAAATCAACGAAGTCTGACTTTTTCGTTGTGTTATGGTGATCTTTAGTAGCTTTTAGGGTTTATGAAACTTTACTTTGTGATTGCGTGTTAAAAAAGTTATTTCCATCTAGAAATAAAAAAAAAAATACTTAATCCACTCTTTGGTGGTTGGCGCCTTCCTCACATTTAAAGAGTGCTATCCAAAATGCAAAAAGTGCGAAAATAACACTTAAGTGCTTATAACTTTTGATAGGGTTGTCAGATCTTCAATGTTTTGGACGCGTCGCCACATGTCAAACAGCTACCACGTGGACCAACATCGCCTATAAAAAATTACTTTTTTTTTACTTTTTGAACCATAGAATTATAATTCATGGTGATCAGGATACTATTCAGCTGTATTCTGAACCTCCAAATAAGAAGAAAAAACTGTTATGGTGCAAATTTTACAATCACGTGGTAACTGTTTGACACGTGGCGTCGCGGTTTTCATCAAGCATTCATAGCATGCTAAGGAAAATTTGATGCTTTTCTGGGGAAAACCGTTGGTTCCGAAAACCCCGGATGTATTGTCGTTGAGCTCGATGGGGGTTGAACGAATCGACCTGGTCTCTTAGGAAAAGTTGTTCTCCAGACGATTCTGCTCATTTCTGGCCATCCTAGAAGTTTCTACATGTTTTCCCCAGGCCTGTAGGAGCGAATGAACGGAAATTCAAAATTTTCCATAGTAATTTCCATGTAAACTTGAACCCGCTTGAGACAAGCCAGTTTTCAACCAAATGAGCTGAAATTTGGCCTGAGAGTCCCTATGGGTATGCCCTACAAGGGGAACTACACCAGAACTTGATCTGAGAACTTTTCAAAATCCGTACCCACCCTAATGGGTAGTGAAGAAACTGACGAAATTAGCGAATTTACCAACTTTCGTTGAACCGTCAACTTGAAAACTGAATAAATAGCCTCAAAAGTTTTGTCCGATATTAAAATTGTCCTCGGTGGACAATGCGAATTGGACCATCACTTGATTTCATTCGCATTTCTTTGAGAAAGAACTGCTGTTCGTATGAATACGCCCGATGAATACAGAATTTAAAGAAGAATGAATAAAAAATCATTTGAGTCCTGGGAAAAAACACTTTCACACCTCCAACTTTTGCGAAAGTTCCGAGAAAATCGGTTTGACTTTATCTACACTTTTCTCTCTCCCTCTATCTTTCTCGACCACTTTTCTTGAGCTATCTATTTTTCCTCTGCACCTACACTGAATTTGTCAGCTGTACTTTAATTCATCTGTGAAAAGTTATTCGCCGAGGACGATAAACTGGAACAAAATGCTGGGTAATTGATACTTCAAAGAGGTGTGCAGAATGAAAGCATGAGCAATTGGATATGGGTTCGAGTATTTTTTTCTGCCGACCTATTTTATTTTACTCCTCCTACAGTCAGTGAGCTTATTAAACAAAAAAAGTAACTGTGAACTGAGTTTCTTTACTTTTTTCTCCTTTTTGGAAGAAAATCCTTTGAAATGAATCAACCCACGCAGCATCGAGGCCACCAGGGTTTATTTTCCCAACAAAAACAAAAAGATTTCTGAATAAATATTGAAGGGGTGAGGGCAATGCTATCTTTAAATGGTTAGGGAACCAGTGTACCTAATAGGGTGGTTCGAATTCGACTTTTCCCATTGTACTGCTGAATAAGAGCAAATATGAATCAACTATCGCATTTTTGAGTATGTAAGTATTTTTTTTTTGCGATTTCTACTAACCACCGCCCAGATTATTTGGCTTAAGCCGTGCAAGTGTTCGACCTATCAAGCTCATACTGGGAATTAGGGCTTCAGTACAGTACACCCTTACAACTCAGTCAACCCTAGAACCTTATTAATTACAACTGGTGGAAGAGCGTTCTAAAATTAGAGTCTCACCGTTTTCTTTGCGTCATTAGAAAATTTTCCGACTAGGAAGTACGCTTTATGTAGCAAAAGGTTTATTTAAGGCAAAAGGGAAAAAGACACAAAATTTGACAAGAATACCTCCTATGAAATAGCAAACAAAGATTAACACATTGATCTGACTTCGGGCCTTAACTATATCAAACTATACCGTTTTAACCGCACGCCCGTTGATCATATCTCTAAAAAACGTAACAACTTCAGTTGAGCATGGGGGAATTTTTCAGAATGAAAACATGCTCCCACGTTTTGTTAGCATTGTTGGGTATTAATAAAACAATTTAAATTAGAATTAATTACGCTTGAATAAATTTAATAGATGTTCATTCAAATGAATAATTATCATGTTCAGCTGAATAAGCCAATGAAATTATTTCATATTGTGACCGTTTACGCTTACCCTTGTTATAGTTTAAGTTCTTAATATTTTTTATCTTTATATTTTATAAGTTATTCACATTTTCAAAAATATCCTCACCCTCCTTTGAACTTGTTAAGTTTCATGAGATTTGCACGCCCGAAACAAAAAGGGGAATTAAATATGGTGGTGTAGATTATGACGAGTGATAATTAAATTTTCATGAATTCTTCACTCACTTCCTGCTTGTGACGCCAGTGAATGTTTTTCGGGAGGACAAAAATACACTAGCAAAATTCTACAAGGGCAACATCCCGCTCATAATGAGTTTATTTCATTGCTAGTTTTATTCCCTTATTAAGCTAGAGTTTTGGCATAGAGCTTTATCAGAGACTGGCTGGCAACGACTTGTGCACTTCCTGTTACCAATTTAAAAAAAAAGTAAACTCCCAGCATTGGTGAAAAAAATGCCAGAAAATAGTAGTTTATGCAACAAGTTGCAAAAAGAGGATTTTTTCAACACGAGTCGTACATTTATCCAACGAGGTTCACCGAGTTGGATAAATACGACGAGTGCTGAAAAAATCAAGTTTTGCAACGAGTTCCATACAACATTTTTTGCAATTCCGAAACACCCATTGAGTGAAATTTTAAGTCAAATTTTCTTGTATTTTGTCAATAAATCGTTTAAATAAAAAAAATGTTGAAAAGTGTTACTTTTCGAAACAAGTGCTGAAAAGTTCAACTTTTCAGCACCCTTTTCAGTGCTGAAAAGTAGAACTTTTCAGCATTTATTTTGAAAAGTGTTGCTATTCGATTC
This sequence comes from Culex quinquefasciatus, assembly GCF_015732765.1. NCBI lineage: Eukaryota > Metazoa > Arthropoda > Insecta > Diptera > Culicidae > Culex > Culex quinquefasciatus. The sequence goes on from NC_051863.1 coordinate 107,275,560, forward strand.
TTTTATTTTTGTTACAGAAAAGTAGGCTATTTCGTCGTTCAATAATGACAGGAAAAGTAAGTAGTTTCACGACGGAATTGCAAAAATTAATTATAAGTAACTAATTTTGGAAAATGAAAACCATATCGTACACAGTTGTTTAAAAAACAATAAAATAATTCTCACATAAATCTTTTATCACCGACAACCGCAGCTGTCAGGTTTATTCCGGTGGCATTTTCCGCGTTAAAACAGCCATCGCCATCACGTGACAAAGCGCGGAAAATTAATTTCATAACTTTTGATTATTTCCTGTGCTCTCCCGAGAGTAGTAGGTAGTGCTTCTGTCTTTCATGTTGAGCTTATTTAGTGTGGTGGCTTTTGAGGTCCCGGCCAGATTTTCACAAGAATTTGAACCTGTCAGCTTTTCCTGAATGCAGTCACCTTCAGCGTTGGTAATTTCTTTAATTATGGCGAAATGGTAAATATTTAATTAGAGATTATGCGGTGATTTAAGGTTGCCACCCATTACTGTATTGGGAACGTGTTTTGTCACCTGGATGATTGAAAGTTTAATTTAAACGACGTTGGTTATAATTTTTAATAATCGTTTGCCAAAATTTTAAGTACTTGAATGAATTACTGTCAACTATAATTCAGAATCCCAATATGCAATAGTTATTCAAGCAAAAGGTTATCTTTTCACTTGACTAAATCCTGCGCAGGAAGTGCCTAACCGATGTGAATAAATCAATCAAATTGCCCCGCACGGAAGTGATATCTGCTGCCAAGAATTGATTTCCTCTACCCTCAAGAGTTCATCAACCGCTGACGGTAAAATCGAACGATTGAATTCCATTTTTGCCAACAGATTTGTGTCATCCTCCTTGTTACCTTTTGCCATGGGAGCCTCTAAAAGGCAAAGGAACGTATCAATTCAGACACTCCAGCACTGACAAATGGGACAGATGTGTGTGTGTGTCACCATCGCCCAGAAGGGAGAATACACTCCGAGGAACGGATTGAAACGTGAGTTTTTGCACGTTGCGCGAGGAGGACTTGAAGATTTGAGAAGGTTATTACCGGTGAAGACGGAGAGGCAGCCGTTTGACAAGTTTGGCACGTGTGTTTGGGTGGCACGACAGGCGGCCACTTGCTGCCTTTACCGGTTCCCTTCTCAAATGGTTCTCAAACACTTTCAGGAGGGTGTTTTGAAATCAGTACCGCATACGGATTACAATTTTGAGGGGACTGTGCGCCAGACAGTAAACATCTTTTTGCTCTTATTTCTGGTGGTAAACTTTTCTCAACGTATACTTTCAAGGGATAGGGAGAACACCCAAATTTGTGAAATCATTTTTCAACTTTATGCGAATTTCAAAGCGGGTTTCAAACCATACCAATGGAATTTCTGCTTAAATCTTCCTAAAATCCCAATATTATAGCTTTTGATACGTTTGATGTAGCAAACAGCTGAAAGTGCGATGGAATAATCACCTTCCGTTAGGCGACTAATCCCTGTCAGCTTTGTCAACACTTCCGCCATCAGGAATCAATCCAACAAAGAAGGCCTGCAGGAAATCATTAATCATTCGTAAGCTCGCTGAGAAACAGTAAATTCGTTGGATTAGCTACATTCGGACTTTGTTAAGGAACGTACCACAGCCAGAAAAATGACAGGACGCCGAAGTGTTTCTCAAGAAGGGATGAGTTGAGCTTTGGGCTTTGCACTAAAATAGAAAGAAAAAAACTTTGGAGAGCATAGGTAAATTTACTGCACATTAGGGCGGTCCAAATTCAGATACCCCTCGCTTTTTGTAAATTCATTTATTTCTGGCAGCTTTAACTTTCTTGGTCATTCGCTGCCCTATATCCCTCGGTGCTACCACTTGAAATAAAAAATCGACCTAAAGATATTTTTTTTTAATATGAGCTCATTTTGGCCACACCCCTCCTTTTAAGCCCTTGATGATTTTTTAATGGGAAAAATCGTCAAAATTTCACGAAAAACTCAACTTTTTCAGTTGTTGGCCTTTGGAAGGTTCAATAGTTTTCCGATCCATACACATTCTCAGATTCGATCTTTATAAAGTTTTGAACATCTTGCCCGAAGACGCAATATTTTTAGTATTTTTCCACGAAGTTATTAATTTCAAAAAATGACAATTTTTACCAACACATTCAAACCACGCGATGCCACAGAAATTGCTTGGTTTGCATCAGAATCTGCTTTCTCTTTCTCGCAAAAGTTTTTTTAAGCCTTACCGCCCGATTACATCTAACTTTGCGAGAACAGTGAAAGCTTGAGCTAGATCTTTGTTTGAATCAGGGCAAAGAAGAGTTTTTAATTTTTGTGTTAAATTATATTTTTTTTCACTGGGGCGATAGCCTTAAGGTGCAAGTAAATGTGGGGGATTTTCGAACATGGTAAGGTTTTTTCTCAAATCTTATTACATGCAAAATTCAAGTACTCTTTGCTGAACATTTTGCACTAAAAAAGTTTTTGAATTTTTTTTGTAATGCCGGGAAACTCTCTTTGACAACTTTGACTCAAAATATCTCCTAATAGTTGTTAGAAAAGGTACCTTTTTACGACATACGAAATTCGAGCAACTCATCCTCTACATTTTGTTCTTTGGGACCAAATCTCTAGGATGAATAGGTTTTGAAACTCTCTAGACAAATGCAAACTTTTGAAAATTTGCATCATTTTTGGTGTTTGTTTGTTTGTGTGTGCGCGCATCTCATGGCCTGCCTCCAACGCGCGTTCACAGCCGCCCGCCGGCAGCGCACCTCGCTGGTCAGCAGGAGTGTTGTTGTTCAAGCCATGCGTGACTTTACTGATGTTGCGCGGTGGGAGAAGTTTGATGATAAATTAAAAAATTTTTTTTTTCGTTTTTGTTTCTTTTGATAGATTATGATGTAGTATATTGTATAGTATATTTTTTTAAATGTTTTGCGCATGTGGTGCGGCCAGCCAAATAAATGGTTATGATTTTTCTAAGCGCTTTGGATGAAAAAGCATGGGATAAGAAGCTTGTAATCATTTTCAAAAGGTTGGTCATCCATGAACCCCAAGACCTCTTTTGGACCGATCTGACCACTTCGGAACCGGTTCCCGGTACACCGGTGAAACCCGAAATATGGCAAATTATGTGATTATTATGGACCCAGCCATTTGGGAGTCAAAGTTTATCATTTTCAAAATATAGGACATCCATGAACCCCAAAACCTCTTTTGGACCGATCTGACCACTTTGGAACCGGTTCCCTGTACTTCGGCAAAACCCGGAATATGGCAAATCATGTGATTATTATGGACCCAGCCATTTGGGAGTCAAAGTTTATCATTTTCAAAATATAGGACATCCATGAACCCCAAAACCTCTTTTGGACCGATCTGACCACTTTGGAACCGGTTCCCGGTACTCCGGTGAAACCCGGAATATGGCAAATTACGGGGTTATTTCAGAACAATTTTGGATCCAGCAATTTGAGTGTCAAAGTTCATCATTTGCAAAATCTAGCTCATCCATGAACCCTGAAACCGCTTTGTACCGATCTGGCCTCTTTAGGACCGATTCCGTTAATCCAAACCATATTCCAGGGACAAATTACGGAATTATTTCAGAAAATTTTTGCACCCAGCAATTTGGGTGTCAAAGTTCATTATTTTCAAAATGTAGGTCATCTATGAACCCCAAAGCCACTTTTGGACCTATCTGGCTACTTTAGGACCGGTTCTCGGTACTCCGGTGAAACCCGGAATATTACAAATTATGGGCATATTATGGACCCAGCCATTTGGGTGTCAAAGTTCATCATTTTCAAAATGTCGGGCATCCAAAAACTCCAAAATTACTTTTGGATCGATCTGGTCACTTGGTAACTCCGGTGCAGATCTGGAAACTATTGATTCGGTTCCGGGGCTCCTTCAGAAAAAAGTAACTAGCCAATGTAGATGTGAAATTATATATGATGAATTTTTACACCCAAATTGCCTGATCAAAAATTGCGTTGAAAAAGGGACCAGATTGGTAAAAAAAATGATTGTGGGGATCATCAATGAGCTTGATTTTAAAAATAATCAACTTAGGCACCTATATTGCCTTGTCGAAAATTAATATAAAATTAACGCGTCATTAGTTATATTTCGAATTGCATAAAAGTTTCAAGAACCCAAAGTGGCCAGATCGGTCAAAAATGATTTTGGGGTTCCTGGATGAGCTAGATTTTGAAAATTATGAACGCAGCGAAATTGTTGGGAACTTTGACACCCAAATTGTTGGGTCCAGAATTGTTCTGAAATAATCCCGTTATTTGCCATATCCCGGGTTTCACCGGAGAACCAGGAACCGGTCCCAAAGTAGCCAGATCGTAAAGTGGGGTTCATGGATGACCTACCATTTGAAAATGATGAACTTTGACACCCAAATGACTGGGTCCATAATATGCCCATAATTTGTCATATTTCGGGTTTCACAGGAGTACCAGGAACCGGTCCCAAAGTGGCCAGATCGGTCCAAAAGTGGTTCTGGGGTTCATGGATGACCGGTTTCCCCGGGGTTGGAGACCTACCCGCCCAATCCGGAAGATCTTAGGTGGTCCAGAATGCATGGCCAGCACTGTCTGGTGGAACAACGATCATAACTTGAAAAATTGTATTTTTTTCAAAAATGGCTGTTTAAAATTTTTGCGGGACCCCTAAATCGCCATTTTTACCCAGTTGACCCACCAAAAAATGTTTGGGGTTTCCGGCTTATTTTCGAAAAATAGACATTCGAGTCCAATTAAAAAAAGAAGTATGCAAATTGGATGAGTTATGGTCATTTCAATGATTTCAGTTTCACCCAGGCCTATACGGGTTAACCAACAAAAAAAATCCAGTTAAAAACTGTCCAAAAAATAAATTATTGATAAAAAAAATCGCTCTGGGATGGGAGTCTGATTCAAATCCAGTTCAAGTTAGTAATATGATTTTTTTATTCTATATACAAGAAGTATAAATTTATAAATCGGCATTAGGCCATGTCAAATATTTTATTATCAAAATTTCTAGAAAATAAGTTTTTTTCTTAAATAAATAATTAAATAAAATAAAATAAAAACTTTTTAAAGGGGCGAAATCAAGGAAATTTCGTTCTGTTGAAATAAATAAGGAAATAATTTAAAAACTCTTCTGGGATGGAAGACTAATTCAGTTCCTGCTTATCAGAATTTTTGGTTCTATAGCCCTGAAATATACCTTTACAACTTGACATAAGGAAGGAATTCAAAAGAAATTAATTATAAAAATTTATATACAATTATCTAAATTATTATTAATTATTTATAATAAATTATATAATAATTCAGAAATCCTACCTGGATACAAGCCAGATTCAGTTCCTGCACATGAAAGCGATAAGATTTGTAGTTCTATATCCCTAGAATATAAATTCACAATTTGGCGTAAGGCAACGTGAAATAAAAAAATAGAGTAAAATTAAATATATGAAATAATTTATAAAAAAAATCATAAATCTTTCTGAGGTACGAATCTTAGTCAGTTCCTGCACATGAAAGCCATGATTACTTTTTCAAAACATACAATGCGCTATGGGTTTCAAATGTACATAGGACCTTTTGAAAAAGTAAGCAAGAAATATCCTAGAAACATTTTCATTTACTTCCCCGTCCGACGAAAGGCGAGTCGTGGGACCTTCTGGGATCGTTGATTTTATTGTTTCAGGTATTTGAAAAAAAAGTTTTTAGCTGAATGTACTTGTGTTAAAAAAAAACAAAGTTTTGTTTTTATATTTCAAAAATGGTGATATTACATATTGAACAATTCATCTGAAGGCGTAATTTTATGTATAAATTTAGTGTGGCTAATGAAAAATCGTTGAGAGCCAGAATTCCAACAATTCAATGAAATTTTTTTTAGAGAATGTTTTAAGCTTCCGTATAGTTAAACTGCAATCATTTTTCTCAAAAAAAAAAAGATTGGACAAAAAAAACATTTAAGCAAAAAATAAAACATTTATTAATTTCATCGAAAATTAACTAAAATTCATTTTTTTAATAAACCCAAACATGCTCAAATGATTCTAAATGCAAAGGAATGCATATTTAATAAATTTCAGCTAATTGCACTTAAATTTCATGTTTTTTTAAGTTTTGAAGTTTTTTGAAAATATATTTTTGCTCCTGGTTTTTGAGCCATTTTTTTAATAATGGTGGAGGGGTGGGTTGATCGACGAAAGCTTTGTAAAATATTTGCAAAAAACTTGATCCTCCGATTTCCACATTTTGTCTGCCTAAATCAATTGGTAGTCAATCAGATTCGTTATCTAACTGTAATGAGTTCGAATCACGAAGGAAGTGCAATGTTTGTTTCAGGGTCAGTTCATAAAAGTGTCATTATGACTTGGCAATTAATAAAGAATATATAATTAATAAAGAAAACTTACAATTTTGCAACTATTACAGAATTCTGCCTAAGTAAAACTTGAACGTTTTTTTAATATTTCTTAAAAAAATGCTGAAAATTTTAACGATATTTACTAGTTTCACTCACATTGAAACGTGTAAAATTGTTTTAATTATAAAATATTTTGAAAAAATTATTTGTATCCTAAAGTGGGGATCAAAATATTGATAAATCATAAGTTTTTTTATTAACAAAAAATTAAAAAAGATTAGCTTACAAAAGTTTGAAATAAACCTTAATTTTGAAAAAGTATTAAATCACTTTACAAGTGGCCAACGGGCCATTTTACATGATCATTCAAAATGGGTCTGCGGGCCACAAAAAATCACCTCGCGGGCCATACTTTGGTCACCCCTGGTTTAAAATTAAAATTTAATTTAAAAAAATCCTTCTGAGATGGAAGACTTATTCAGCTCCTGGTTGATGTTACTAATAAAAGTTCGTCTATTGTGTGCTTGTGACAACGACCAAGTGGGCCTTGAAAGTAAAAAGGAACTACGTGTCACAAGTGTGCACAGATTTCCCAAACAAACTAAAATAAGCTTAAATCAAGAGTTTAACCGACTTTATCAGTATATTTTCAATAACAAACGATTGCATTGCACTTAAAAATGTGTTTAATGTAAATTTGTGAAAAACAAGAAACAATTTCTACATTTTCCAACAATTTGTATGACGTGTTACAAGATAGCAAGACGGAAGCGAATATCCTAAATCGGGTTATAGCATCTTGTAGAGTTTGTTAATTATAACAAAACGTTATCAATAACTAATTTTTGACCAAAATGGTCTATCTCACAAGGTAGCACACATCAGACAATTTGTTATTATCATATTGTCTCAGAAGTATAAATTTATAAACTGGTAAGACCGGGATGGGAGATTGATACAGTTACTGGTTATGTTAGTAATCGATATTTGTATTTCTACAGCCCTGAAGTAAAAATTAACAAATCGGCATACGGCCATGTCAAATTTATTAATATCTAAAATCTTAGAAACTCTTTTATTTATAATTAACAATTGATTGATTTAAAGAAACGTCTGGCATGAGATTCTGATTCAGTTTTTGTCATGTAGGTGATCAGAAACAATAGCTAACAATGACCTACAAAAATTGAAAAAAAAAATCATGCACAGTCTCATCAAGAAGGAAGCATAAACTTTGAATTGATTTTTCGAAAATATTCAGACAGAACTGATTAGATTTTCTCTAAAGTTTGTATGGAGAAATAGGGTGTTCGTCGGTGTTGCATAATCCAAAAATATCATGCTTGAATTGGAATTGAAACTTTCGAAGTGGAATTTGGTAAAATGGTTTTCTTAGTCGGGAGGCCAATTTTTGTGTGTGTTTTTTTAGTTTTTTACCATTTTTTCTAAAACATTAGGAAACTTTTGACAAATTTTGACACGATCATAAATTTTTCATCAAAATGACAATTCAAATTTAATGTTGTATAGGAGTTGGAAAATTTTGAATTTGTTTTTTTTTTCAAGACAGACCACCCGATCTGTTCGGCTCAATTCTCACATTAATGATCAATAGAATAACAGTTCTACATTTTTTCATGGTTTATTTGGTGGAATCAGTTTTAAGATGACCAGTTAACATAACTTTGGCAAAAGATCGGAAAAAAATTTTAAAGTCATTTTTGTGTAAGTTTTAAGTAAATAAGTGCTCCAGGTGCAGATAACATGTCTTGTGAAAATTGAGCCAAAAAGGTTGGGCAAGCCTCCTCTTAGGATATTGGAGAAAGCGTTGAAAATGTTTTTTTTTCGGGATACCGAAAGTTAATAATTTTTGTAGCTTTTAATTTTATTTTTTATTAAATTTATAAACAAAACATACAAAATAACTTTTTTCTAATGGTACGTACTTAGATTGACGAATCATTTGATAGTTTTGATGAATCTTTTGGTGCAACTTTTATGCAGTTTCGTTTTAATATCTTTTTTTTCAATCTTTGTTATTTCATATCCTTGGCACAGAAAAAACTTCAAACATATGCCGTTCATCAAAGAATTGAAGTTGTGAAGAATATCACTGTTCACATAAAACACCAAATGTTGTTATTCTTGTGCAAATAACAGCGACCGAAATGTTCCGCTGGTTGCCCAGTAATAGATGATAAAATACAAACAACAGTCAAAACTAACCAAAATCATGTATGTGGAAGACCACACAAAATCAGCCGGCATCTGAACCGGTCCACCATTCACAGATCAACCTATGTGTCATCGGAAAGGCTTCATCCATAAAGTACGTCACTCAAAAATCAGCCAAAATTTACCCTCCTCCCCCCCTTTGTCACGCTTTTCCTATGCTTATAACATGCAATTTCACACTTGCTCAGACCCCCCCCTCCCCCAGAGCGTGACATACTTTATGGATGACGCCAAAGGGCATAAAATTTCAGATCTTTTGATACCCAAACATATAGGTTTTCTATGAAACCCACGTTTTACAATTTTAAACAAACTTTCTGTGATGGCAGTTTGAGTTAGTTCCTGGTCAAACTAGTGATCAGAAATAATTGTTTTATATCCCTGAAGTATTTATAAATTAAAAACTTGCCAAATTGCCAAGTGAAATTTAAAATAGTTTAATATTCTTGGAACGTCAGTTATTTAAATAATTAAATAATTTAAAAAAACTTTCAGTGATGGCAGTTTGGGTAAGTTCCCGGTCAAACTAGTGATCAGAAATTATTGTTTTATATCCAGATAAAACAATAAACAATGCAGATACATAAAAATACAAAAAATTTAAACAAAATAATTAAATAAATAATTATTTTCAAAAAAAATTGTTGATTTGGCATGGTAATATACCAATTTGTGAATGTATACTAAAAGGTTTAAAAAAAATCTGATCGCTTACATTTTCAGGAACTGAATTAGACTCCCATCCCAGAAGGATATTAAAATAAGATTTATAATTTATTTAAATTTACTAGTTTTATCAGATTTATAGATTTTTGAAATTCAACATGGCCTTATGCTAAGTTGTGATTTTATACTCCAGGAACAACCAGTTTTTATCACTAAACTGACTTGAAACTGATTTGGATTCCAATCTCAGAAAGTTTATTTTTATTTTCAAAAACTAAATTCAAACAACTGAGTTTCCAAGCTTTTTGCTACTTTTGTAATTTGACACTGCAAGAATATAAAAGATCAAATTATATTTCCAAGAACTGACTATCATACTCTTTTCCTTTTTTTTTTACAAATGTCTGACGTTCCAAGCTATTTTAATAATTTTAAATTTCACATCCGTTATATTATTTTACTTTAGGGATCTAAAACAATAGATTCTGATCACTAGTTTGACCAGGAACAAATTCAGACTTCCATCGCAGAGAGTTTTTTAAATTATTTAATAATTTACTAGAAATGACTGACCTTCTAAGATTTTCTTAAATCAATTTTAAATTTCACTTGGCAATTTGGCAAAATTCTAATTTATGCTGCAGAGTTATAAAACAATAAATTTTGAATACTAGTTTGACCAGGAACTAACTCGCCTTCGCAGAGAGTTTTTTTTTATCAATTATTTAATAATTTACTAGAAGTGACTAACCTTCTAAGATTTTTTTTTTTAAATTTAAGTTTCATTTCTCAATTTGGCAAATTTTAATTTATGCTACAGGGATATAAAACAATAATTTCTGATCACTAGTTTGACCAGGAACAAACTCAGACTTCCATCGCAGAGAGTTTTTAAATTATTCAATAATTTACTAGAAATGACTAACATTCTTAGACTTTTTTATCAATTTTAAATTTTGCTTGGTAGTTTGGCAAAATTTTAGTGAATATTTCAGAGATATAAAACAATAAATTCTGATCACTAGTTATACCAGGAACAAACTCAGACTCCCATCGCAGAGAGTTTTTAAAATTATTTAATAATTTACTAGAAGTGACTAACCTTCTAAGATTTTTTTTATTAACTTTAAGTTTCATTTCTCAATTTGGCAAATTTTAATTTATGCTTCAGGGATATAAAACAATAATTTCTGATCACTAGTTTGACCGGGAACTGACTAAGACTGCCATCGCAGAGAGTTTTTGTAATTATTTAATTATTTACTAGAAACGACTAACATTCTAAGACTTTTTTTTATCAATTTTAAATTTTGCTTGGTAATTTGGCAAAATTATAAATAATATTTCAGAGATATAAAAAAAAATTGAATACTAGTTTGACCAGGAGCTGACTCATACTGCCAGCGCAGAGAGTTTTTGAAATTATTTAATAATTTACTCGAAATGACTAACCTTCTAAGATAAATTTATCAATTTTAAAATTTCACTATCCCGAACAGACGGTAAAAACTAAATTCATGCTATTTCAATAACATATACTGTTAAAATAACAAAAACTGTTATGGAATATTCTTACAAAATCCATTTTTGCATAAGAGTTCAATAACAGTTTATGATATCATAACAAAATTTGTTATTGGGTTGATATTAGTTGAAAGCCAAAACAACTTTGGAACAACATTTTTTGTTATGGAAGAATACCGCCAACTGTTATTGGGATGATCAGATTAGTTGTTAAAATAACAAAAATAATAACAAAGATTTGTTCGAAGAATAACTGAAAATGTTATTAGTATGTTATTACAATAACAATCCAATAACAAAAAAATAATAAAGACGAATAACAATTCTTGTTATAAATAACATAAAATGTTATTGGCCGAGTATTTTCAAATATCAAAAAATTTTATTCCCAAGTTATTTCCGTCTGCTCGGGATGTAATTTAGCAAAATTTGAATAAATTCTTTATTGATATAAAACAATAAATTCTGATCACTAGTTATACCAGGAACTGACTCAGACTGCCATCGCAGAGAGTTTTGAAAATTATTTAATAAATTACTATAAGTGACTAACCTTCTAAGATCTTTTTTATTAATTTTAAGTTTCATTTCTCAATTTAGCAAATTTTAATTTATGCTTCAGGGATATAAAACAATACTTTCTGATCACTAGTTTGACCAGGAACAAACTCAGATTTCCATCGCATAGAGTTTTCAAAATTATTTAAAAAATATATTAGAAGTTTAGTCATTACTAGTATATTATTAAATAATTTCAAAAAAATCTTTTTGCTAAGGCAGTCTGAGTCAGTTCCTGGTAAAAGTAGTGATCAGAATTTATTGTTCTATATTTGTTAAGTATAAATTCAAATTTTGCTAAATTACATAGTGAAATTTAAAACTGATTAAAAAAATCTTAGAAGGTTAATCAACAAACTGCTGCTCTACAAACTCGTCTTCCGTCCGACTCTAACGTACGGATTTCCAGCCTGGCACAGCTGTGCTTCAACTCGCCGCAAAAAGCTGCAGACGCGCCAAAACAAGATTCTTAAAATGATGCTGGACTTGCCGTTTAACTTCCCGACGGACGAGCTCGAGGAGGCTAACACGGAATCGCTGGACACCTGGACAAGCAAGCTGCTACAACGATTTTGGACTAGTTGCACGATGTCGGAGAACGCTCTGATATCGAGTTTGGTGCCGTGAGACTGTGATATAGTTTTTAAGATACCTTTCCTCTTCCTATCCCCTACTATCCCAGCAATAGCAACAGGTTTTTGCGAGTGTTTTCCTGTTTTCCGTTTCGTTTTTCAACAAACTTTATTTCCATCCATTGAGATAAATGTATTAGTCACAGCTGAAAGGATCCCCCAAAACTCTGTACTGCACCTATAAAAACTATTGTTAAACGATAACTAAAGAAATAAACAGAATTGAATTGAAAAAAAAAGAAGGTTAATCATTTCTAGTAAATTATTAAATAATTTCAAAAACTCTCTGCGCTGGCAGTATGAATCAGCTCCTGGTCAAATTAGTATTCAATTTTTTTTATATCTCTGAAATATTATTTAAAATTTTGCCAAATTACCAAGCAAAATTTAAAATTGATAAAAAAAGTCTTAGAATGTTAGTCGTTTCTAGTAAATTATTAAATAATTTCAAAAACTCTCTGCGATGGCAGTCTTAGGCAGTTCCTGGTCAAACTAGTGATCAGAAATTATTGTTTTATATCCCTGAAGCATAAATTAAAATTTGCCAAATCGAGAAATGAAACTTAAAGTTAATAAAAAAAATCTTAGAAGGTTAGTCACTTCTAGTAAATTATTAAATAATTTTAAAAACTCTCTGCGATGACAGTATGAGTCAGTTCCTGGTATAACTAGTGATCAGAATTTATTGTTTTATATTTCAAATCAAATCAAATTATTCGCACTACAGCATTGCCTTGGCGTTCTCGATTGCGAGATTCCTACTCGAAACTAGGTGTCCGAAGGTTTGGTTGTTGAGGCAACTGCAAACCTCTTTTTACACCTTTGCTCCCATCCACCCCGGGATTCGAACTGACGACCTTTGGATTGTTGGTCCAACTGCCTACCAGCGACTCCACCAGGACAGGACCCAGGGAGACGACTCCTACACCTGGACTGAGCTAACGACCTAACCTTTTTTAGGTTAGTCCGGGGCCAACATTTACTTCCCGTCCGACGGAAGGCGTGATCAGACAAATCTCGTCTCAAAATTTGTCACCGGGACCTTCTGGGATCGAACCCAGGCCGACTGGGTGAGAGGCAATCACGCTTACCCCTACACCACGGTCCCGGCTCTGTTTTATATCTCTGAAATATTAATTGAAATTTTGCCAAACTACCAAGCAAAATTTAGAATTGATTAAAAAAAAAATCTTATAATGTTAGTCATTTCTAGTAAATTATTTAATAATTTTAAAAACTCTCTGCGATGGAAGTCTGAGTTTGTTCCTGGTATAACTAGTGATCAGAATTTATTGTTTTATATCTCTGAAATATTAACTAAAATTTTGCCAAACTACCAAGCAAAATTTAAAATTGATAAAAAAAGTCTAAGAATTCAAGTCATTTCTAGTAAATTATTAAAAAATTTCAAAAACTCTCTGCGATGGCAGTATGAGTCAGTTCCTGGTATAACTAGTGATCAAAATTTATTGTTTTATGTCTCTGAAATATTAACTAAAATTTTGCCAAATTACCAAGCAAAATTTAAAATTAATAAAAAAAAGTCTAGGAATGTTAGTCATTTCTAGTAAATTATTAAATAATTTCAAAAACTCTCTGCGATGGAAGTCTGAGTTTGTTCCTGGTAAAACTAGTGATCAGAAATTATTGTTTTATAAATCTGAAATATTAATTAAAATTTTGCCAAACTACCAAGCAAAATTTAGAATTGATAAAAAAAAATCTTATATTATTAGTCATTTCTAGTAAATTATTAAATAATTTTAAAAACTCTCTGCGATGGAAGTCTGAGTTTGTTCCTGGTATAACTAGTGATCAGAATTTATTGTTTTATATCTCTGAAATATTAACAAAAATTTTGCCAAACTACGAAGCAAAATGTAAAATTGATAAAAAAAAGTCTAAGAATTCTAGTCATTTCTAGTAAATTATTAAATAATTGCAAAAACTCTCTGCGATGGCAGTCTTAGTCAGTTCTTGGTCAAACTAGTGATCAGAAATTATTGTTTTATATCCCTGAAGCATAAATTAAAATTTGCCAAATTGAGAAATGAAAATTAAAAATAATAAAAAAGATCTTAGAAGGTTAGTCACTTCTAGTAAATTATTAAATAATTTCAAAAACTCTCTGTGATGGCAGTATGAGTCAGTTCCTGGTATAACTAGTGATCAGAATTCATTGTTTTATATCTCTGAAATATTAACTAAAATTTTGCCAAATTACCAAGCAAAATTTAAAATTGATAAAAAAAGTCTAGGAATGTTAGTCATTTCTAGTAAATTATTAAATAATTTCAAAAACTCTCTGCGATGGAAGTCTGAGTTTGTTCCTGGTCAAACTAGTGATCAGAAATTATTGTTTTATATCCCTGAAGCATAAATTAAAATTTGCCAAATTGAGGAATGAAACTTAAAATTAATTAAAAAAAAGTCTAAGAATGTTAGTCATTTCTAGTAAATTATTAAATAATTTCAAAAACTCTCTGCGATGGCAGTATGAGTCAGTTCCTGGTATAACTAGTGATCAGAATTTATTGTTTTATATCTCTGAAATATTAACTAAAATTTTGCCAAATTACCAAGCAAAATTTAAAATTGATAAAAAAAAGTCTAGGAATGTTAGTCATTTCTAGTAAATTATTAAATAATTTCAAAAACTCTCTGCGATGGAAGTCTGAGTTTGTTCCTGGTAAAACTAGTGATCAGAAATTATTGTTTTATAACTCTGAAATATTAATTAAAATTTTGCCAAACTACCAAGCAAAATTTAGAATTGATAAAAAAAAAATCTTATATTGTTAGTCATTTCTAGTAAATTATTAAATAATTTTAAAAACTCTCTGCGATGGAAGTCTGAGTTTGTTCCTGGTATAACTAGTGATCAGAATTTATTGTTTTATATCTCTGAAATATTAACAAAAATTTTGCCAAACTACGAAGCAAACTGTAAAATTCATAAAAAAAGTCTAAGAATTCTAGTCATTTCTAGTAAATTATTAAATAATTGCAAAAACTCTCTGCGATGGCAGTCTTAGTCAGTTCTTGGTCAAACTAGTGATCAGAAATTATTGTTTTATATCCCTGAAGCATAAATTAAAATTTGCCAAATTGAGAAATGAAAATTAAAAATAATAAAAAAGATCTTAGAAGGTTAGTCACTTCTAGTAAATTATTAAATAATTTCAAAAACTCTCTGTGATGGCAGTATGAGTCAGTTCCTGGTCAAACTAGTGATCAGAAATTATTGTTTTATATCCCTGAAGCATAAATTAAAATTTGCCAAATTGAGGAATGAAACTTAAAATTAATAAAAAAAAAGTCTAAGAATGTTAGTCATTTCTAGTAAATTATTAAATAATTTCAAAAACTCTCTGCGATGGAAGTCTGAGTTTGTTCCTGGTCAAACTAGTGATCAGAAATTATTGTTTTATATCCCTGAAGCATAAATTAAAATTTGCCAAATTGAGAAATGAAAATTAAAATTAATAAAAAAGATCTTAGAAGGTTAGTCACTTCTAGTAAATTATTAAATAATTTCAAAAACTCTCTGCGATGGCAGTATGAGTCAGTTCCTGGTATAACTAGTGATCAGAATTTATTGTTTTATATCTCTGAAATATTAACTAAAATTTTGCCAAATTACCAAGCAAAATTTAAAATTGATAAAAAAAAGTCTAGGAATGTTAGTCATTTCTAGTAAATTATTAAATAATTTCAAAAACTCTCTGCGATGGAAGTCTGAGTTTGTTCCTGGTCAAACTAGTGATCAGAAATTATTGTTTTATATCCCTGAAGCATAAATTAAAATTTGCCAAATTGAGAAATGAAACTTAAAATTAATAAAAAAGATCTTAGAATGTTAGTCATTTCTAGTAAATTATTAAATAATTTCAAAAACTCTCTGCGATGGAAGTCTGAGTTTGTTCCTGGTCAAACTAGTGATCAGAAATTATTGTTTTATATCCCTGAAGCATAAATTAAAATTTGCCAAATTGAGAAATGAAAATTAAAATTAATAAAAAAGATCTTAGAAGGTTAGTCACTTCTAGTAAATTATTAAATAATTTCAAAAACTCTCTGCGATGGCAGTATGAGTCAGTTCCTGGTATAACTAGTGATCAGAATTTATTGTTTTATATCTATAAAGTATAAATTCAAATTTTTCTAAATAACATAGTGAAATTTTAAAATTGATAAATTGATCTTAGAAGGTTAGTCATTTCGAGTAAATTATTAATCAATTTAAAATTTCACTAGGTAATTTGACAAAATTATAATTTATGCTGCAGAGATATAAAACAATAAATTTCGAATACTAGTTTGACCAGGAACTGACTTGCCTTCGCAGAGAGTTTTTTTTATAAATTATTAAATAATTTACTATAAGTGACTAACCTTCAAAGATTTTTTTTTATTGATTTTAAGTTTCATTTCTCAATTTGGCAAATTTTAATTTATTTTTCAGGGATATAAAACAATAATTTCTGATCACTAGTTTGACCAGGAACAAACTCAGGCTTCCATCACACAGAGTTTTTAAAATTATTTAATAATTTACTAGAAATATCTGACCTCCCAAGATTTTTTATCAATTTTAAATTTCACTATGTAATTTAGCAAAATTTGAATTTATACTTTGGGTAATTCTCCGCCAACTCACACAGCAGTTGCCCCGACCCCTCTTCGATTTGCGTGAAACTTTGTCCTAAGGGGTAACTTTTGTCTCTGATCACGAATCCGAGGTCCGTTTTTTGATATCTCGTGACGGAGGGGTGGTACGACCCCTTCCATTTTTGAACATGTGAAAAGAGGTGTTTTCAATAATTTGCAGCCTGAAACGGAAATGAGATAGAAATTTGGTGTCAAAGGGACTTTTGTGTAAAATTAGACGCCCGATTTGATGGCGTACTCAGAATAAACGTATTTTCATCGAAAAACACTAAAAGTTTTAAAATTCTCCCATTTTCCGTTACTTGACTGTAAAATTTTTGGAACATGTCATTTTATGGGAAATTTAATGTACTTTTCGAATCTACATTGTCCCAGAAGGGTCATTTTTTCATTTAGAACAAAATTTTTCATTTTAAAATTTCGTGTTTTTTCTAACTTTGCAGGGTTATTTTTTAGAGTGTAACAATGTTCTATAAAGTTGTAGAGCAGACAATTACAAAAATTTTGATATACAGACATAAGGGGTTTGCTTATAAACATCACGAGTTATCGCGATTTTACGAAAAAAAGTTTTGAAAAAGTTGGTCGTCATCGATCATGGCCGTTCATGGTCACCCGCGACAGACACGGACGACGAAACAAAGAGAAACGCAAAAGTAACTTTTTCAAAACTTTTTTCGTAAAATCGCGATAACTCGTGATGTTTATAAGCAAACCCTTATGTCTATATATCAAAATTTTTGTAATTGTCTGCTCTACAACTTTGTAGAACATTGTTACACTCTAAAAATAACCCTGCAAAGTTAGAAAACACGAAATTATAAAATGAAAAATTTTGTTCTAAATGAAAAATGACCCTTCTGAGTCAATGTAGATTCTAAAAGTACATTAAATTTCCATAAATGACATGTTCCAAAATTTTACAGTCGAGTAACGGAAAATGGGAAATTTAAAACTTTTAGTGTTTTTTTGATGAAAATACGTTTATTCGAATTCTGAGTACGCCATCAAATCGGGCATCTATTTTACATAAAAGTCCCTTTGACACCAAATTTCTATCTCATCACCGTTTCAGGCTGCAAATTGTTGAAAAACACCTCTTTTTCGCATGTTCAAAATGGAAGGGTTGTACCGCCCTTCGTCACGAGATATCAAAAAACGGACCTCAGTTTCGTGATCAGGGACAAAAGTTACCCCTTAGGACAAAGTTTCACGCAAATCGAAGAGGGGTCGGGGCAACTTTTCCCGATTTCGTGTGAGTTGGTAGAGAATTACCCCTTTACAAATATAAAACAATAAATTCTGATCACGAGTTTTACCAGGAACTGACTTAGACTGTCATCGCAGAGAGTTTTTAAAATTATTTAATAATTTACTAGAAATGACTAACATTCTAAGACGTTTTTTATCAATTTTAAATTTTGCTTAGTAATTTGGCACAATTTTAAATAATATTTCAGAGATATAAAAATAAATTGAATACTAGTTTGACCAGGAGCTGACTCATACTGCCAGCGCAGAGCGTTTTTGATATTTTTTAATAATTTACTAGAAGTGACTAACCTTCTAAGATTTTTTAAATAAATTTTAAATTTCACTAGGTAATTTAGCAAAATTTGAATTTATACTTTAGAGATATAAAACAATACATTCAGATCACCAGGAACTTACCCAAACTGCCATCACCGAAAGTTTTCAAAATTATTTAATAATTCATAGGAAGAACTGACGTTCCAAGATTTTTTTACATTTTTAAATTTCACTTTGTAATTTGGCAAAATTTGAATTTATATTTCAGAGATATAAAACACTCAATTCTGATCACTAGTTTTATCAGGAGCTAACCCAAACTGCCATCGCAGAGAGTTATTTTTTATCAATTTCAAATTTTACTTGATATTTCGAATTTATACTTCAGGGATATGAAACAATAAATTCTGATTACAAGTTTGATCAGGAACAGACTCAAAATGCCATTATCGATATAACGCACCCTACCGTTTACGTTGCGTTCGTTTAGATGAATGCTATATTTTGCATGCAATTATTTTTGTAATAATAAAATTATTTAATTTTTTTTTTAAACCAGATTACGAATTCAATTAAATTATTTTACTATGAAAAAAGGAGGAATGAATAATGAAACCCGCCATTTCAAATTATTTGAAAGTTATCTTGACATTAGCATTTTTTTAAAATTTAGTAGACTTTGACGATCCTTTGTCGCTCCCACGGTTAAGCTTCTTTTTATAATAAATTTCTAGCAATTAGATGAACTTACATTGATTTTGTAATACAAATTGAATAAATTGATGTTTGTAACTGTCGTCTTGCGCGGCCTTAGAGTTACATACTACCTGGCAAGGGCATCGACGCATAAAACTCAATGAGGGTTGTGGGGGGTCCGAATGACTCCCAATTTCTCTCAAGGGTCGGCATGCGCTCATGCTCACGAGGCAGGAATTTACAATGTGTCGCTTCAAGGTAAACTCCTCGGTTTATTCTTGTTGACGTCACTTTATTCACGGCTACCTTCTCTACCTGTCCTTTCCCTAACCCACTTCCTTACTGGCTATCTCCTACCTTTTCACTCTCTTCTGTTCTGTGGGTGGTACTCCTCTTCGGGGCCCCTCAGCTACGCCTGCCGCTGCTCTGCTTCCGGATCTCCGGAACCAACCTCCGACCGTCTCGTTCTGCTGCTCGCTGGCCTGGGGGTGGACGTTGAACTCACCGGCGTCCCGGCGTCGTTGTGGTTGCTGTTGCAGACTTCGCTGTCCCCTTCGTGTGCCTGTCCCTCGCGCCCTCGAGTATGGTGACGGACTCGAGCTTCCACGTCACCGAAGTTCTGTGGGAATTGCCCGGTTTCCGGCGCTGGGTTTGAGTCGTGGGACAGGTCTTTCGGAACCAGGTGGTTCTCTGGGTGGCTTGTGGTTCGGAGGGTTCCAAAATGGAGGACGCAGACGATCTAGCGATGTCGGCTAGTCGCTGCTCATCGATACCGCAATTGACGACGGTAGACGGTGACGCTCACGGTCACGGATGTTGGGTGGAACCACGACCGAACCGGGGGATGTTCCGTAGCGAAGCTACGCGAACTTTAGTCCTAGACTAAGGGGTTCTGTGGATGAGATGAGGGGGGGGGGGGATTGTAATGGCGGTCCTATCTAGTCTGGTCACTCGCGGCACAGATCAGGGTTGTTGGAGGGTTCGCGGGGAATTACCTGGAGTTCCTGGAGTTCTCGCTTCTCCCAGTCTCCTCTGTCCTCCGTGAAGTCCTTTGACCACTTCCTGGCACTGGTACTTCACAACACTCCGTCGAGCTGTAGTCGAAGCTACGACGGCTTTCGCGACTTGTCGCACTTCAACACACCGGGCAAATGGCCGATGAAAATCCGGGCCTCATCCCGCGAACCTCTGATCCGGCGAATCCTGGAAAACCCGCCCATCATTATCATCAGTTTCGCCACCCCCAATGGCCGCCCATTCGTTGATCCTCGGCCCTCTGGTGGTGGCTAGCAGAACTGCTCCTCGTTATAGGCGCTTTAGTACGGAAATGGTTGCGTCCGTACACGGGAGACATAAACCGACTCGTCTCACTATCCACGAACACACGCACTCCCCTGCCTCTGTGTCACCGAAATTCTCCCACAACACACCCACTGGTTACATGTTATTAATTTCATTTGCCATTTGAAAATATATGGGTTTCCTGTTTTTATCAGAACATTTTTCTTGACTTTGAAGTTGATATTGCCCCAACGGGCGTCTAATAAAAAAAAATATAGAAAATTATGTTTGCTTATTCCAAACAACAAAATTGACTTTGAAATTCATTTAATTCATCATTTTGATGATATTGAAAGCGTACAGTGTATTTTATTAGAGATAATAGAAAAATGTTTATGTCAGGGATTGATGTTTTTGTATAACATTCCTCATTTTTTTTAATTATTTGACTCGTCTTCATCACTCGGTAAGGCACCGTTCAAAATATATTTTGATATTTATGTCGCTCAACACATACACAATTTCAAATTACTACATTTGAATGAAAAAAGTGTTTTAGAATGTATTTTACACTACGTCAGTTGATTAGCAATTAGCATTCGAAGTATTGACATTTTCGTGAGGCTGAGTGTGTGTTTGTTTTGAGTTACTGTAAATCGAAATAACGATATGCAGTCATTTTACTTACATTCGAATCATGCTTACCAATGTTTTTGTAAATCAAACCTTACTAAAATATTTGCCAAAACAATATTTCGACGGTAACATTTCAAAAGGCATCATGTACATTTTGACACTTTCTGGGTTATTGTATATTCTAAAAGTACTTCTAATTAGCTACCTCTCCACCAAAAATGAGCAAAAGTTACTTCAGTAAAGTCTGTTTAATCATGATTTTAAATAAAGTAACATAAACAAAAATAAAGTAACATAAACAAAGCCATCAGCAGTCCCTGTTTATATAGCCCTGTCAACCTGTCAAACAAAAGGCTACATAAACCTCGTGACGAAAAAAAAGCAACAAGAAAAAAGCGCCATGTACATTCGGCGAAGAAAAACGAATCATAACAAAGCGCCCCCCTCAGTGACAGCAGGGTGATATCGACGTTGGTGATTTCAAAAGAAGTTATGTTTGTTTTTCTCAGATAAAATTACGGAAATAATGTTTTATTGAATTTGGATAATCAAGTATCAATAAAAGCAACGTTTTTCATCGTTTGTTATCATTAGAACATCATATTTTGCTTTTATATTAAAATAGGAATTGAAAATGTATGCTAAACATTCAAATGCGTTTTTCTCAAAACGCATGGTTTGTACATGATGTTTTTTGAAATGTTGGCATCGATTTGTACAACAAATAAAAATAAATAAAATACTGGCAGTTCGATATAGTTCACAAAAACTATCAATTCAATATGATTATTTTTTCATATTTCGAATAACCCGTTTACGCTTTACTAACACCAACCACACTGCTTGAAATTATTTAAAAAATATTTGTTTTGAAAAAATATTCATTTCTTTATTTTCATGCTGATTACAATACTTTCCACTGCACTCAGTTCGTGCGAACAGTAACTGAGCCACGCCAGCATTCAAAACGAGAGCACGTGGCGCGCGCGCATCGCAGTAACCTATGAGAATTTTCGCGCCAATTAGCCGGTCCCGCGGCTTTGCCTTTCGCCTTAAAACGCATTTATCATCTACAGATTGTTTGTCGGTCTTGTATGAAGCTCATACTATCGCGAACCCCCCTCCCCCTCCAAGTGTCCACGTGATTTATGGAGGGCCTCTTAATCTGTCAAATACAAGAGATATTCTCCTCACTACTTAATGTTTGCGGCTTCTGTTTTACAGAAGTTCAGGGATCAAATCTCGATCAATCCTTTCAAAATCAGCAAATTTCAAGTTCAATACAAAACATACGTGGGAAGAGTGGGGAGACTTGATCCCTGGGGACACTTGATCCCAAGCCTGTATCTCGTCAGCATGTGGGTAAAACAATTAGCTTTGTTCTAGAAAGTTGTGTGAAATTGACTAAAACTCATTGTAGAAAACAAAGAAAAAAATTAAAAAATGTTTAGATTGAGTTACACTCATATTTCTAAAAAGTGCTGCAAAAAACTTCCAAGAGATCTTTTTTCTTTGTTTTGATAAGTATAGAAAACACTCAAAAAAACTTCAAAAAAATATTTTTTATGCATGAATTGTTTGATAAACATATCAACTCCAAACCCCTTACGCATTAGACGTTAAATTTATCGTCATACTATTTTTATAATCAATTGTTTAAAAATGTGCGTTTAGGGAGACTTGATCCCTGCATTTTTACAGTCACTGGAATCAGCCTCAAGATTAAATAATTGGGCTGGGTTTTCGTACATAGTTTTCTTTAGTATAGTTGTACATAACTTACTGCATTTTGAACCATTTTTCAAAAGTTCTGTAAACAAAAATTACCAGCTTTTGTAAACATGCTCAATTTTGGTCTAAAAAAGAAAATTTTAAGTTTTTAAATATTTTGCATGCTTAACTTGTTATATTTTAAACACAAACGTAAAGGTTTAATGTGAAATTGCTGTAACTTATAGAAAATTAACAGTTTGGATGAATAAAAAACATTTTGATTAAGATTTCTAAAAAATGTTTAAAGGGGGATCAAATTACCCCCAACATTTTGAAAATGCCGGTTTAAAATATTTTTTTAAAACGCTTGGTTTGATTCGAAGAGTTTATCTGATGAAATACCCTTATCAGCCAAACATAGTTGAATGTTTAAGCTTTCAATTCATACAAAAAGTTCATAGTTTAGTGAGAAATTGACAGAGTTATGTGCGATACAAAAAAAGGGGATCAAGTCTCCCCACTCTCCCCCACCCGTAACTTCCCTTCTCTTGGAAAAATGCACTGAAGATAAATTCTACGAGCTTACGAAACCGATCGCACTTCAATTTTCGACAAACATATCCTACGGAGCAATTTATGTCCCTGATCATGAAACTAAAGTCTAATTTCTTGCTACGCGGATTCCAGCTTGTTTTTTCTTTTCAAACCCAAACCTGTCTAAACAATGGAGTTGGTTAAATTGAGTTATTCCACACTCGGACCTTGGAATTTCCAACTCTGTAAACTTTTTCTTCTCGAAAGAAAGCTCGTCCAAAAACAATATAAAGTTCTATCCTGAAGAAGCCGACACCCTCCTCCAAGACCGTCTCCTTTCACATGTTTTAAATCTAATTTTATCGTCACTTTTGGGAAATGCTCCCCCCAAAATAAACTCACAGATTACGCGACGGGAAGCTGGAAAACAAATCTTGGATTCACTCCCCGGATAGCGAAGGCGTGGGCGTTGATGCCTGATAGATCGTCTGTTTTAACTTCGTCGAGTTCCCGCGGGGGGTGGCCACAGGAGGTCACACTTTAGCGGCATTGTAGCGGGATGGGATCGTAATGACGCTCTTATCACATAAAATATTCATCTGATTTCACTGGTGGAATGATTTTGGAGCCTTATAGTGATTTGAAAGATGGTTTGAAGGACAAAAGCTTTTACACAGTTTTACAATCCCTCAAAAAGAACCACCCTATTGCTTTTAAGCTTGCGCTTAAATAAAGTTTAGCTTCTAATATATGAACGTTTTATCCGTTTACGACACACTTAACAGTATTTCGCCTAATGATACGTGATGCTGACAAATTGCGAATTATTTATTAAGGGCAGCTCTTACTAGCTAGTCTGACGACAATCTGCTTTCTTACTGGGGACTACATGGGAAATTAAAGATGGAGCACAAGTCACTGTCATTCTTGTTTGCTGGGTAAACGAGTATCCACATTTGGAAATTGTGTGAATTCCTGAATCTCCACAGAGAAACAGTTGTTGTGTCAAAAATAGTGTCATGTTATAGAAGCAAACATGTTGTCAACTGGGGTTAATCGGGAAACATGGAGTTAATGGAAACAGCTGTTTTAGATATGTCTCTGCTCAATCTTTTGTGTTCTGCGCTGAGCACGTGAAAATTTCAAGATGCTAAACCAGTGTTTCTCAACTTTTATTGATTCATTCCCCCCTTGATTGAATTTAAAGAACTTCATTCCCCCTTAAAAGTGGGCAAACATGGGCACTAATTTTAAAAAATGAATTACTGAGGCTATTTTAAAAAAAGTTACCTAAAAATAGCTATAACTTGAAAACGGTGCACTTTATTAAAATATCACTAAAGATCTTTTTGATTGCAAATTCAATTTTACATCGAAAAATGAAGTTGATTTTTTTTGCGATCAGTAATTCGTTTTTTATCAGTATTGATTCAAAAATTCATAACTCGTTCAAAGATGTTTTGCCCACTACGTAAATTTTTGAAAAGTTGGCATTTTATGTCCCCTAAAACATATCAGAAAATGAAAAAAATGGTGTTTTTTTGCAAATCAAGTTTTAATGACAAAAAGTGAAATTAAAAATCTCCAAAAAAATTTCACCGTGTATCATTTTTTTCAGTGTAATCCTTATCCATACCTACAACTTTGCCAAAAACACCATGGAAAATTATCTGGACAAACTAATGATGCAAAATAGCTTCTTTAGGCAAACCGAAGGCACCAAAAAAGTTTCAGCCGAATTGAAAAATACAAAAAAAATCGAATACAATCATCCCACATATTCGGAACACTTATGTGGTAATTTGTCAATAGGATGCAAAATGTAACTTTTCTGTCGTCCAGGCTATTTTTAGGACCTTGATTTGAACATTCTCTTCCTATTTCACTAGTAAAAATAGTACTTTTTGAACAAAAAACTCATTTCAAGACTATTTTATCCAGAGCAGCAAAACACTGCCTTCAAATTGCCTGTTTCATAATTGTGGGATGTTATTGTGCCTCCCACAATTGTGGAACGACTGAATTTAATTGATATTTTCACAAAAAAAAAGTTATCAGACCATGTTTAAAACATCACTTAGCTTGAGTTTTGTTGGTTTCAGAGTGTGAAGTAATTTTTTTGTAAAAAATGTGTACTCCTGGAGAGAAAAAAAAGTGTGTTTACATCGTAAGAAAAAAGTGTTCCGAATTTGTGGATTTCAAGGGTCAATGTTTTTCTTTAAAAACTTAATATAAAACGTAAAAATGTACAGCCAGTCTATACATCAATCGAAAGATCGCATGAAATGCTTTCACATGAAGGAAAAAGTAAATCATTATGTTCAATTATCGATTTTCTATGATTTGTTGAACATTGGCAGATCTGTAAACTGTTCCGAATATGAGGGATGACTGTAATCGAAATTTCAGAGAATTACTCATATTTCAATTATGTTGGAAGCTTTAAAGGTTAAAAAATACGAATAAAGATATATATTTTTACGAATACATTTTTACCAAAACGCATTGGATTTCTAATTTGGTCGATCCAGTTACGATTTATAGCATAGCATAGCATAGCACAGCATGTTGATTGCTGCCCGGTACAACCAAAAATATCTAAGAACGTACATTTCCACACTGTACTCCAAGGCTACGCCCATACAGTCCCGTGGGGATTTGGGAGGGGATGTTTTTGTTGTTCACTATTGGCAAAAGTGTAGGGAACCCATGCGACTTTTAAAAGTGAACGGAATATTTTTGGGAGGCTTGGAATGAGGGTTAGGGGAATTTCATCGGGCCGATGAAAATGGTTGAATGCGTAATGTATTAAATGATTTGGAAGTTTGTACGTGTAAATGTGGGTCTTTAGTGTATTATATAAAAAGCATGTAGTTTTGTTGCTTATTATATAATACACTACACATACTGCACATACACAATCAAGTTATGTAGAAAAACGTAAGAAAAACTCGATTTTGCTCTGGGCGGGAAGGGGATAAGTTACTGTCGAGTGCTTTGTGTTCTAATAAGGAAATATCTAAATACGACAGAGCTCATCATAACTCCTCACTTATGAGCTGAATCAAGCTTGTCATACTCATCCTGGGAGATGTGGAGGGAGGAAAAAGCATTTTCTCACATCCCCAAAGAAACATTCCTCGCAATAGACAAGACAAGAGATAATGGTGAAGAGTGAAACTGGAGCATAAGCCCCTCATTGTTCGGCGCTGGATATTTGATCCGACGTCATCGCTTCACTCCACAGAGGGTTGACTTCAAGCTGAGTTTGACTTAAAACAGCTCCAGATAAGAAAGGGCTTATGAGTCGAGTTGAATCTCTGCAAAAAAGAAAATCCTCGTAGGGCAACGTGCACAATCGACGAATTCCAAACAGCATTGGTGCGGTCTTAAGCAAAAATATGTGAGTGCGTTTGTTTATATATGGAAAGCCTCTGACAGTTACTGACAGTTACAGGTTATTGAGTTTTCGTACGGCAAAGTACTCATTCTGAGTTCTTCTCCCATCGTGACTGATTTTATTTGTAACTATGATTGAATAAACTTAATTGGCAGCATTCAAATATTTGAATGATCCAAACAGTTAAAAAATTCAAAACCATTGTCGCATTCTTCTTGGACGTCCAAAAGGAAAGATTTAACTAGTATGATACAACCTCAAACTTCTACGGTGGCCACTACAGTCTACACTTCTACATGGCCACTGGAAACCCAAAAAAGCATTGCAAGATCAGATCGCTAAATTTGCTGCACGTTGGATTCGGATAAATTTTTAGCGTTAATAATATCAATTTCCATTTAAAAATTGTTAAAAAAAATATTCTCAAAGCGTTATCTACTGAAGCCATAACCAGGTAGCGCATTACAAATCAACCACTTTAAATTTTGTAGGGAGTGACTGGTTGGCTACCTTACTTCATCAATATTTAAATATTTAAGTTAAAGTACTCTTCAAAGTTGCTCACCTCACTGGGAGGAAGTAACTAATGCTTCCCATGAGACCCGTGGCTAAACTTTTCTCTTACGAAAGTTGGGTGTGCCATAAATTAATCACTTTTCTCGTAGGAAAACCCCCCAAAAACGGCTATTCCAGGGATTGTGCCTATTGTGGCTTTTCCAATGGTTTCAACTGGTTAGATACAAGAAAATATTCACTTCCTTTTTCATCCGGTCCAGTTGAGTTCTGGTTGTGGGTTTTACACTTTGATATTGATCTTTGTGAGACTAATGGATTTATCTTAAGGATAAAACGTTATAAATTATTCATTCGGAGCCTATCATGAAAGCAATGACGAGTTTAGAAAAGAATTAATGCAAATTCTGAATCACTCGCTCTCAGTTGAGCTTCTGAGCAGCAAATGACTTTTTTTCTTTACGGAAGGCCAAATGCTACGACTTAAAATTTTGCAGAAGTTTATTCACTTTGAATGCTTCTTTTGCCGTGAATAGTTAGATGCTTCACCGTCAGATGGTTTGTGGTATTTATTTTCTTAACTGCTTGTACCTATCATAAAATTTCTTTCCATCCGCTTATGATTGAGAGGTAAAAACAGCAATCAATTTCTGTGTGACTTATTTTGATAAATAACCAATTGTGGTTTAATTTTTTTCTTTCCCAGCACGAAAACTTTAAAAATCGTTATTTAAATTTAACTTTATTTGTTACATTAAAAATATTATTTTTGTAACCAAAGGTTTAGAGCTATACAGTTTAAATATTGAAGGTGAACCTCAATCCTTGGTCGATTTTATATACAATTATATGGGGAAATGCTTCTGAGGCACACACCCCTTAATCTTATATACAGCCCATATGTTTTAATGTAGACGCATGGTTGCTTAGAATTGATTACAATGCTCTAAATACTTGTCGTCACTAGGTTTATCCAAATAACAATTTATGACATTGTAACTGCACAAGTTGTAAATCGAGTATGATATGTGCAGCTCAGTAAATCTAACCCCAAATAAATGCAAAAATCACCTAAACCAACGATTACTGCTTCCATCACGTAAAATTTATCACCCAGATAATATATTCCAGCCACTGACAAGTCACCGGGGACAACTCTAAATTGTAATAAATATCATGGGACAAGTTCCTCCATTGATTGTAGATTTATTACAGTAAACTCCGTGGCATGATTTCTGGGTCGAGAGTCATTACTGGGTATATTCGCAATCGCAATAGAACTCAAAAGGTCAACCCCCTAAAAACTATTGGCTCTGGAAGCTAGAAACATTAGCCAACACCAAGCGGACAAAACACCGGAAATAACAACGCAATTGTTAATGCTGATGCTGGGATGGGTCAAATGTCACGCCATATTGGGACAATAAACACACTTTCACGCTTTTTAACCGCAACAACACTTCCATCTCTCGATGTGGTAATTAAACTTTTTTTCCTCTCTCTTCATCATGTCTCCTTATTTATTATATAAACGTCAGCTTTCGCAACACCCGGAAGATATTGGGACATTTCCTGGGTAAAGTTGTTAAGAGCCTGCTGTCCCTCCCACCATTTTTTTAATCGATGGTCTCGATGGTCCAACTCTGCCATTTGTGGACGTGCCAGGCCAAGTTCGGTCCCATCCGTTGTCCCAAAAAATGCCCTCGGGTCACGGTGCGTGAAAAGACGCTGCTGCATTCCGAGGGTTTCCAACAAACTGTGGTGTATTTTGCCCACAGAATTGAAATATTTTCATCCAAAGCAGGGTCATCTGGGTAGAAGCGAGTTTAGCATATCTTAATTTCGGTAGTTTTCCCGTGTACATTTAAAGAAGGTTTTGGCTTTATGTCCGGTGTGCTCAAAGTTTTTGAAGTTTTTTTGAGGGCCAAATGTGAAAATGGTATAAAAAAAACGTCATTTCAATTTTATTAAACGTCAACTAGTTATAAAACGGAAAAAAATCAGTAACAATTTAATGTTTTTTTTGGTTGCTGGAGTCCCGAGCTATATTGTCCGTTTCTTTCAACGGTACGTTTCAGAATATACCATAGATATTGTTGCCAGCGATTTTCTGCACTTTTGGTGCAATATAAAACATACCTGGCAACAATGCCAGGCGATTCGAAGAAAAAGATCAACAAAAACAAAACGCGCAGTATGGGATTTGTCAGCACGCATTTGCCGAAAGTGCGGCGCGTTCGTCCCTTTGGCCAGTGACAAGATACAGTCATCCCACATAGGTATTAGGAACACCCACAAATTCGGAACACTTTCATGATAATTTGTCAATAGCATGCCAAAAGTAGCTTTTCTGTCGACCTTACTATTTTTAGAACCTTCATTTGGACATTATCTTGCTATTTCACTAGTAAAAGTAGGACTTTTTGAACAAAAAACTTCATTCCAAGACTATTTTGCCCAGAGCAGCAAAACACTGCCTCCAAATGGCCTGTTTCATAATTGTTGGATGTTATTGTGCCTCCCACAATTGTGGAACACCTGAATTTAACTGATATTTTCACAAAAAAGTTATCAATCCATGTATAAAACATCACTAAGCTTGAGTTTCATTGGTTTCAGTGTGTGAAGTCATTATTTGGTAATAAATATGTACTCCTGAACAGATCCAAAGTTTGTTTACATTCGTAAGAAAATAGTGTTCCGAATTTGTGGATTTCAAGGGTCAAAGTAATTCTTCAAAAACTTCAAATAAAAGTTAAAATTTGCAGATGTTCGATACAGCATTCGAAAGATCGCAAGACAAGCTTTCAAATGAAGGTAAAAGGTAAAGGTAAAAGCGAATCATTAAGTTCAATTATCGATTTGCTATGATTTTTTGAACATTGGCCGATCTGGAAACCGTTCCGAATATGCGGGATGACTGTAGCACGACAAGATTGAAACTACTTTCATAGAGTTGACAAAACATCAAGAGTGACAAAACATTTCGGAGCTTTTTTGGTTTTCATTGAATACCACAGGATTGAAATCGACGCTACGTCAAGATTCTGGAAGTTTTAAGGCCAAATCCGGCAACGGTGTTTATGACGATGGTGGTTATTCTTTTTAGCACTACTGCGAAGACGGTTGCAACGAGATCTTGTTGGAAAAGTGCGCTCCCTTGATGGTCGCGTAATATATGACTTTGGGAAGCCAACTGAACACACACCAGAAAAGATTGTTCTGTTTTGAGGTTTGGACAGTAAAAAAATGTAAATTTGGAGGGTATGACTTTGAAAGGTCTCGTGGCGCAGGGGTAGCGGCTTCGGCTGCCGATCCCGATGATGCTATGAGACGCGGGTTCGATTCCCGCCTTATCCACTGAGCTTCTATCGGATGGTGAAGTAAAACGTCGGTCCCGGTTTCTCCTGTCTCGTCAGAGGCGCTGGAGCAGAAATCCCACGTTAGAGGAAGGCCATGCCCCGGGGGGCGTAGTGCCAATAGTTTCGTTTCGACTTTGAAAGGTTGAATATTACCTGTTTTATGATGTCAATTTAGTCAGTATAAATTGCGCCTTTATACAAGAAAAGAGGTAAAATTACTTATTTTTTAAATGAAAGTCTTCAAAGAACTAGGATAGAAAAAAATCTTTCACAGCTGAAATACAAAGCTCTTAGCTATGTGGGCAATGTTTACCTCCCTAGAGATCTTGAAGCTTGCAGCAAGAAAGCGAAATAATTCCTACTACGAAAGAATTACTATACGAAGGAAAAAAAGCAAGATACGAAAATAGCCCGGTGCATTTATGCTCGTAATTACATAGCCACGTAAATTGCACGACTCCCTGACACACGCCCATCCTTCCAAGGCACAAGAAAGTTGAAGTGAAAACATGAAAATTAATTGCACTTTTTCAGTCGTGCACAACACCCCAGCCTGGCATAAGTTACCTCTGAAAAAAATAAAATAAATAAAGACTTTTGCTCTCGTGCGAAGCAAATGCGCCACAATTTCCTACTGAAGTTGCCTAGTTACAACTCCTAGAGTGCCAAAGTAAAGGTTCTAGTGATCCTCGAGCAGGCAAAGTATGCGAATCCTTCTTACAGGGAGAAATATCAGTTCACAAGATCGTTGTCAAGCGTTTATGAAATTCGAAACCACGAACAAAATGTTCAAATTTCAAGGTACTTTTTCAAAAACGTGGTTCCGAATTCTATGAACGTTTGTTCACGATTTCGGAAACTGATTCTTTCTTTTCATGTAGTTCAATTCCAGCTCGTTGAAGTTTGCACTCGCGGCAGCGGGCTGCGTCCTTGCTTTCTTGCTGAACTCTTGTGCATTAAATGCAACCAGAAATTTTCTGCTTTTATTTTTTTCATTCGCAAAAATCTATAAATTGAATAAATAAACTAAAAATCTTCAGGAGACTTTTCATTAACTGTTGATTAGATATTGTCTACCTATTTTGCCTAAATGTTAAATTTTGGAGTAGAAACAACAGCATCTTAAATTTTCTTCTCCACATGTTCAAAATAATGTACAGAAATTTAAGATGTAGCAGCGACCACAACTCGCTAGCCGGTTTAGCTAGTGGTTCGGTGATCTCCAGCCAACTATTCCCAAGCGTCGGAAGTTGTCTCTTGACTTGACATCCGACAAACTTTCCAACAACGAGTGAGTGCGGTTATTCAAGGGTTAAACTTGCTGCTGCAGACTGGTACAAACTTCGTGACAGCTAACTGAAACCTAACTTGCTTTTAATTATTGGCCATTAACGACTTGCTCTGTTCTACAGATTAAGTAGTTTAGGCAGCAAAAAGTAGGAAAATTCTCGTTCATTAATCTTGCTGTTCTGTTTCATTTTGGGCCAATTTTGAGCAGGATTGCATGATGCGGCTAGCATGTTGTGGTTCGCCTTGGAACAACTTTATTGGGGAAGGTTTTGTCATTACACACTTGCTAAAACTCTGGACGAACTGACCTAAATTTAAAAAAAAACGCGCCTAAAGACTATTCTTGTCTTAAACGAAAAATGTATTTCTGTTAATTTTGTTCAACCATTATTTCACAACACATTTTTTTTTACTTTTAAGATCTCGACAAAATTTACATTTTACGGGATCAGAAATTTAAAATTCATAAAGCAGTTTCTGCACACCAGGTGAAATATCCCAAAATTTACCTTGTATTGCACTCCGATGAGCTATAAATCACGTGTAGGTACCAACGAACGCTCGTCTTCCCGTTCGTCGCTGCCGGATAGCAATAATTTCCCTCCAATTAGTTAGCAACATCCCTTCCCCGGTGTGTGCTCAATCTCGTCCATCTTAATTGTCCCTAAGTACGGCTTCTTGGTGGGCTTCGAAATTTGCCCTAGTCTTTGACCGAGAATGCAACCAAGGGCCATGAAATCAGATTACTTTGCCCCACAGCACATGACTGTCGGCTTCCTGGTCTGTCCGCGAATATCCAGAAACACCAGTATCCAGAGGTATAACAAAGGTTGCGGATATCTACAATGTGTATTTTTTTTAATGTGTACTTACGTCTTTCAACTCTATTCACAGAGGTAAATCCATTACTGAATCCCATCTCTATCATTTAAGTAACATAAGCAGAACTTCATGATATATCTTGGCTTCGGGGAACGTTCTATGACTATTAGATAATACCACATCGAAATATTTCCACAAATAATACTAAATCCATCCACGGGATTGATTCTTTTAAATTTTTTAAACCGTGTTGACTATTTTTATTTTGGATTATATTTTGGATTCTTCTCCGTAACACTTAAAAATAATCTAATATTATTGATAAACATTTCCAAAAAAGTCAAGCTAACTATTTATAATGAAGAATCCCTCGCAGTTCTTGTTTCCCTTGTTGGTGTTCCTGTCTTACGAATATTTTAAGACAGGTTAATTAACACAGCTGCACGTTCAGCGTCGAACTATGTACAGAGTCAACAGTATTGATGGGCGAGCACACTCTCCGTTCCTATGTTTTAATTGAAAGAGTTACTCAGCGCCAGCTAAAAGTAAATATTCCTTGAGAGATTTTCTTCCAATTAAAATGTTTAGCCAGTAAATCCTTAGCTTTTCCTACTTTGCGTTGAAGTTTATAAATTGTAAAAGTGCTGAACTTTGATGAATGTAAATAAAAGCTTCACCAAGAATAAGCGATATTTTTTTTTTTTGCTCTTTTACAAGTCATAAATATATTTTTTTTTACTTCAAAGTACATTATTCCACCGTTCAAAGTCTGGGAAGCTCCCGAAAATTTGCATTTTCAAGCTCCACAAACAGCCAATTAGTGAAATGGGAAAACTTGCCATTTTACGCCGGCATCGCCTGGCGTCCGTGGGGGGTTTTCAACAAGTCCATGGAGACAAATTAAGGTGATTACTTTTTATGCCTGCGCTTCCGATGTTTCGATACCCGCAGAGTCAAATTGAAGTACTACTTGTTCTCAATTTGCCTCATCATTCTAAGCAAATTTGCAAATTAACTTTTACTTACACCGTTACACCGTTAGTCATCCGCTCAAGAAGTTCAGTGATATGATGGGATAATAAATATTCTTTGATTATTGCAGCGCGATTATTATAGAATTATTTCGAAAAATAATCATCAGGAAATAAAGCCATCAAGGAATAAACATGATTTGCCATTTTTTGTTTTTCAAGCAAATCTGTATGTTGAGTTGGAATCTGGTCTGTTGGCTACAGTGCAAATTATATGTGGTACAATTAGAGAGTGACGAGCGGGAATTCCCGGGAAAAAATTCCCGGGAAATCGACCATTTTTGAACCTCTCGATTCTCGGGAAATTCGGTCGAGACTCCCGGGAAATTTTCAACTTATAAATATCGAAGCAAAATTATATAAACTAATCAGAAAATTATTTGAAAAATTCCTTATTTTTAGAAATGTTGAATGTTCAATGTTCAAGTACAAATAAACCAACGCTTCTCTTATCTTCTTATTCAGGAAGTGTAAAGCTTAACATGTGAAAAATTCCAATGACTTTAATTGTGAGAAGCCAAAAAAAAATGTAGACCTCAAAATTTACCTTAAAACATACTTAGTAGTTACACCCCAGAAATGAAATCTAAAGTTGTTTGATATTATTTTTATTTATTATTCCTTAGAGGGAAATCTTCTCTCGAGCAAAGCAATCCTCATAATCTGTTTCTTTTTTTTTAAATTCCTCAAGATAATTTCGCTGTAACAAGGTTATTTCTTTTTTTATGTCAATACCTCATTTTGTGTTACACGTCAACTTTAATATTCAATCATATTTTGAAAAAAAAAAACTCTGGCAATCTTTGTAAAGTTAAGAACCACCAATTGTGAACATTTTGATTTTCCTGATATCTGTACAATATTCTTCAATAAATATTTAAAGTTGGTCTTAAAAATAAAAAAATAAATAAAACAAGTTTAAATTGTTATTTTGAGTCTTTTTTTATCATACTGCAAAAATCCAGATACTGGGAAATTATATATTAGCTTTTTTACTTCACAAAAATCAGATATGAAGTTCATGCAACAATTTAGTGAAACTTTTTATTCGTTAACATTTTAAACTACAATTTTAAGTCTCAAAAAGCTTAATAAAAGATTTTGTATTTGAAGATTCAGAAAAAAATCAATATTATTATATTGTTCCTCAAAATACTGAAATTAACGTTTCATAGAATAAGTATGAATTAATTGTAACTAAATTCATTGAAAAGAAGCAAAATTACTATCGTAATCTGGGGCGAATCGGGACTACAGTCTGAATAGGAACAGCAGTTTTAAAGCACTTAAAGCTTTTAAATTTGGAAATGGATGTACACATTTTGTTGGTCTGAGTCTGTTCTAACCGAAACCAACCAGAAAAGTCAAAATATTGTGCTCCAACATGGTTAAAACCGCAGCCCCAAATCGCCTCATGTGTCCCGATTGACCCCAGTTTACGGTACTCTTCCTTTTATATTAAAGCCACTATTGGCAAAGTAAAAAAACTCCCGGGTCCCGGGAATTCCCGGGAAATGGCCAAATTCCACTCTCGATTCCCGGGAAATTGAAAATCTCGAGAATCGTCACCCTCTAGGCACAATACCTGGAATATGTGTTATTTGAGTGGAATCGCAAATTTTTTTTTTTCGGCAACACATTTTTTGGGTCCCTTTTAGAGTCCCAAATAACCTCCCAAAATTCGGGAGCGACTGGTTAAGCCCACGATTGGCGCAAAGCCAATGAAATTTGTATGGAAATCACTATGGGGAAACCTGCAATTCATATATTTAAATTCATGTTTTATTATCTCATGAAACTAACCCCGTAGACGTATAGCCCTTGATGTCCTTAACAACTCTCCCGAAGACAGTATGGTGCCAAATTTCTAACAAAAGTTACGGAGCGTTCAAGAGATACATTTTAAAATACTCGTTAAAAATCATACTTTTTGCCAGAGACTTGGCAGAAGCGAACTTTTTTGAGGATTTGGGGTGCAACTTAACTAAATAATGTGTTCTGAACATTTATTCACATCGATTTTAAGTAAGGTTCATCAAAATATAAGAACAATCATGTCTGTTTTGTATGTCATGGTTCCTTTGGCAATGTTGGCAGAATATTTGAGTTTTACTGAATATTTCAATACACTACTTTAGAAAACTCTAAAAATACAAATTTCATTAGCTTTGCACCAATCGTGGGCTAAACCAGCCGCTTCTAAATTTTGGGAGGTTATTTATTTATCATTTTTAATTTTCCCATATAACTAGATTCCACCCTAATGGGTTATGCTCAAATACATGTGGCATAATTACAAAATAAAAGAGAAAAAATCAGTGAGCATCGGTCGTTGGTTGGGACGAGATCTACTTAATTAAAAATTAATTGAAGAATAACGACTCCCGTGATTGAATATTTATTCAAAAAAAAAGTGAAAGTTACGCTCTATCGCTCTAATAAAAGCCGGCATCATGCCCTATAGTATTCTAATGAATTCAGTAAATAGAGCGAAATGATGAGTCCCGGTAAATAACTATTAATTATTTGCTCGTGTGATTGTTCCCATGATTATATCAATACACCCAAAACTGGCAGCGCTAGTCCGAGAGAATGATGGCCTCGAGTCGAGAGAATAGTGGTACCATTCACGGACGCAGAGAACACAGCTCGAGATGGGCGATAGAACTATTCTCTCGAGGTTCATTTGCAAAAAAAGTTCATCCGTCAAACAAAAAAACCAAAAGTGTCGACAACAGGAATCGAACCAGAGACCTTTGACAAACCATTCCAATGACTTAGCTGCCTCGGCCACCACAGCTTGGTGACCAAGGAGAAGTCAGAAGTCGATGTATGACACTTGTTGGAGATTTATTAATTCAACTAACGAATGAACTCATTTGTTATGATGGTGTGAGTTGGTTTCATTATTCTATCGATTTTGGCACTGAGCCCTCAATAAATTTTGAGAGAACGATTATCTCAATTCTGAATTTTGGGTGTACCATCCTTTTTTTTTTAAAGTGGGTAATGAATTTTCATATTTCAAGTAACTTTCTCCATGCAGTTATTGAAAACAACAGCCCAGTATGCAGTTTGAAGTTGTAACTTTTGTTAATTGGCACTCACCGGAGTTTGATTTTTTTTAAGTTTCATGAATGAATATTCGGAACGTGTTGAAGGCAATATGAAAAAGTCACCCTCTTCAGCTTTGTGATACTTGTATATTTCAATTTTTACTGTACCGTACAAGCATGGATCGGTCGCACTTTTTAGTGTTCAGATATACACGCTGATGTTTTGTTCGACTAAAATCGTGCTTTAGTTTAAAACTCACAAAGTCCTAAAGGGAGATCAGGTTTCGGGAAGGATAGAATGAAAACAAGTTAAAACAAAATTATAGTGCTTATATTTGTGCTTAGTAAGTTTTATTTGGAGGTTCTTATCTATTTTATATTGTCGCTAAGAAATTTCGAACGTTTCATCAAGTTTATTATGCTTCAAAACCACAGAAAAGAGAATCTCGATAATAATAATGATGCTTATAAAGGAAAGAAATTTGAGATGACTACTCGCCATCTTGCTCGGCAACCCCTCTCTTGGGGTCGTTTTAACGCATTGATGGATCTGGCTAGAAGTTTTATAGAGCAGAAACTGTGCTGGATTGAAGGAGCTTGTCGTAAAGATGAACTATTGTACACAGCGAAAAATCCGATGGTAAAATCGCATGCAAAAGCATGCACATCACCTTCGTCAAAATAAACACTTAATATTACACACTGCATGTACATTTTTTGCAAACACAAAAAAAAAATGCAACCAACGGGATTAAAACCCAGCTCCAACAGTAAGGACTGGCGCCTTAACCCACTCGGCCATCAGACCGATGAAAAGCTAATTGGTTAAACGCATATATGAGCTTTACATTTCGGTCAAGTAGGTTTTCCATACTGATGGGCTACATATTTCAGGGTGTAAAATCACATAAAATTACTTAAAATAATGCAATATTTATTTTACACCCAGCTGTGTATACACCAAAAACATTCAAATCTTGATTCAGAATGTATCAATCAAAAAATGATATTCTTTGTGTTGTTTTTAGAAGCATTTTACATATCGTGAATTTAATTTACTATTTCAGAACCATCATTGACGGTCATTGCCCCAAGAGTGCATGGCACCATCTACGAACTTTTAAATGTACAGTAGTTTCCGTCATTTCTTCTTGCACTAACCCAAATAGAAACATCATTTCTTTTTATTTAATTCTTTGAACGAACTGCTTTTTCATTTTTATTCAAAATATATTTTTTTACAATGTTCAGCTATTGCTGCTATGTTTGAGGTTTGAATAAAAAAAATATTTCTGCATTTTTAAATATGGCTTGTTGCCATACATTTGTGGATATTTTCTTATAGAAGATGTAAAAAAATATTTGTGAGTGAAAAGGATAGCACAAATCATGGAAATGACTGATGTTTTTTATGCAAAATACACTTTCATATGCCTTGTTGGGATACTGGTACGATTGTTATCCCTTCCTTGCAGAGTTCTGGGTGCCACCTTAATGGCTGAAGCTGTTGTTTGATTTATTTGATTTTTTTACTGTAACGTATTGGAAAATAAATGAAATCATGATCATGAACAAGCTACGGCTCAGAAAGTCGTAAATAAGGAAACACGCGTCAAAAACGCTCAATTTGGCCCCACAAAGTGTGAGTCTTGGTGTAAATAAAAAAACACATTTGAATACAAAACGTCGTCAGTCCATCATGAACCTCATATGTACAGCTATTGGAACTTTCTTTCTTTATCTTTGCTGTGTGATGAAAAGAAAAGTAATTAAACGGACAAATATTCCACATAATCTCATTTATTTTCCTTCTTAGCAAATAACTTCTCAGAACCATTTCACTAGAAGTTGAACGCAAATGTACTACTTACTACTATTTCCTACGGCGAGTAAGGATACAACTCGTTCCTTTCAGTTATACGTTCTGATTACTCTTTGCAAGAAACACATTCTGAGATTGACATGCAATTTCCTATCCTTTTCCAGGTATTTGCCAGCTGGAATGGATTTTTTCCAACCAATTTATTTTATCGTACGGAATAAAATCCCATCTTAAACATGTGCTACCCTAAAATGGTACCAGCTGAACTGATACATGTATAGACACCAAAAATGCGTATGAAATATAGGTTTGTAGTAGAATCTGGGATGAGTTCTTTTTTTCTTGCAATACTTACCCACTGCTACGATAAACTGCGATCACCGAGAAGGTTATCGAAAAAGCAAAAATATCGTCGAAAATGCACACGACGCAGTATTAGGCACCACCATAGATTTTGATTCAATTATCCCTTTCTACGGAGGCGCCAATCCTATATCAGTGCAAAAACATGCCTGCAGACAAAACAAATCTCCATTTCACCGGGCAGCTTCATGGCATCGTCAACCAATTCAACGGATCCATAAGTCCTCCACCGCACGACCTTGAGTCAAACAGCAAGTGGGAAATCCCGAGGCCTGTTGCAGCACTTCCCATCCAGATATTCGTCGAAACCAGCACTAAACGGATGGTCCTGCCAGTGATCTACGGGTGTTTGAAGCTTCTTAGTACCACCCTATGACACACTCCCATGGAACTCTTTCGTCGAAACAAGACAAGCTTAACCAAATTGAAGCCGATGCTAACGTGAAAGATGGATCCACTGAAGAAGCTCTGGGATTAGAGCCCGTGCGTTATTTATGGATCGCATATGCAGCTGGTTGATGGGAATTGATGAAATCCTCAGCCAATCGTTGATGCTTATTGGCTCACCGTTATTCATGCAATAAACTGTAATCCACCCGGCGGGAAACTAAAAGGGGCTATGTTCAGCAAATCTAGCTAGACCCTTCACCTGCTAATAACATAACAAGGCAATAACAGTATACCCTAAAATGTCTCC
Source organism: Culex quinquefasciatus (assembly GCF_015732765.1). NCBI lineage: Eukaryota > Metazoa > Arthropoda > Insecta > Diptera > Culicidae > Culex > Culex quinquefasciatus. The sequence goes on from NC_051863.1 coordinate 107,314,974, forward strand.
AGTTGCATGTGGACGAATGACTTCTCTCTAATGTTTATAAGAAGGAAGAGTTTGGGTGGTTGTGCATTTTGGGCCTAATTGTATTATGAGCGCCATTTTGTGCAATGTCCCTCAATGCCTCGCCTTTTAACCTCCACACAGATTCCAAACTTCAATGATTAATAGCGACCCTTAAACTTTAACCGATTTGGCACAAAATTGGCACAGTTACTTACTTTTACCTAGAGAATCGAACCAGGGAGTATCTCTTAAGATTTCCATTTTTTTATTTTTCTTGTCACCCTAACGAGCCTTCATTGGCTGATGATGTGTGAAGAATGTTATGATGTATCGTCACATTATTCGGTGGCGCAATTTTTATTGCCCCTTCAAATATTGAACACCACACACGATTGGCGTGAACTGTACAGAAAATTATTTATAGTGTTTAAACGTGTCAATGATAAACAGCCATCATATTGAAAATTTATTATTTTTAACTTATCGTTTCATGCATGTGTTGCAAAATTTATTGGAAAGCAGGTCCCAAAACATTAAGGTAGATTTTATGTCAGAATTTTTTTCTGAGAAAAACGTGTGCCATATTTACACATAAATTTCGATAAAATGGCAGAAAAATTGTGTAAGTTCACATCTTCAAATTTTAAACCATTCCGATTTTTTCAAGTGATGTGATGCATTCGAGATTTCATGGTAATTTACACTGGGTCGTGAAATGCAGCGAAATTCAAAATAATCCATTTACAAGTTGTTTGTCTGTGTTTTCAAACGATATAGATTATAAATTCAAGCAGATTTTAAACAGCAGCAGGATTAGTGCGCTGACCACGGGGATGCGCTGTCTTGTTTTTGCATGCTCATTTTCATTTCTTTTGTTTTGCTGTTTGTGTGCTTGGGTGCGTGGTTATTATAATTAAATAATGGCATCATTAGTGCGCTGACCACGGGGACGCGCTGTCTTGTTTTTGCATGCTCATTTTCATTTCTTTTGTGTCGCTGTTTGTGTGCTTGGGTGAGTGGTTATTATAATTAAATAATGGCATCATTAGTGCACTGACCACGGGGACGCGCTGTCTTGTTTATGCATGCTCATTTTCATTTCTTTTGTTTTGCTGTTTGTGTGCTTGGGTGCGTGGTTATTATAATTAAATAATGGCATCATTAGTGCGCTGACCACGGGGACGCGCTGTCTTGTTTTTGCATGCTCATTTTCATTTCTTTTGTGTCGCTGTTTGTGTGCTTGGGTGAGTGGTTATTATAATTAAATAATGGCATCATTAGTGCGCTGACCACGGGGACGCGCTGTCTTGTTTTTGCATGCTCATTTTCATTTCTTTTGTGTCGCTGTTTGTGTGCTTGGGTGCGTGGTTATTATAATTAAATAATGGCATCATTAGTGCGCTGACCACGGGGACGCGCTGTCTTGTTTTTGCATGCTCATTTTCATTTCTTTTGTGTCGCTGTTTGTGTGCTTGGGTGCGTGGTTATTATAATTAAATAATGGCATCATTAGTGCGCTGACCACGGGGATGCGCTGTCTTGTTTTGCATGCTCATTTTCATTTCTTTTGTGTCGCTGTTTGTGTGCTTGGGTGAGTGGTTATTATAATTAAATAATGGCATCATTAGTGCGCTGACCACGGGGACGCGCTGTCTTGTTTTTGCATGCTCATTTTCATTTCTTTTGTGTCGCTGTTTGTGTGCTTGGGTGCGTGGTTATTATAATTAAATAATGGCATCATTAGTGCGCTGACCACGGGGACGCGCTGTCTTGTTTTTGCATGCTCATTTTCATTTCTTTTGTGTCGCTGTTTGTGTGCTTGGGTGCGTGGTTATTATAATTAAATAATGGCATCATTAGTGCGCTGACCACGGGGACGCGCTGTCTTGTTTATGCATGCTCATTTTCATTTCTTTTGTTTTGCTGTTTGTGTGCTTGGGTGCGTGGTTATTATAATTAAATAATGGCATCATTAGTGCGCTGACCACGAGGACGCGCTGTCTTGTTTTTGCATGCTCATTTTCATTTCTTTTGTTTTGCTGTTTGTGTGCTTGGGTGCGTGGTTATTATAATTAAATAATGGCATCATTAGTGCGCTGACCACGGGGACGCGCTGTCTTGTTTTTGCATGCTCATTTTCATTTCTTTTGTGTCGCTGTTTGTGTGCTTGGGTGCGTGGTTATTATAATTAAATAATGGCATCATTAGTGCGCTGACCACGGGGATGCGCTGTCTTGTTTTTGCATGCTCATTTTCATTTCTTTTGTGTCGCTGTTTGTGTGCTTGGGTGAGTGGTTATTATAATTAAATAATGGCATCATTAGTGCGCTGACCACGGGGACGCGCTGTCTTGTTTTTGCATGCTCATTTTCATTTCTTTTGTGTCGCTGTTTGTGTGCTTGGGTGCGTGGTTATTATAATTAAATAATGGCATCATTAGTGCGCTGACCACGGGGATGCGCTGTCTTGTTTTTGCATGCTCATTTTCATTTCTTTTGTGTCGCTGTTTGTGTGCTTGGGTGAGTGGTTATTATAATTAAATAATGGCATCATTAGTGCACTGACCACGGGGACGCGCTGTCTTGTTTATGCATGCTCATTTTCATTTCTTTTGTTTTGCTGTTTGTGTGCTTGGGTGCGTGGTTATTATAATTAAATAATGGCATCATTAGTGCGCTGACCACGGGGACGCGCTGTCTTGTTTTTGCATGCTCATTTTCATTTCTTTTGTGTCGCTGTTTGTGTGCTTGGGTGAGTGGTTATTATAATTAAATAATGGCATCATTAGTGCGCTGACCACGGGGACGCGCTGTCTTGTTTTTGCATGCTCATTTTCATTTCTTTTGTGTCGCTGTTTGTGTGCTTGGGTGCGTGGTTATTATAATTAAATAATGGCATCATTAGTGCGCTGACCACGGGGACGCGCTGTCTTGTTTTTGCATGCTCATTTTCATTTCTTTTGTGTCGCTGTTTGTGTGCTTGGGTGCGTGGTTATTATAATTAAATAATGGCATCATTAGTGCGCTGACCACGGGGATGCGCTGTCTTGTTTTTGCATGCTCATTTTCATTTCTTTTGTGTCGCTGTTTGTGTGCTTGGGTGAGTGGTTATTATAATTAAATAATGGCATCATTAGTGCGCTGACCACGGGGACGCGCTGTCTTGTTTTTGCATGCTCATTTTCATTTCTTTTGTGTCGCTGTTTGTGTGCTTGGGTGCGTGGTTATTATAATTAAATAATGGCATCATTAGTGCGCTGACCACGGGGACGCGCTGTCTTGTTTTTGCATGCTCATTTTCATTTCTTTTGTGTCGCTGTTTGTGTGCTTGGGTGCGTGGTTATTATAATTAAATAATGGCATCATTAGTGCGCTGACCACGGGGATGCGCTGTCTTGTTTTTGCATGCTCATTTTCATTTCTTTTGTGTCGCTGTTTGTGTGCTTGGGTGAGTGGTTATTATAATTAAATAATGGCATCATTAGTGCACTGACCACGGGGACGCGCTGTCTTGTTTATGCATGCTCATTTTCATTTCTTTTGTTTTGCTGTTTGTGTGCTTGGGTGCGTGGTTATTATAATTAAATAATGGCATCATTAGTGCGCTGACCACGGGGACGCGCTGTCTTGTTTATGCATGCTCATTTTCATTTCTTTTGTGTCGCTGTTTGTGTGTTTGGGTGCGTGGTTATTATAATTAAATAATGGCATCATTAGTGCGCTGACCACGAGGACGCGCTGTCTTGTTTTTGCATGCTCATTTTCATTTCTTTTGTGCCGCTGTTTGTGTGCTGGGGTGCTTGGTTATTATATATAGGTGAAGGGATTTTATTAAATGATCATTATATTGCATTATTATATTTATTTGATTATATAACCACACTATATTTTACACTTAACACATCATACAAAACACAAATGAAACTGTAAACAGGAGCGTTTGGTACGGTATGTCCACGCATCCTTCCTCCCCTGTAGATTCTGTGAAATGTGATCCGTTCTCAGAATCCTCTCTGCGGTAAACACAACGTAGTAGGGCTGGCCGCTTTAATTTTTGCAATACATTTTCGGGTGTTCTCGGATGTACTGCAATTATTAATAATGACAAGAAAAGTGCTTGGGGCGTAATCTAATCACAAGACTTTCCAGCATGCTTTCATCGGACTGGCTGCGTTTGTGTTAGATTAGATTAGATTAGATTAGATTAGATCAAGCAGATTTTAAACAGCAGCAGTTTACAAAACTGAATGACGAACCATGTATAAAAATTTAAGTCTATTTGTTTAATGAAGAAAACCCGTCATATATTGTGGATTTCTAAGATTTTGCTGATTTTAGCTGGTTGCTAAGATTGATGCTATAGTTGGTTTCTTTTTTCAACCAAGTTGTGAAAATCCCACATCAAACAACAGCAGAAACATACCCTCAGAAACACTCCACTAAATATCAGGGTGCGGAGTATTCGAACGGACAAAAACATAGTCTAGACGCATCTTCATACAGCACCTTCTATTTTTTCCGGAAGCAGGTCAAGTGCTTTTTTTTATTCAAAAAGATCGAAAAATCCGAGATTTCCACACTCCATTAGACATTTAGACATATAGAAAAACATTAAGAAAACATGAAAAGTTATAAACCATTGTTTAAATGCAACGAAATGCTAAGAATTTGCAAACAAAATATATGCATCTCAATTACGGATGTAAACTTCAAGAGCCTAGAGTGTACTGACAATATTTACCAACTCGATCTCCTGAATGCTGTATGACCGATTTTTGAATTCCTCAGAGTTCTCGTCGGCTCCTTCCTAATTTTAGTTTTCATCGTAATCACTACCATCAGCCTGAAACAACTTATAGAAGTTTTTATCCTTATAAAAGGATAAACCCATATCTTTTAACGTTCCGCTCCAACGAATCAGGAGTCAAGTGTTCGTAAGTGAACACCGGTACCACGCACAAGTTATTTAACATCTGTGTGTATTCTTCATACTTCACAAATTGATTTGGAGTCGAACAATCAACATCAATGCTGAAAAGCTACTCTCCACAGTTTGCGCTGCAGCGAATTTAATTGATTTGTCTAAAACTGTTCATGAAAAGGTATGTTGCCTTCGCTGCTATTCTCACCATCGCTATTGGAAAATCTCTGAATGGCTACGGAATTTCATTCAATACATTCGCGATGATGTTACTGGCATTAGCAACAGTGGAGCTCGCAACGGACTTCACAACAATCAAGAGAGAGCAAACAATAGGAAGTTCAAAACTGTTGATGCAATCAGCAGGGCTGATGTGACTATGTGAAACTTCATCGCTACAGTTGAATTTGATAAGGCGATGTTTAGAGCTCTGAGCTCTGTCCCAACTACATCAAAATCTGTCGGTGGTTGATTCTGCACTTTGTCCAATGGATGCATTGAACTAGTTTTACCATACTCTGTTGGTCAAATTATAACTGATCTAATCCCAAGAAAAGGGAAAAATTGACTTGCAATTCACCTCGTTGTTACGTTGATGGATCGATCCAATTTCATCGTTCACAACATACTCCAACGCCCATTCAGCTGTCTTCAGATTAGCATTGGCTGATGGTGTGTGAATAATGTCAAGATGTGTTGTCACATTTTTATTGGGGTGAAATTTTTATTGACCTCCAGATATTGCGCAAAATATGATTTATAACGTTTTCACGTGTCAAAAATTATTGTGTTGACTTTTCGTTCCATGCACGCGTTGCAATATTTATTGGAAAGCAGGTCTTTTATGCATTATCAGTGGAGTGTCGCAAAAATTTACTTCTTCTTTTAAATGTAATTATAAATAAAGAGTTAATATATCTTGCCCACGATTCGCTTTCTTTTGCAATCAAATACCACTACCACTAACCCCACTAACAACACCAAGAAGTGAACAAAACCTGAAGTTTCATTTCTGGAGCTTGCTCATTTGTGCACATCCTTGAAATTCGTTGAGAATGTTTTTTTTCCATCAACAATACAAACCTTTCGCTAAAAAAGTTCTGACCAAGTATTCAAACTTATCCACTTTTGCGGGCTTCCATTTCGTTCTTCAAACTGAAGAGATGTACAGCAAAAGGTATATATATTAGACTGACTCGTCGTTGTATGGAAAATTATAAAAAATGATCAAATCAAACAAGAAAAAAGTTTATTCGGCGCCTTTGGGAGCGATTGTTTGCGTCCACACATTGCGCATTGCATTTCAATTTTGTATGGGAATTGGTATGGAAAAACTCTTCTTTTTTACATTTTGATTTTTATCATTTTTATTTTTCACTAAATTTTTCAAGCCAACACAATAACGTTACAATTGATAAAATTCTCTAAAACTTTCCCGAAGAAAGTATTGTGCTATCTTGCTTCTGTCAAAAGATGTAGCTTCCTCAAAACTGGTCTAAAACTTGTTTTGTGCTCGGAAATCGCGTTTAACGCTTAATTAATTAATTTTAATTACTTAAATATAAAAATAAGCACGAGACCGGTCTACTTTCAGGGGATTACAATGCAATGCACTGGTACATGGCGCAACCAGTTTTGCATAGGAAATTCAAAGTTTTTTTTTTGAAGAGCTGTTTCTCGGCAGAACTTTGCGTTAGTTTGAGGTATGCACTGATTCTTATGTAAAGTTGTCCGGGGAACACGATGGTGATCAAATAAATTATATGTAAATATAAGGAATGTGTGAAAATCACGTTTTAAACCATAAACTGCAAAGAAATAGGCTTTGAGGGTTGATATTTTATTTTTAATGAATTCCTTGGACAATTTCCTATGAAAAGCTACGAGTTAAAGAAAAAAAAGATTTTTAGAAAATTGTAAAAAAGAGGGCGGTGCCAAAGAAAGAAGGACGGTCCAATCGGCAACAAACTTAAGATTACTGTTAACTATCGATAGATGAAAGTTCCCTCTGAGTTTGGTCTAAATCGGAGAAGGACGAGTCCAGAAGTGTACCGAGTTGGGGTCAACAGTTGACTCAGTGGCGTGTTTAAACAGGTTCTACACAGCAAAAAATCCGATGGTAAAATCGCATGCAAAAGCATGCAAATCACCTTCGTCAAAATAAACACTTAATATTACACGCTGCATGTACAATTTTTGCAACACACAAAAAAAAGTTGCAACCGACGGGATTCAAACCCAGCACCAACAGTAAGGACTGGCGCCTTAGCCCACTTGGCCATCAGACCGATGTAAAGTTGCATGGATAAACGCATATATGAGCTTGACATTTCGGTCAAGTAGGTTTCCCATACTGATTGGCTACATATTTCAGAGTGTAAAATCACATAAAATTGCATAAAATAATGCAATATTTATTTTACACCCAGGCCTTTTACACGCAGCTGGATTACTACTTTTTTAGCTGTGTACTACACACTAAGGGTTAATCACTTCGAGTATTACCGCATACTGTGTACGGCCGCATACCATACGCGCATAATACTGGCATGGTATGGTCAACCTTTTGATACGATTTATATCAGTGTAGTTGTCAAAATCGTTCAAAATAGTAAACAAGGCTAAATTCTAAGCTAGATTGCACTCGACACAAGTTTTTTCGGCAATTTGAAAATTAAATTGTGGAAAAAACATCATCATTTGACGATTTTTTCATTGAATTTGTTGTGGGTGGTTGCTGGAGTTGGGGGAAGTCAAGTCGCTCCGTGATTGGCAAGTTTTGAGCTCGGATTCGACAAATATGAGAGCGGATTTGGAGTCATGAAAAAGTTTGGTTTGGAGTTGTTCTCTTTGCTCGAGCAGGGGCTGGGTTTTGTCCATGAGGGTGGTGAGATTCTTCCGGGAGGGTGGCTTCGAGGTCGGTATTGTTTGATTCCTCTGACGAGATTTTCCTTTTTGAGCGCTTCAAACTTTTCGTCGTTTTGGCGAGGATCTACAAAGCCTGATCCCGTTCCTGATCCATCTCGACGATCTTCTTTTAAGTTTAAGCAACCAGACACTTCCTCAAAGTGGCCTTCCGGTACAACGAATTACCTCGCGACGCAGTCCGCGCCACGACAACTCCGTGTTGGGAACCGCATCAAACGAACCGTCTTTTCGGTCAAGAACCTGCCCCAAGGGTACAGTTCTGTGTATTTGGATGCTTCGACGAACTGTGCAACAGCATCTTGCCAATAGCATTTCCGTTCCCCAGCCAACATAATATTTATGAATTTAACCAGTAGATACTTGTCAAAATGTAAATAAAAATAGACAAAACCCTAAACAACCACTTTTATTACAAAAAAACAAAACAATTTCGAAATCTAACCGAATGGGCAACAATAAATAACGATTAATGGAGACGGTGTCCTCTGTTCAAGGGAATGTAGCGGAATCAACCAGCGGCATCGTGCTCACATTGGGCCAGATAAGTAGTAGCGGAAACGGTGCCGCCCTTGCCGGTCCAGTTGGTGTACACAAATTTGACTTCTTGCCAAGCAGCTCGTACGTGTGCGTTCCAAGGTAGTCCCGCTGGGCCTGCAGCAGATTCGCGGACAGTCGCTCCGAGAGGTAGCCATCGAAGAAGCCCAGCGCGGTGGACATGACCGGCACTGGGACGACCTTACTCCATCACTGCTGGTTCTTCACGATGGCGTTCTTGAAGAAGTTGTCCAGCAGCAGATGCGACATCGCCGGATTGCGCATGAACGAGTTGCGAATGTTTCCGAGGAAGACACTGCGGATGATGCAACCTCCACGCCACATCAACGCGATTCCATCGAAGTTCAGGTTCCACTTGTACTCGTTGACGGCCTTGCGGAGCAGCATAAAGCCATGGCCGTACGAGACGATGTTGGCACAGTACACGGCGCTGCGGATGTGCGTGAGGAACGTCTTACGGTCGGCAACGTTTAGTTTGGGGAACGGCCCGGCGAGTTGCTTGCTAGCCTTGGCACGTTCCAGACAGGCAACGCGCGAAGACGGCCTCGCCGATCACCGTAACCGAACGCCCTGGTGCAGAGCAACGATCGCCGTCCACTTGACGATTCCCTTCTGGCCAGCCGTGTAACGAATACGCTCCATCAACCAGCAAAGCAAACTTAACCTAACAATAAAAACAACTGCACCAGAGTTTGACGTTGAAAAATGTCAAAAGTTCCCACACTGAAATAGATCTTCGTAATAATGATTAATACTGAGGTCCATACCATACGCACGATATCGAGTATGATACTGACTACATACACACTCTATACACACCTCAGTATCAGAAGTGATTTGCCCTTAGACTACACAACACTTTAATATTCAGCGATAAGCAGTTGACAACAAGACAAGAGAAGAACAAAACGATTGGATAATATGATGTAACAACAATGACTTTTTTGTAAATTCAGAAGCTTGTTCCCCAATTCCAAACATAAACATTACTCCCCAATACACCCCAGATTTCTTAGTTTTTATCATCTTTTTTTATTAAACTAGCATTCACCACCAACTTCAAACCTATGTGCAGAAATAAACACAGTGAACAACCTTATCCGTTCCTTATGTGACCATTTAAGTTCCTATAAAGCAACGTGATGGCTCCTTAACAGACAACATCAATCGCGGAACAGAATCGTAAAGTGAATGTCTGGAGTTTTTTTTTTTTTTGAAAAGGTCCAATAAACCAAATTTCCAGTTTTTGCTTTTTGGGTGTTTTTGAAACCGCCTTGAGTCAGGGGTATTAAAAAACACCCAAAAAGCAAAAACTGAAAATTTGGTTTATTGGACCTTTTCAAAAAAAACTCCAGATGTGATTAATGTACTGCATGCCCGTTATGAAAAATCATCCTTTCTTTTTTTATTTCAGTCCACCCGAAACCCATGATAAAAAATCATGGTCCGGTTTATGGGTCAGTTTCACTCGCTCGTGAAGATAAACCCTAAAAATGTCATATTATAAGCCTCAAAGGTTATATTATAGGACAAACCGACATCAAACCATCCCCCCACAAAATCATTAGGAACACTTTTGTTTTACTTTGGGCATAATATGATGATTACGAAACCGATCTCCTAAAAGATGGCAATTTTTTTATCAGGGTTAAAGAGTCAACTGGTGCGTTTAATTGATGAAAATGAACGATATAAAAACAATTCGAAATGCGGTAAGAAATATTCACACAAATTTGTGGTCTACGACTTGTTGTATGCTGTGAGGGGCAGCACTTCTTCTCAATTATACAATTTTTCACCATCAACATCCAATATTTTAGAATCAGGCAGCATGCAAAGACTATGTGCTGCAAGATTTATGGTTAGGAAAAAGGACGCATTTTTTCGTTTCTTACTCAACCCTTACATAATGGATCCTGCCTATGACCGTCATTTGTAATGCCAGCGGATGGGAGTGGAGGGAAGCGTAAAAAAATATCTGGAGTTTTTTTTAAAAGGTCCAATAAACAAAATTTCTTTTTTTTTTTTGCTTTTTGGGTGTTTTTGAAACTGCCTTGAGTCAGGGGTATTAAAAAACACCCAAAAAGCAAAAACTAAAAATTTGGATTATTGGACCTTTTCAAAAAAAAACTCCAGATTTATAACCAACTACGTATGACATCTCGCTGGGACAAACTGCGCCATTGTTGGGTACAATACTGGCGGGTGGCCCATCGGAAGACCATCGAAGAACAATGCATCACAATTTTCTCTTCTAGCTTTCGGCTGCAATGCACATATTGTGAACACAAACGCATTGTTATGGTCGCGCAAAGCTGTCGAATGCAATTTTACGGCAGTGGCCTAAACATTGGAGGCGAAATTGATCCTGTTTTTGGCCTGTGTCAGTTTTGTATGAATGTATTCGCGATTAAAAGCTCCATAAATCCGACATATGGCATCGAAGAATGACGATTCAAATTTTCGCTGTTCGGTTATATAGGAATGCAAATTTAAAATTGAATTTACAGCTCTTAGAACAACTTTTTCAAGTAGTACGAGTGTAAACATTATGCTCTCTAAAAATTAACGCAATAAAAAAGATTTTGAAAAAAAAATAATTCTGAAAAAAATATTGTTTAAACTGATAGAGCAACAAAATTTAACAAAGTATCAGCTCGAAGTTTTGAACGCTGGAATTTAACAAAACAGAATTCGCATACATAACCTCAAAGGGCAAAAATTTCAATCGACATCCTCCGCTCTGTTCTAATACTCAACCCTAGATGTCGCATGTTGTTTAGCTTATGAATGCCAATAGAAATTGTAAAGGGTGGAATCAAATTAAAAAAATGATAAGATAAATAGTTTAACAAAATATAAGGCCGAATGAATTAAACGGGAAAAGGAAGATAAATCTAGCTTTTTTGGAGAAAGTCACTATTTATTTTACGAAATTGGGCATATCTCTGCCTATATTAAACCAAAGCTGATATTTTTTTAAGGGGAACTTGTTCTGCAACCTGAACCTGATTGATCCGAAAATATTTTAAAATGAAATGGTATAATATGGCAGAGAATGGTAAAAAAGATTGGGAACTTGTAGAGTAATAAATAATTTTTAAATAAATATCACAAGTTTAACATTGTTTATTGCTCGTATTTGTATCCGGGCTGTATGTTGCGGTATTTGATGACAAATTGTTCAAATTGTTGGTGGTTGAAACACCCTAATGTATTATGTTCAGCGACTCATCTGAAGAATGTACTTTATTTTAAATGATATTTTTGAAAGATTCAATTTTGTCACTGCTTTTTTGAACATTGCTGTAATTAGTATTTGTTTGAAGATGATTTTTATTTAATGTTTTTAGGTATATGAAGGTAAACGCATAATTTTGTATTCATTCTAGTTGATTTCTTTGTCGCAATTTCAAAGTTCACTGTGTACATTCTTCTGGATGGGCTCTGCGAAGTATGTCCAATTGTTTTGTAAGATGCTGTATTTTCGATTCATAGTCCTGAAAGGGAGAAAAGCGAATTAGAAAAAAAAATCAATATCGATTTTAATGAAATAGTTTGACACAATTCAATACAATCAAGACTCTATTAGGCTTGTTCCGGTAGCCTCCACTTTTGAATTTAAAATAGGATTGATCCGCATACATATTTTTTCCAAGATGACGAGTTTTGAGGTACTTTTGCCACAAATGTAATTATTTTTAACATCAGTGGAACCGCATCTGAAAATTACCTTCTCCAATCCTGTGCAAATTAGACATGGCTGCTGAGTGTTGATATTATTGACATGCAAGAATCACGAATTTTATCCAAAATCGGACCACCCCTATTTTCAAACGGCGATAGCTTAGGAACCACAAATCTTAGAAGGTCGGTCTTAGACTCAATTTTCAAGGAAATTGTACGCAGAGTTGATTTTCATGATCAAAATTCAGATTAGTTGTTTTTTCTGTCTGTATTGCATAATTGAGAAATTTAAACTGCCACAACACCTCTATTTATTTAATTTGACATCACCATCGCATTTCCCGGAAAATTTTGCATAAGAATCACAGACAGAAAGGAATATGTTTCGTTACAGAGATCACACATTTTAAAGTTTTGAGTATTTGAGAATACTTAGCTGCTTTTGACGCATCTGCTTGATACACGCAGGCGCGCTGGTTAATGGTTACCACCTTGTACTCTAGAAATGATTAATAATATTTTGTAGAATTTTACGTAATCGTATACGATCCTAATAGAGTTCCGTTTCAGAATTCGACCCTGACCGGGCAAGCTCTGGCTTTAAAAAAAAGTTTCTTTGCCGGCCTTCGAATTATAAAACTCCGGATAATCAAGGCTCCGAGTCAACGAGTCTGGACTGTATCAGCATCCAGCACACTTGTTGTTGGCACTAAATAAAAGGGTGCTTTCACACTACGATAAGCGTGAAGGAGAAACAAAACAAACCACTTTCCATAATTAATGGAACTAGGCTAACTCTGTTGGATTCCAGATCACCACAGTTTGTTGATTTTATTTATAGGTACACATATAAAAAGTGGATTAAAATTTGTCGGGGAAAAATAGGCACCTTTGACTTATGCAACATTTAGCTCCATGAGATACCGCTCGTAACTAATCGCAAATATTACGATCGGTGCTAGGATGCGATTAAATTGAACGTTTAATTGGAATGTGGAACGGCCATCGTCAGCATTGAAATGCTGCACTACAATTTCCATGATCCAGGGTGAATATTCCTTTGTCATGGTCATCGCTTTTCATAATCGAGCTTACAGCAGCTAAATTGGCATTTCAAGATTATGCTTCCTTAAAGTTTGGTAGGTATATACTGCCCATGTTCGCATAAATGTCCCATATGCAAAAACAGCAAGCTGAGAAAAACGCATTTGAAGTTTGTCCCACACATAAGGCTACGTGTTAAGTTTTCGCGAAAAAACTGGATTTCCTCCTAATTTCTAGAACAAAGTATTGGAACGATGAAAATGCATATGGGACATTTATGCTATCAGGGGCAGTATAGGCAAATTGAACTATCTCTTTTTGTCAAAACTCATTTTGATTTAGTAAATTTTTACACTATGAAATAATTCAATTCAATTAGTGTTTATTAGATTTTCCAGTTCTGCTCCAGGATTCAGAGATTTGGAGAAACTTAGATCAATTCATAAGCCTTAACAGGGAGGGTACATGTTACTAAGTTTAGATTTTGCTAGATGCGTGCTCTTTTAGGGAAAATAAATTTTGAGAAAAAAAACCCTACACTTTGAAATAAATAATGACATTTAATGTCAAAACAAATATAGAGATCTGAAAATTGAATCGGGCTTATCTTTGAGGTTGCTTACCTTAAGCTTACTTTGTTTCGAAAGTCTGGACCTGTCTGATGATGCTGTGGAGTGTTTCCCATCACTAGATCCATTATCGAAAAGGGCACTCGAGTACCCATGACTGGTGTCATAATATGTTACCTGCAAAATGAGGAGAAAATGAGTAAAACATCTGTAAATCTTCATCTGTCTGTATATTTACAATTAACAAAAAAGTTGAAAATCGAAAATTAGCATCGTAAAATACTTTCTACCTAGGGGAAATATACCCATTTTAATCACACTAAGCCGTTCGACCAATTCTCATCACTTTTGCCGTTTTCCGCTATTAAATCAACATTTTCAGATTTATCAACAATGTAGAGTCGCTTGCTCACTTTTAGTTGAGCTATTTATTACTTTGGAACCGTCAAAAATACTTTATTTAAGCTGTAATTCATGATCAAAGTGCTGATAGGCGGATAATATAAATAGGCTGAGTAAGGGTATAGATCCCCTACCATAATTCTAAAAAATGTATCTGTTTGAAAAAAATTCTCAAGAAGACTTGCTTAACACGAATAATAATCATGTCTATGAAATCTCCAACATTGTCAGCGATAAGCTCTGAAAGGATGAAAAGCGTTTGCTTGTAAAATTTAAAGGAAATAATGAAAAAATGTATCCATAACTCAAACCAGACCATGTTGATTGTTAGCTATTGTTAGCTTTTATGGCAAATCTTTTTAGAATTTGAAAACATGTTGCAGCTCGAATTTCAAACATGTTGCTGATGATGACCCTAATTTCTCACCCTCGCGTTTTATACTTCAAGGGCCTCAATCAAATTCAAACCCCATGTGTCGTCATCAGAGAACATTAAATTAATTTTATCGGCACCGCTCTATAAATCCTTATCGACACCAAAAAAATCAGCTCGAAACAGGTCGAAACTAGATTGATGAGAACGTGACCATTACATTACGACCATATATATCTAGAGATCCTAAATAGGGAGACTGGTCGAAGTGAATTTGACGTACCCAAACAGACACGAGTTTGACGTATCCAAACGAGCATTTGCCTTTACGCGCAACAAAACTTATCAGTGTTGCCAAGCTTAAAACATACGTTGCCAGATCGATTTAGCAAGCTTAGACCAGTCTCCCTATTTAGGGTCTCTATATATATCGGGAATTGACCTTGCTGTATTCGTGATATAACCTTCAAGAATTTGGCTTTACTCTAGTACAGTTAGACCTCCATCAGGGTCATTTCGGGTAATAAACCATGGTGGAAGAATAGGACAGCAACTTTTATTACCCGCTCAATGTCCTCGTAAAGCTTCTGCTTCTGGCGGTCCAACTGTTGGATGGCCTGTTGGTATCGCTGTTCCAAAGATCGATCGTCCACTAATTTCGTGTTTGTGCCAGAGTACAACCGCGCCATCAGCGCCATCTCACGGTGCTTCATGTCTTCCTCGGCGGACATGAGGTCGGTCTCCTCACGCTGTCGCTGTTTTTCAAAATGATAGGAAAATTTTACACAATTAGAACGGCAAACTACCGAATCCATTAGCAATGTAATACCCTATTAAGCGGGCATCATTAGGGAAACTTGAAGAATTTAACATTTTGCAAACACAACCGTATACTGGGAATGAAGGGTGTAGTAACGAACTAAACTGATGGCCCTCTTACCCCCATAACGAACCATTAACTTCCCCACCCCTGCAAATACCTCGTACTGCAGTGTCCTCAGCAGCGTTGTAAGCTCAAATTCCCGAGCTGCGGTATTTTTCCGAAGTTGCGCATTCCTGCTCTCCAGCAGTGCCTCGTTCTCCTGATCCCGGAGATGTTTCTTGTGCAGCAGCAGCAGCTTTCGTTGCATTGCAATTCGCTGCTCCTCAGTTGCCAGCGCTTCCTCGTACTTCGTTTCGACTTCTGAAGAATGAAAAATGCGAAATTTATCATCACCGTTGGCTTAATTCTTGACATAATAGAATTGAGCTATTATCTCATAAGTATTCCATAAGCTTTTTTTTTTTTGACTAGTTTTGACTCCTCGGAACTTTGACGATCGATTTAACATTCTATATACAGACAAGACTCAACTATCTGAAGTCCTCAAAAAATTTCACTTCGGGTAATCGAATCTCAAAAAAATGTCTTAGTTGTATTGTTTTGAGTCGGTGAGTAAAATCTGGAGTGCTTTGAACATTTCAAATCCACGATAACAGCCAAAATAGCAGTGATGAAAAAATGCACTCGGTAATGTAAAAGACAATACCGACGAACCGCCCTAATTTTCCATCCAAACTTTGGAGAAAACCCATTCGGCACTGTCTAGTAATTTTAACACATTTCAAAGTGAAAGTGTTTCTGGGTACCGTCAGTGGGGGTGACATTGCGTCTGGGGGGTGAGATTGGGTCAAAGTGATTTTTTACGGATTTTACCATTTCTCAGGTTCTTCTTAATGAAACTAAATTCTATTAAAAAGGTTGTGTAGGGGACATAAGCAAACTTTTTTGATGCCTTCGGTATGCCCAAAGAAGCCATCTGGCATCATTAGTTTGTCCATATAATTTTCCATACAATTTTGGCGGCTGTCCATACAAAAATGATGTATGAAAATTCAAAAATCTGCATCTTTTGAAGGAATTTTTTGATCGATTTGGTGTCTTCGGCAAAATTGTAGGTATGGATAAGGACTACACTGGAAAAAAATAATACACGGTAAAAAAAATTTGGTGATTTTTTTATTTTTACTTTTTATCACTAAAACTTGATTTGCAAAAAAATACTATTTTTAATTTTTTTTATTTTTTTATATGTTTTAGAAGACATAAAATGCCAACTTTTCAGAAATTTCCAGGTTGTGCAAAAAATCATTGACCGAGTTATGAATTTTTTAATCAATACTGATTTTTTCAAAAAATCGAAATTTTGGTCGCAAAAATTTTTCAACTACATTTTTCGATGTAAAATCAAATTTGCAATCAAAAAGTACTTTTCTGAAATGAGCATGAGCATGGTTGACTGCCAATGAGCTGCTAGTTACTCCGTTATTAACAGATCAGCTGAAGTTAAACAATGAATCAAAAATGATCAGTGGGAGCCAACCATCCGTTCACTGTTTAACCTCTGAAGATCTCTACTTTATTAGTCAATACCGGCGCCCTCCCAAGAAGCCTGCAGTTCAACGAAAGGGAGGAATGTTAGTCCGATAGTTGAAGTTGCTGACTCATCAAGCACATAGTTTTTCACTATATACTTGTTGATACCGCTTGAGACCGTTGAATCCACAGCATCTCCTTCAAGCATCACGTGATTAATTTTTTTTTGGGTTAGTAGGATAAGGTATTGGCTTTTCGATGCCTCCCGAGCTACGACGCTATGGGGAGGACTTTCATAACAGACCCGTCGGCGAGCCTTCCGAGCAACGATGCTATGGGAAGGTCTTTCTGGTTAACACACAATCTCACTCACACACATTTATTTTGCTCCACTATTAACTCAACGATCCAAATTGTCAGTGCGTCTTTCGTTCATTATATAGAAATGGCTTTTTCACCGCAAAAAAATAAAACCTTATTCGAAAAATTTAAACACAATCCACCCGACGCCGTGCCTTCCAATCAACGATGATATAGGAAGGGCTTTGAAAATCACAAAAGAAATCACTTTTCACTCCGAATATTTTTTACGACCGCGCGCTCCCTTTGCCAATTATGCACTGAAAAAGTACTTTTCTGAAATTTTGATAAAGTGCACCGTTTTCAAGTTAAATCCATATTTAGGTGACTTTTTTGAAAATAGTCGAAGTTTTTCATTTTTTTAAATTAGTGCACATGATTGCCCACTTATGTCAAAAATATTTTTGAAAAGCTGAGAAAATTCTCTATATTTTGCTTATTCGGACTTTGTTGATACGACCTTTAGTTGCTGAGATATTGCAATGCAAAGGTTTAAAAACAGGAATATTGATGTTTTCTAAGTCTCACCCAAACAGCCCACAATTTTTCAATGTCGATATCTCAGCAACTAATGGTCTAATTTTCAATGTAAAAATATCAAATATTTGAGAATATTTCCGATCTTTCCGAAAACAATATTTTCAAAATTTTCAAATCAAGACTAACATTTTAAAAGGGCGTAATATTGAATGTTTGGCCCTTTTGAAATGTTAGTATTGATTTGAAAATTTTGAAAATATTGTTTTCGAAAAGATCGGAAAATTTCACAAATATTTAATATTTTAACATTGAAATTCGGACCATTAGTTGCTGAGATATCGACATTGAAAAATAGTGGGCTGTTTGGGTGAGACTCAGAAAACATCAATTTTCCTGTTTTTAAACCTTTGCATTGCAATATCTCAGCAACTAAAG
This sequence comes from Culex quinquefasciatus, assembly GCF_015732765.1. Lineage (NCBI taxonomy): Eukaryota > Metazoa > Arthropoda > Insecta > Diptera > Culicidae > Culex > Culex quinquefasciatus. The sequence continues at coordinate 107,333,083 of NC_051863.1, forward strand.
GTCGTATCAACAAAGTCCGAATAAGCAAAATATAGAGAATTTTCATAGCTTTTCAAAAAAAAAATTTTTCAGAGGTGGGCAAACATGTGCACTAATTTAAAAAAAAATGAAAAACTTAGACTATTTTCAAAAAAGTCACCTAAATATGAATTTAACTTGAAAACGGTGCACTTAATCAAAATTTCAGTAAAGTACTTTTTGATTGCAAATTGGATTTTACATCGAAAAATGAAGTTGAAAAATTTCTGAAAAGTTGGCATTTTATGTCTTCTAAAACACATCAAAAAATAAAATAAATTAAAAATAGTGTTTTTTTGCAAATCAAGTTTTAGTGATAAAAAGTTAAATAAAAAAAATCACCAAATTTTTTTAACCGTATATTATATTTTTCCAGTGTAGTCCGTATCCATACCTACAACTTTGCCGAAGACACCAAATCGATCAAAAAATTCCTTCAAAAGATACAGATTTTTTATTTTTCATACATCATTTTTGTATGGACAGCTGCCAAATTTGTATGGAAAATTATATGGACAAACTAATGATGCAAAATGGCTTCTTTGGGCATACCGAAGGCACCAAAAAAGTTTCAGTCGGATTAAAAAATACAAAAAAAAATCGAATGACCGAAATTTGGGAGAACTGCTCAGTTGATATCTGGATAGAACACTTTTTTATTTGAGTTTGAAAATTATTTTTTCATTAAAATGCCCTTTAAATTTAACCAATAAGGATGCTCTACCCTGCATTTTGTTGCATTTTTCAAGTCCTTTCAGATGCATTTTGAATTTTGAAGTTAAATTGAATTTTGCCTAAGTTATAGCCTTTTTAAGATTTTTGACGTTTTTGAACCTTCAAACTTTGTGTCCCGATTTGTCCCACTTCCACTTGACCTAGAGTGCTCATATTTTGGCCAGATGCTAGTTTTATATGTACAAATAACCCCTGAAAATTTCAGGCCGATTGGTGAGGTCCAAACGACATCCCATACAAAGGGGTATGCCCTGTTCGTGGACTCGCTCTTAAGATGACTTCGCTGAAAAAAATGTCGTTCCTAAAACAAATCCTGTTCTTTTGACAGCTGTCTAAAGTTGAGGTACGTTTTTGACCAAAAAAACCTCTCGAAAAAAACCCCAAATACTTGAAAATATCTACTTCAAACATTTTAGCATGGCAATACGATTCCCTCGAACAAGAAACACTGTTGGATGACTTGTTTTTACCATATCGTTGTATTTGAACATCATTTTAGTTACATTTGACCCAATGTCACCCCCTCTAAGGGGTGAGATTGGGTCAATTTTCAAACTATTGGCATTTAAGGTAGTGTTCATCAAAATCCACCATATTTTGGGAAAATCTACTATGATGGATTTTAAAAGAGATTTTAAAAGAGAAACAAACGAGCTTTAGGATAAAGACAAGGATGTAATCGACAGGAATCAAGAAAAATATACCCCTCAATAGCCTGGCATACCGCAGGTCTTACTCACCTCTCATCCGTTTGTCGTGCTCCTCCTGTACCAGTCCATCCATCATTCGCTTTTTCAAGGAATGTTCTAATTTCTCCATCGTCACAATCTTCGCTTCCAGTCGCTCCTGTTGCGCTTTCAGCGAATCCATTTCGCCCACCCGAGTATCGACAAATTGCTTGGGAAAATTGCTAAATTTGCTATACGTGCTTCTGGCCCGGTTCTCATCACGCTTTCGCGCCTGATTGGGTTCATAACTCCGTTGGCGCCCATCTAAATTAGTGCGTTTGGCCACCCCACCGAGGGAGACGAACGACTTCATATAGTACTTTGATGAACGTTCTCAGGGCAGCGGTCCATTACGTCGTACGTCCTTTTCAGCAGCTTGTTGATACTGATCAACGCCGGTTCGCGGAAAAAAGCTTCCACTTCCCCTTCGGTGGCACAAGTCATGATGGTTGCCCGGTGAGCGGCATTGTAAGCAACGATGAAAAATATCACGAAATAGGATTCGTTCGAGAGCACATGATCCCACAGCTGCGTCCATTGACTGACATTGAAATTTGCCGCGAAAGCCGTTTCCATCATCGTCAGGGCATAGACTCGCGAAGATATATTGCGCTCGCGATAAACATTCATCAAACTAGGCTCATACTCGCACAGGACATTCTCAACCAGGCCCAAATAATTCATCGGTTCCAGTGGGGCGTACTCGAACCACAGTTGTCCCTGGTTGAGCAGAATAGTGGCCACCAGCTCAAAACACAGCAACGAATCATTCGGGAACATCCTCACGAAGGGTTGCACGAAAAAAGGCACAAAGTCACATTGGGCAAAAACTGCTGACCAGTGAGCCAGGCAGGAAACAGTTTTTTTCACATTCCGAACGGTCCGTACTTCCAGGCTGGCAAACTTCCGATCATAATCCTCCACGCACGGATGGTTCCCTCGCAGCAGGAGTGCGTTGAAACAATCGACGTTCTGTGGCAGCTCCAACAACGCGCGCCAAATTGGGGCTCGATGCTTTTCCGGGTACTCTCCAAATTCCTTCAGTATGGGAAGCAGCCGGCTTTTGACGAGAGTTTTCGAAATCTAAACCAGAAAGAGCGGAAAACAGATGCCTGTTTTAATTGACTATCCAATAAAAATCGTGCCTAACCCCTTTGAATGATTGATGCCACCCTCACACGAGTTTAAAAAAAAAGATTGTTTGCCATTTTCAAGTGGAGCTCAAGATTAAATAGGCATTTTCGAGATAAGATAACTTGTTCGGTTCCGCTTCGCCGTACATTATGCTTATACGACCGATTCTTCGGCTCCTTTTCAAAAAAAAATTCCAAGTTTTTTTCAGCGTTTTGGCTGTAGTGGCAAAATAAAAGAAGAAACCCTCCAATGTTATTACATATTTGGAAAGATAATTGATTTTCCTACAAAGAAATATCATGCAATTATAAAACGAATCTTTTGCTCCTTGAATGAAAGAATTGGATGAAATTTGAGTTTTTGCCAGCCATTTCTTTTCGTGATGGGACAACGGAAGGAGCAGATTTATGAAAAAAACTCCTCTCCCGTACAATGGCTTGCAGACCACTTTTGGTCAATGTTCTGGCTTTTAAGGTAAGAAAACGCATTTAAAGCACATTGCAATTATTGCATCATAATAAAAATATTTTTTTTTTCATATTAAAAATCATATTGAAAATTGAAAAATGTGACATTTTGGTGTAGCTTTGCTAAGAATCGGTCATACGGAGATTCAAACACACTGAAAAATGTGTTATATTTGTGTTAGTAATTGTTATGAAACGTGACCATTTGGTGTTCATAAATAGTTCTAAACATCGGATGGGCAGAGTCTCGTGAACATGATATGTTCACATAATTTGGTTTGAGCTCAGAGCGCTCACATATTAAGATTAGCAATAGGGTAGAGGACCCAGTTTTCGCCCTGCTCCAATTTTCGCCCACCTACTGGATTTAATCTGTATTTAGCAAACTTATACCATTTTTTGGTTGAATTTACTATGCAGGTTTACATATTCATTCATTTCTAGTACTAATTGAAACTTTTCTTATAAATTTCTATTGTTTCTTAAGTTTTTATAAGCTTTTCAAAAAAAGCCTTACTGCAGCCGCCATATTTTTGTCAATTTAGATTACAGCGGGTAATAATGTTAGTGAGGGAAAACAACTCATTTTGTCCGAAAATTATGTAAATGAATAATTCATTACCCGAGCAGACGGAAATAACTTGGGAAGGTCAGTTTTTGATATTGTGAGAATATCGAAATACGTTATTGGGATGATCGGATTAGTTGTTAAAATAACAAAAATCAATAACAAGATTTGTTCGAAGAATAACTTAAACTGTTATTATGTTGTTATTGCAATAACAAACCAATAACACAGAAGGAATCATGAAGGAATAACAAGATTTGTTATTTTGTGCGGAGAGGTGGAGCAGCATAATAACAAAAAATGTTATTGAACTGGTATGTCTCCATAACAAAAAAAGTTATTGTTTTGGTTTATTTGTAATTTGCAAATAAGCCTGCAGTTGCCATAACTCCTCTGTACTAGTCAGGGCTGCAGAGTCGGGTACCTCCAAGCGACTTTGAATCCATACTTGAAGACAACTCCGACTCTGGATGCAGGATATGACGTCAACGACGACTTCAGCTCTCCAAAAATACCCGACTTCAGAGATTCCGACTCCAAGTAAATGTTGCTGAAAATTTGCTGAATCCGATGCAGTCTCTGAGGTCTCACTCCAGTTCGAACTTCAACGTCAGCTCCGACTTCCTGAAAATAATAACAGTTTTTGTTATTCACACTTCAAAAATTCTCAATAAATAAATCAATTCCGTTAGGGAATATAACAAAATAAAAAAAAATGAAGTTGAATTTTAAGTTAATTTTATCGGATTAATTTTAGCTTGAAACTCCATTTCATGGTAAAATAAATGACCCCGATGAAATTGGTCAAAATTATTTCATAGTTGTAGCCAATTTTGGCAAAGTCCCTTAGGGGGTATATCAAATAATTAGAAAAATCAACTTTTAAAATTTCAACTTTTTAGAATAATTTTAGCTTAAGGACCCCATTTCATGGCTAAAATAATGACCCCGACGAAATTAGATAAAATTATCCCAAAGATCTAAACATATTTAACAAAAGAAAAAATAATAACAGATTGTGTTATGGACACTTAGAAACTTTTCCATTTGTGCGATTTATGGTAATTTTATTTCTAAGTCAGTATACCGAACGAATAACAAATTTTGTTATTAGGAGATTTTTTGAAATGTATAACATTTCCTCTTATTAGCGTGTTATTAAAAATTTTCAATATAACATCACTTCAATACCAAATTTTGTTATTTTATCAGAAACTGTTATTATTTGTTCTTCTATATGTTGAACTTCAGGATAAAATAATAACACTTTTTGTTATTTTAACAGGATTTGTTATTGAAATATTATTGATTTTGTTATTACCGTCTGCCCGGGTAGTTCACTGTATGTGTGAATTTCATGAAAATCTAGTGATTTACCTGTTTTAAACGTTTTCCAAAGGTTATATCAATAAAATAAAGTGGGCGATTTCTGGGGTCATGAAAAAACATGCGATCCAATTTTCGTCCAGGGCGAAATCTATTATTGTGTTTTCAGATTTTGTCTAGAACCAGTTTTCGTTTACCATAAAAACTTATCTAATCGCAGCGAAATGTGCTTGAAAATATATTTGGAACATTCTAGATTATTTCTATAGGTTAAATAATCATTTTAATTAGTTTCATTCATTAAGGGGTTTTGGTATAAACATCAGTTCAAAAATTGACCTAAGCTAAGATATGGGACACCTAGTTCAAATGTAATAAAAGTTTACTGGGACAGAGGAAAACAAATTAAGCAGAGGATGGGAAAGTAGTTACACATGTGCTTTAATATTTTTATTAAGAGGTACTCGAAGTTTTATATTGAGTCAATTCGGGAGCGAATGCCCCATAGGGTTAAAGCTCCCCTAACAAAATCAACAACAACATGGAGCTAATTGTAACTGTGTGCTCTTATCTAGGGTGAATAGGGACACATGAATTCTATCACAAATTTTGATTTAGTCATATTTTTTTAGTGAGAGTGAGAACATGTTTTGGTTTTAGTTAGAATATACAAAGAACCTAAAAAATAGTAGGACATCTGTATAGAAAGCTCGTAGGGTTTTTTGAACTTCAATTTATTTTACGACAAAATATGTGCAAATCAATGAAATTGAGCTTCGGGAACATGTTGTGTATCAATAGGAGACCATATTTGCTTAGCTTTGTGTCATAACTTCATATGGTATCTTGATTTTTGTCGTGGGCGAAAACTGGTTCCAAGGATGGGCGAAAATTGGATTTAGGGGGGCAAAAATAGGCTCTTCAGAGCACTTTATTAAAACGCAAAATTTTATCAAAAATGAACATGTAAATGATGAAAACTTTGTGGAAACTTAAAATCAAATAGTTTATCAACGTTCTACAACATATAGAACCAAATACCATAAATTGTCATTAAATACTCATCAAATTTCCTAGATTGCCACTATAAAGTGGGCGATTTCTGGGTCCTCTACCCTATGAACAACATGAAAATCTGTCAAATTTAAATTTAAATCTATTGTAAAAAAAGAAATTATATAGGCTCGATGAAATAAAAAATAATAGGTACAACTTTGGATATGTTTTAATGTACAGACCGGTTGAGTTTTTCGATTGTCAATGCTCAATACAAAATATCAATTTTGAAGTTTCAAATTTTAATTGGTAATTTAACAGCGATATAAAACATGCCAAAGAACAACATCTGATGGCTTTTTCTCACAGACATTTGCTCGGAAAATAATTCTGATGTACAGTATGTAAAAAAAGTATTTACACCCCTTGGGCACTATGTACATTTTGTGATGAAACATGTAAAAAAAATAAAGTTTGACCGGAACCTAGTACTACGTTTTGTGAAATTCCAACGAAAAATCTATTCTATCGATACAAAGACCCCCAAAACGGTGTTATTCCTACTCCAAAGTGTTTATTTAGCAATTCTATGGTAATATATTGACATTTAGTTAAAATGAAAGTTTGCAAAATTAAGTTAAGATAAGTTTTATATAGAATTTCCAGCGTTTATTAACTTTTATACTAAGTAGTTTGTAAACTTTATATTCAATCCAAATTATTTTTTTAATCAGTCAAGGATGCCTATTTGGAGTTGGAAGACTGGATTTATGGTGATTTGTCAACAAAAAACATTATTTATGTTAATTTTTCGAAAGGTGTACAATTTTTTTTTGCACTTTTTTTATTTTTGTAATGGTATTTGTTATATAACTTTTTATAGAAAACATCTTTTCATGAGCTTTTTGTAGCAAAATGTTCAGCATAAGTTTTTGAACAAAACGTAGTACTAGGTTTCTGACAAACTTTAAATTGTTAAATGTTTCATCACAAAATGTGCATAGTGCCCAAGGGGTGTAAATACTTTTTTTACATACTGTATACAGCCATCCCACATATTCGGAACACCCACAAATTCGGAACACTTTCATGATAATTTGTCAATAGCATGCCAAAAGTAGCTTTTCTGTCGACCTTACTATTTTTAGAACCTTCATTTGGACATTATCTTGCTATTTCACTAGTAAAAGTAGGACTTTTGAACAAAAAACTTCATTCCAAGACTATTTTGCCCAGAGCAGCAAAACACTGCCTCCAAATGGCCTGTTTCATAATTGTGGGATGTTATTGTGCCTCCCACAATTGTGGAACACCTGAATTTAACTGATATTTTCACAAAAAAAGTTATCAAACCATGTATAAAACATCACTAAGCTTGAGTTTCTTTGATTTCAGTGTGTGAAGTCATTATTTGGTAAAAAATATGTGCTCATGGAGAGATCTAAAGTTTGTTTACATTCGTAAGAAAAAAGTGTTCCGAATTTGTGGATTTCAAGGGTCAAAGTAATTCTTCAAAAACTTCATATAAAAGTTAAAATTTGCAGATGTTCTATACAGCATTATGTTGTATCATTATGTTCAATTATCGATTTGCTATGATTTTTTGAACATTGGCCGATCTGGAAACCGTTCCGAATATGTGGGATGACTGTACGTGAAGCAATATCTAGAAGGTGTATGGTCAATTTTCGAGTGATTTTAAAGCCTCCTTCCCTCAGTAAGGAAGACGAAAAAACTTGACTTCTTTTCGTCTTCCTTACTGAGGGAAGGCTCTAAAATCACTCGAAAATTGGCAAATTCAATTTTGTTCAAAATATTTTAACTTGGCTAAACAAATTTTCATCACCCTGTTCCGTAGCTCAACAAATGGCATATTTGTACCGTCATCAGGGGTGACATTGGTTCTGGGGGTGAGACTGGGTCATACACATATCACCATTTTTGTCAGCATTTTTGCTATTTTCGGGGTGAGATTGGGTCATACAGAAATGCTGATATTTGTATGACCTAATGTCACCCCAGACTCAATGTCGACATAAAACATAGTCGAAAATAACACATAAAAATGTTTTAGGTTAGGTTATGTTTTCTTTACATTTTTTTTCCTCATTGTACTAGTCTTACAAAAATGATAAATCATATACTTTTAAAGTTATGAAAATTAACAGTGTTTAAATCACGAAAAGTAAATTAAAGTTGAAGAGCCACAGCTGACCACTTATTATGTAAATCAAAAGTAATTATTATAAGAAAGTATATTTAATTCACAAAAAAACACACCAAAATTGCATTTTTGCGTAATTCAATATTTGTGCTAAACAAATAACAATGTTTGAATCAAATCCGGTCAATTATTTCAATTCAATGGATCTGTTTAAACAAATTTTATTAGTAAGAGCATAACCATTGAATCTTAAATGCTCAATTAAGTTCCAAATCACTTTTTTGCCGAGATAATAGTATCTTGCGATTTCTGTCTTGCTTACTAAAGTGAAATGAAACATAATGGCTTGAATCAAACATAAAACAACAACGCACAAACCTTATCGTGAATATCCTCGAGTCGTCTGTCTGTTTTAAGCTTGCTCTCCTTCCGGAAAACGGACGTGCTTTGTCCGGTAGTCACTGCCTGAGCGGAAGTCGTCATTCCGGAGCTGCTGTTGTACAGAGAGCCCCCACTGGATTGTGAAGCTAAATTACAGTTCACCGCTGCCCTGCTGGCCGTTGCTGTTTTCAATGGTCGCGGGTGTGTCTTTCCTGTTGCCAAATGTTGTAATTTATTCGCTTTCAGGGCACACGAATGGAATTCCAAATTATGGAGCAAAACTTGCCCGCTTTTCAACACATTGGTCAGCATTTTCCCATTTCGGGAGGGGAGGAATTTATAGCATTTGTTTTCCGGCCCGCGGACAATGCAGCGTCTAGTGCCGTCCTCTAAATTCATTAGACACAAATCACTGTCGACAGTTTTCACTACAACGACCAATTCATGCCCTGCAGCCGAATTCTGTTCCACGTGTCCGAGCACATCAAAGTGCGTAATGAACAAATTGGTAAAAACTAGTACTTTGCATATCTGCCAGGCATCACTTGAAACTACAACCAGAGAATTGTCCACGCAATGAAGCAGAAGCAGCTTTCCAGCGAATCGGGCGGTTTTTACGAATCTTGAACCTTGTCCATTACTGGTCATGCTTCGGATAACTCGTTCGATTTCGACCCGGGAGGAATCTCCTTGATCACACAGGTCACCTTCATCCGTAATGTTCCCGGGGATTACCATAGGGCAGAACTTTTTAAGGTAATTATCTTTCATCTTCTTCAAGTTCAGTTCACGGACCAGTTTGAGCTCGGAATTCCAAATTTGCAGCATGCCATCGAGTCCACAACCGAGCAAAAGGGCGTCCGTCTTTGGAATCCACTGGAGCTGATCGATTCGTTTCAGTGCATCTGCCTTTCCGTAATTCAATTGATGCACTCGAACGAAATTTCGCACATTGTACAGCATGGCACAGTCCTGTGTTGTAACGAGAAAGAGCATCGATGGTTCAGCTTTGCTCGGTTTAGCTCTTTGTCCCGTAACGGTTGACTTCTCTGTTTGTAGCTTTGGCTTTTGTGGGCGTCCTGACCTGGATTGGGACCAGAATGGGAAGGATATTCGCTCGATTGGCGTGTTGTGAGCTTTTAACCGCATTAGTACAGTGCCCGTGTCTGTTTGGGGAAACAACAGTGATGCAATTACACTTCAACCAGTAAAATCTCAAATGTCGTAACATGGTACCCGTAAACAAACAATGTCATGCAAATAACAGTGATTACATTTGGCTCACACATCAATAAAATTTACCTGAATCGAAAACTAATAGCAAGCCTTCCTTGTTCCCTAGAATAAACTCGTTTGTTCTAGGAATATTCTCGATACACACGATACCTTGCATAAGATTCGAGAGAACCCAATAAGCGCACGAGGTAAAGTCAAACACGAACAAATTACACCTGAAATGATACATAGTTGGTAATACCAAATGTTTGCATTTCAAAAGGAACCCTTATTATTACCTATGATCAACTGCGATAAATCTTTCGTTACTATGACTGAAACACGCCGTAATAAACCTAATTCGTATTACTTGACCGTTTTGAGAAACGGTATGATGGATGTTGAGCAGAATCCTTGAATGTCATAAAACAGACAGTTTTATTAATTTATAGAAAAAGTTTGGTAAATTGCATACCCATCTTTAGAACTTTTCAATTGAAACTTTAGTCTTTGTATTTTTTCCTTTTTAAAAAGAACATTTTCCAGTTCATTAGAAGCACATTCTTCATCATTATTTGTTAAATTAACCATTCTGAACTAGATAATTCTAACAAACCGTAGTAACTTCATTACAAACTAAACATTCCTTATTCAGCGTCGGCAACGACGCGTCGGCTACGTTGTTTCTGGTTGCCTAGCGACAGCTGATTGCCGCGTTGCCATGGGAACAGCTGTGCGCAAACAGGTCGTAAAGGCGAGGGTGTTTGGCGTTTGTTTTCAGGTGCGTTGTATTAGGGGAAATATACCCATTTTAATCACACTAAGCCGTTCGACCAATTCTCATCACTTTTGCCGTTTTCCGCTATTAAATCAACATTTTCAGATGTATGAACAATGAAGAGTTGCTTGCTCACTTTTATTTGAGCTATTTATTGCTTTGAAACAGTCAAAAACACTTTATTTAAGCTGTAATTCATGATCAAAGTGCTGATAGGCCGATAATAGAAATAGGCTGAGAAAGGGTATAGTTCCCCTACTTGATCTACATTATGTTGCCTATAAAAATGCGACATTGATGCAAAAAAAAAGTTTTTACATTTTTTTTTATTGGAAAAAACTTTTACAATTGATTAGAAACCGAGTATGGAACATTTAACCGAACAGGGACAGTTTAAAGCTTTAAAACATTGACCACAGATCTGGAAAACACATAATGTTTTAGGAACATAAATATTTTATTGAATTATTATTATTATTATTTTTGTGTGAATCTTTTTGTTTCAATACATTAACAAATTTTAGCTTGATTTTAGATTTTTGGATATGAATCCCAACAAGCTTTAGTACAAGAGAGCACATATGTATCGAATTGTTTATTTCTCCACTAAGGCCGTTACAAATATTTTTAAAAGTTTATGTCATGGAAAGTAATGATTGCATAACAACTGGACAGGTACATGATTTATTTATTTTTTACTTTTTTTGGTATAATACGTAAATACTCAAATAGCTGAATTTTCTGATGAATTTGGTGTCTTCGCCAGTTGTAGGTATTGTTGAGGACTATTGAGAACAAAATAGGAGCACGGAAAAAAATTGCCGATTTTTTAATGAACTTTTTTTCACAAAAACTCAATTTCCCAAAATACGTATTTTCAGCGTGACCACTTAAATCCCATTTTAAAATTCACGACTTTTTCCAGTCTTTTTCAGAAAGCTCAAAAAATAGGCATTTCTAATCCTAAGAATGATTTCAAACAAAAAACTTTCTAAAAGAAAAGTCAATGTCAACCATCGAATAAAATCCAAATGAATTAAAAAAAATTAAAAAAAAACCGGCAATTTTTGCAAACACAGATACTGAACAACAAATAAAAAAATACTTCAAAAATTGCTATTCATTTTTATTAGAGAACCTGGTGCTTATTAGAGAACGGTCATCTCCAACCAAAAGTACCAATCGAAGCACATGAATTGTCAAACGGAGGTACCAATCGAGCAAAATCCTTTGTCTTTTGCTCGATTGGTACCTCCACTTGACCATTCATGTGCTTCGATTGTTATTTTTTTCTCTGATTATTATGATTCAGAGTTTGAACAAGCAATGTCTTTGAAAAAAATCGAAAGTTCAACAATACTTATAACCTCCATGTTATTTTTTAAATTGGCAAACGTATAGTTTTTGAAACTTTGTTTCAACTGGAAATGGAAAGTTAAAGATAACTGAATTGAAAATTTAAATCCTATATATATATATATATATATTTTTGTTTTTTTTTTCAAAGAACGATTGAAACATAATTGCTGTTAATATTTGTTCAAAGAATTTAGAAAAATATCAAGGAATTCATAAAAAATATCAGCTCTTTTTTTCAATTTTATAATTTATGATATTGATTTTTTTTAATCAATGTTGATTTATCTAGTGCACAGTATTATTTTTTTTTATTCAATAAAATTTCAGTTTAATATGATTTTATCTTTTCCCACTTATTTTTAGCAAAATGTTTGTAGAGACCATTTTTTAAAAACAATTTTGCAATTACTCAAAATTTCTTGGATTAATGTTTTTTGAAATTTCAATAGTAGGTAATTTACAAATACTCAAAAAACAGTTTCAAAGATTCAATCTTTATGACAAAATTAAACAGAATCATAACCTGGTCATTAGGCTCTATTTTTATATTAGTTTTTCATTAACTTGCGTCTTGTTTTTAAAAAAAAATAATAGCGATCATTTGATTCATAAAAAAAATTATGAATATCTGTGTCAAAGGCATCCAATATTTATTAGAATTTTGAATGTCTCAAACAGCTTTTCCAAACTAAAATTTATTGAAATAGTGAAAACCTTATATTTGAAGTAAGTTCCTAAAGCAGAACTGAGTGAATTTAATTTGAAAATTGTACAAAATATTACAAAATTATTCAAGAGTTTAAACATAATTTTCAAACAAGAATGCTTGGAGTATCCGACCTTTTCCGACTTTTTGACAAAAAATCATATTCCGATTTTCGGCGAATTTTGGCGAATTCCCGAATTTGCAATCGAAAAGTATTAAAGATTTGTTGATAAAGAGCCCGTTCAAAAATATCAAAAGATTATTCAATAACGTGACTAGAACAGCTGTCCCAACTCACCCCATGTGTCCCGATTCGGCCCAGATGACGGTACACATACAGTCTCGTGTAAGTAATGTTCTAAAAACGTTAATGGTCTAAATTCAAATGCTACTTTTGATTTTGTCACTCGGCATTGCATTGGATTTTTAATTTCAAATCTAATCTAATCTAATCTTATCTAATCTAATCTTATCTCATCTAACACAAACGCAGCCAGTCCGATGAAAGTATGCTGGAAAGTCTTGTGATTAGATTACGCCCCAAGCACTTTTCTTGTCAGCATTAATAATTGCAGTACACCCGAGAACACCCAAAATTGTAATACAAAAATTAAAGCGGCCAGCCCTACTGCATTGTGTTTACCGCAAAGAGGATTCTGAAACCCCCCCCCCCCCCCCCCCTGTTTAAAGAATCTACAGGGGAGGAAGGATGCGTGGACATACCGTACCAAACGCACATTGAAAAAATCGATTCAAAATAAAGAGCACTAAACGAACAAACCGTCCCGTTTCATATGTACGGATTACTCTCGGGTATTGTATTGGATTACTATTTAGGATAAAACTCTCAAACTAGAAATCCTAAAAATACTAACTAAATATACGCTTTCCGAAAACAGACGTGAGAGTCAAGTAAGGAAGGACTTTTGAGTTAGTTGATTTAATTTAAAAATAGTATCCACTGCACAAACATTGAATCTATAATAAGTACTCGTTGATGAAAGAGTCAAAAACTTTACAGCTGTGTCATTGAAGTCTTCCACACTTCTGTCGTATTTTTCATGAAAACTGCACATCTTTCCATCATAGTGACCACTATTGGCTTCCACACTCGAACTGGACTTACGCTTCAAGTCACGATCTCAGAGGAAGAAATGACCCATATCCATTTGTCACTCAATAGGTATGGTAGCACCAGCACTCCGCAAACAACCATTATTTCATCTCCACAGCCACTAAACGGTCGAAATCACTATCAGGAATCATCCTCATCGTACCAATCAATCGTTGCAAATGTGTTCCGACAACTGCAGCTTCAGTTCTTAGGCACGGCAGTTTAGTCTTTTCATCAAGCTTCCTATTGTCAGCAAATGGCGAAACTCTTCAATCCTTCAATGTTATTTGTTCTCTTCGAATTTGTTCTGAAAAATTAGGGCTTTATTTAGATATATTGTGCGAGTATTAACCGACGTAACACATAGGTGCAGGCGTTCGGAACACAAAAACGTAACACACTCGAGCTAAAAAGTATCAAAATATTATATTTTTACAAGCGTCCAGAGTAACCTTATCCTAAACAAACAGTTTGCTTCGTAGCAAAATTGACCCGCGCGGCTAAATATATGAATATAAATATATGTGCATGATATCATGAGTAAATGATCGCGAACCTGCTGTTTGGGTGATCCACGTGATTTGCGGCATGAAGACTTGGGGGAAGGGGGAAATGTGCCAAATTCAAGAGATCAACGTTGTCATGATATTTATGTTGCATGCAAAGCCCTACATATTTTTTTTTTCTTCATTTAAGGTATCTGACAAACTTCGTACACTCTCGTCGTGCGTACACAATTGCTATTCCAACGGGATAGTTTCGGTCCACTTTTGCTTCTCAATATAATGTTAATATACAGGCTATTCTTACTCGTAAAAAAATACGCTTGAACCTAACGACGTGTGGGATGATCAGGAAATATCACAAGAAAGTCTCAAATTCACGTCTTTGTCTGTTCGCTCATATCTTAAGACAGCGTCCATCACTTTAATAGCAGCACCATCCGTCGCGGGAATCCTCCGCGTGAGCTATGTGATCCCTGCTCCAGGAAGGTGTCTCGAGGCGGCCCGTTCCGTCCGTCAGCCCGTTGTTACACTCGATTCCCATCTGCACGACGCCGTTCATTCCTGAAAAATGAGTTTGGTCAGAAACTTTGAAGCTTCATGATGACTTACAAACGATTTACCACTTGCGTATCCGTTCAGAACCAACGAATCCGACGATTCATACCGCTTAAGCGAGGGACAGATTTGTTCGCCGGACATTTTGATCAAACCAACAGCAATCGATATGAACACTTGTTCAATTCCCTGGAAGCAAACAATTAAAACCCAAAGTCCAAATAATTCGTTCGGAACTCACCTGATCCTGCAAGGCCGACGTTTCAAAATAGTTTCCCCCGATTGAGGTGGCGTAGAGGGCGGCCTCTTCCCGCGACACCGCACGTTTCGCCTCCAGATCGAGCTTATTTCCCACCAGCGACAGAACCATCGGTTCCTGTACGTTCCGCTGCAGCTCCTGGACCCAGGTTTTGATTTCCACAAACGAGTTGTACTGGGTCAGATCGAACACGAGCAGGGCGGCGTTCGCGTTCCGGTAGTACAGCGGGGCCATCGCCTTGAATCGTTCCTGGCCGGCAGTGTCCCAAACCTAAGGCGTTTTGAAAAGGTTTGGTTATTTGTTTCATTGAATGCGTTTTCACCAACGAACCTGCATTTTAACTTTGAAATCCTCCAAATTGACTTTGCACGTGAAGAAGGAGGCGCCTATCGTCGGTGAAACCTCCTTAGTGTAAACATTTGAAACATATCTAACTACGAGGCTCGTCTTCCCCACACCTGAAACAGATGAAGAAAAGAAAAAACAACTCCTTTATTGATGTACAATAAAAACTAACAATAGAAACATTCATAAAAAAACAGCATATCTCAAGATACCAGCTACACAAACAACACAATCCAGTTTTATCAAAACATGTTATCTTTGTTTGCAATAATCCGAGCTAGCTTGGTGACAAAAATACCTCTGCGACCAAGCCCTGGTCGGATGGTTGGTTGGTTCGCGCGCCGGAACGTGAGGTCAAATCTCCTTCTAATTAAAGGATTTGGCTTATCAATTTTTATCGACGCTGCGAGTTTGTGTGCTATTGAAGGTTGGACAGCGTCACTCTAAAGCAGCAACAAAGTGCAAATCTCTTGTTTTATATTTTAGTTGAACGCATTGATATATATTGAGCGTTCCTTTCATGCTCAAAAAACACGTTTTATTGATCTAAACATCAGAAACTAAAGATAAATAATACAGGGTGGCCACCAGTTTTGGATTTTCAATTTCCCGGGTTTTTCCCGGTTTTCTCCCGAGGCCTGATGGAACTTTTCCGTATAGTTTTAAATCAAATTACAATGTATTTTTTTAAAGACTGACGTTAGCATCAAAATACTTTTTGAACGCGTACACAACGTATACATTTGGTTCAATATTTTTATTTCTCAAGAAATTCGCAATTTCGCAATTTTCAGTGTAAGAACGGGCCTTGACCGATCTTATGCACTAGGTTCCCGACGAACACGCACTGCCCTTACACCTACATCTCACCCTTGCTCTGAGTCAGTACGAGCAGCACGCTAGAACACGCTTTGAGTGTTCGTGCCAGGCATGCACACCTTCTTTTCCGGTTACGCATTTTAACTCGGCCGGGGGTGGTACATTAAGTAGGGTTTGATGTAAGTATAAGCGCCTAACCATTTATAGTGTGTCTATCAACTTTCATTGAAGCAAAAGCTGTTTTATTTTTAGTTTTAATTCAAAAACTTATTGTTATTTACTGTGTATTGTTTTCTCCTGAAATCTTCCCTATTGTTGAGTCGTGTTTATATGTTGCTATTTCTTCTGTCGCGGTGTTTTGTTACAATAGTTTGGTCCTAAGCATTTTAGAAAAGTTTTTCAAAAGTACAATAGTAATATTTGTGTTAATCCTTTAATCATTCCATAAATTGAATAAGGGCTCGAACCTCACTTGCTTAAGAAAAAGGTGAAGTTTCAAAACAATGGACAGTAAAAGAGAATTTATTTTATAAAAATCAAGTATCAATAGTAAGAGAATGATGAGCGTATTTTTAAGAATAAAAATGAGAAGCTAGATGTATTAGATGTAAAATTAGACAATAGTTAATAGATAGAGATACAAAACAAGCTTAGATTATAGCAATGATAATTTATAGGACAGATAAAAAATTATTCAAATAAATAAATTCGCAATAAAATCAAAAAAGATTAGGCGAATGATAAATAGACTTGATATTATTATGTAGTTCATTAAGGAAAAGTATATTTTTAAGGAAAAAAAAACAAAACAAAGTTTGTTACAGCAGTATCAATTGATAGAAAAGAGTGGAAAAGCTTTGAGAGATAAGAGAATAAAAAGTTAGTAAAATTAAAATCAAATGTTGGATATTAAATAGAAGAATCAGTGAAGAATTGTGAATCAGAAGAGCAAAATAAAAATAGGAGATAGGTGGTAGCTGAGAATGAAGAGAAGAGAAACCCCGTTGTGCGATGTTTCAGGTACATCCACAGCAGTTGACTCAACATACTGCGAATCAAAACAATACCGTCTACAATCACAAATTACTTCCCTTTCCCACATTGTCGTGCCCCTTTCTTTTAGCCGTCTCGACTCTGACCCGCGGTGGTCAAAGGTTTACGATCCGTTTCCACAGGCTACCAGCTAGGTCATCATTAAAACCAAGCCAACGTGGAGGTAAGAAAATAGGACACTTGCAAGGAACCAGAGCTATACTGTTCTGATCAAGATAATTCGGATGATCTAACAGAACTACGGATGTAGTTAGTTACGCTCCTTCCAGGATGTTCCTTACGTGGACGTCAACCGAAGAGCACGCAACAAGGTCAGTGCCATTGCATGCTCTTAGGTATCAATCCTTGGCCTGCATCAAACCTATGATACTAATTATGACAAAACCCAGGGAAGAGATGTGGGAATCCCCGGTCGAACCTTTAATTTTTTAAGTTTTTTTTCTCAACAAACAATCGTTGGGAATCACCGTCAATGCTGTTTAGTTATGAAGATTTGCAGATTAAAAACAATTCATTTTCTTGATTGAAAAAAAGTTTCGATTTAACAAGCTAAAATATTTTTAAATGAAATATGTTTTAAAACCAAAGTCTCAACAAACCTCTACCTTCCAATCGTCGGATTGTTGAACGGTACATTTTCTTCCTACCTGACGAATGTCGCGACGACGACGGCAAAGTCTGGTGGCATAGGAAAACGACGACCAGCCATTGAAACAAAAAAAAACTATTGCAAATCGCACCAATAATGCTTGCTTGCTTACCTTGAGATCCTAAAACGACAATTTTCGCCTCGATTGCCTTCATGGCTCTCCGTTTGTTCCGTTCGATTCCGAGGGGGATTTGTTTTCTATTTCTGCTTGATCAGCTGTTTTTCCTTTTATTGCTTCAAGTTCAAGTGTCCAGCGGAGAGTTTACGTAGTAGCTTCCCGTTCCCGACGTGTGTTCCGATCGTTCTTCGTCGGAACAAAAGTATCCAACAACAAAGCACTCTGACTGGCTGGAGGGAGGAGGAGAAGGACCAACAACAGTTAGCTCAAATTTCGCGAGCGTTGCATTTGCTCTGCTCAATCTTCGTCGTTTCTCTTCGCCGAACGGCTACGCGTTTTCATGTCGTAAAAGAAAAACCATAGAAGAAAGTGGCCACTTCGGCGGTCGCGGTCCACTAATTTCGGTGCATAATCTTCCGGAATTTTGCTGCACACGCACCCTAGTCACATTCCCCAAAGTCCCCGGCCTGGTCAAACAAATTTAACTGGTCCAGCAGTTAAATGTCACCATCCAGTGCAAAATTACCACGGTCAGCTATAAATTTTCACTAATCCAACTTTCAAAAATAAAATAAAATGGTCCACACTCAAAAAAAACTGTTTTCCTTTCTTGCTCAACTCTTTCTTCTGCGATGTGACTGTTCCGACTGTTCGTTCGTTCGTTTGTGAGTGAACGGTTCAGCAACTGAGCAAACCAACATGGATAACCTCACACGTAAAGTAAACATTGGGCAGCATCATACGTCAAACTCGACCAACAGCTTGTTCAATTTTGACACTTGCGATTGCAATGTTTACAAAAATCCAGCCGGAGTGAGTGACTTTGTCGACATCCGTCAGCAGCATGCTGCCTTCTTTGATCAATGCGAAAGAAGATACGTAAACAAAGTGCATCGGAATCCACGATAAGAAAAATAAATAAATGGAAGCTGTCATCTGTCAGTCAAGTTCAGCCCTGCAATCAGTTCAAAGTAACGCACGTAACGTTTGGGCTGCAACACGCACATGTCAAAGTGATTTAATCACTCATGATATACACTGATAATCAACATTACACACTGTTCAGTTCACTTTTACACACCTACATGTATGGGATTTTTCAGTTCAAGTATGATTACACGAAAGTGTGTAATCATACTTGAACTGAAAAATCCCATACAAGTGTGTAAAAGTGAACTGAAAAAAGTGTAATGCTGTTTACCAGTGTACGTTCACCCTTGCCAAAACTCATGATTTTCTGAGTTCAATATCCTTCTTTTCATAGGTACTATTTTTTCAGTTCATGTACTTCAACCATAAAAATGGTAATATGGGTTGAACTGAAAAAATGGTTCTCCTACAAAAGGCCGAAATTCAAAAGGCCGAATTACTCGAAAGGCAGAATTCAAGCAAAACAACGTAAAAGGGTCGAAACCGAAGTGTAAACAAAGATTCTCTCCTGCTCACGTCAGTTGATGTTTACATGAGGAACGAGCAGGATAGACTCTTTGTTTACACTTCAGCTACGGCCTTATTACATTGTTGAATCCCAAAAGGCCGAAAAAGTAAAACAGTTGCTTTTCTCCATATATTTTGACGATTTTTTCCATACAAACTTTAAGCGATTGGAGGGAGGGGTTCCCGTCGTCAGAATGAGCTCAAATTTGGAATTTAGCCTAGTGATGGGTCAATCCTTGATTTCAGGGGGTATCCCAAAAAAGTCCGGATTTGGACCATCATATTATATACATGGTAACAATATGATCGGTAAAGATATCTTATTTCGCTTAAAATTATATAAAAGAACACAGTTCGTTAGTTTACTGTACCTTTGAATATCATAATAATCCATGAAAATAGTGATAATATGAACAAAATTCTGAATTCCATAATCCTTTTGCCTTTGGAGACATTCGGCCTTTTGAAACGTTCTCCCTTCTGGGCAAAAGACAAATTTCTGCCTTTTGAATTTCGGCCTTTTGAGGCAATCCCGAAAAAAATCGTATATGAGGGGTGGGAGTATTGAACTCAGAAAATCATGATTTTTGGTTAAGGTGTTCGATTCAAGGTTACAGTAACCTTGAGTGTGAGTACCGTGTAAAAGTCACAGTTCTATCGAACGATCGTCACATTTTAGTTTAACTTTGTCAAACCATATCGGGTTACAAACAGTGTCAAACACAAAAGTGACCAACCACCGGGGCTTGAATGTACGTTTAATTTTCATTTCTCTTTTCAGTGTAAATAACTCAGAAGTCAGTTGATTGAAATATGCGTGCATTTTGAAATAAACTGGTATAAAAAACCTCAGTAACGTAAGTAACGTTTCCCAGCCCTGCCACACGTCAGGATAACTGATTGGTACTTTCTAGAAATCAAAAACAATTGCAACACTCAGCAGAAAAGCACGTCCATTGTTCAGGAAGCAGCGAAAAAAAAGTGCGTCCTCCATCAGGGAACGAGAAAAAGCCCGCGCAAACCTCCCAAAATGACCAGCTCCGCCGCCATCAAACGAGAATATTACCAAACGGACACGGCGGTGACCGTGACGGTGCTGTTGAAGAATGCCACCGAAAAGAACTACGCCGTCGCGTTCGCCCCGGACAAGGTCGAACTGACCGCCGACGGAATCGAGCCCATTGTTCTGAACCTGTGGGCCGCCATCAACGTGGAACGCAGCACGCACAAAGCCTACCCCAGCAAGGTCGAAATCAAGCTCGCCAAGCTGGAGGGACACCGCTGGGAGGACCTGGAGAAGAAGGTCACGGAAGTGGCCAAACCGCCGCCAAAGAAGACGCACCACGACTGGGACAAGATCTCGAAGGACATTGAGAAGGCCGAGGCGGAGGAGAAGCCAGAGGTGGGAAGATTGTTGTAGGGATTGAGTAGATTTTGTAATGTCATCTCTTGAATTTCAGGGGGAAGCGGCCGTGCAGGATCTGTTCCGGAAGATTTACGCCGATGCCAACGAGGACACGAAGAAGGCCATGATGAAGTCCTTCTACGAGTCGGGCGGTACCGTGCTGAGCACCAACTGGCAGGAGGTTGGTGCCAAGCCCGTCGAGGTCAAGCCGCCAGATGGTTGCGAGTTCAAGAAGTGGGACTAAGCCAACTTCCGGTTTCGAATAACCACATACACAGAGAGAAAGAGAGACAGCATTACTTCCTTCACGACGCGCCATTGCCTTTACACGGACACAAAATCATTCACTCATTAACGACATGTTTCAAACAAAGATTAAATCGCGCACTTGCTTGAAATAAATTTAAATGCGTTCTAAGTCACTTTATGCGTGCTGTTTAACTGACTCAGTTAGTTGGCCCTTGACTCATTTCTGCTTTTGCCGTGATCATCAAGTGGTTGGAAACCTTTATATTTACTGATTTATTTCCCTCGGGAAGAACATTTTCAACGTATTTTCGTAATATTGTTGGGCTAAATCCTCAATCGGTTTATTTTTGACGCCGGCAAGAACCTCCAGAACTTGGCTGAAAAGAAATACTTAATTAGTCCTAAAAACCCAACCAAATCCTATTATTCCTCACCGGATCATTACAGGTTCGCATCGCCCAGCGATCAGCATGTCTTTGTCCCATTTTTCCTTCTTCTTGACCGCGGGCAGCTTCGTTCGGACGTGCTTCGAGCCCGCGTGCGACGGCCGGATCTCACACCACGGACTGTCCGTCTCAACCATAATTCGATCGTCCGGGATTGTGGCCACGACCTGCAGATTTTCCTCTGTCTTGAGCGAGCAGCCGTTGATGCCCACGTAGAATCCCAGCTCAATCAGCTTCCGGGCGTCCTCGGCCGTTCCGTCGAACGTGTGCACCACTCCCCGTTTCGGAATTTTGTCCAAATTTCTAGTCAAGATCTCCAAAAAGTCCTCGTGGGCACTCCGACAGTGCAGGAACAACGGCAGATCGTACTTCTTCGCCAGGGTCAACTGCCGCTCAAAATACTTCTTCTGGACATCCCGTTCGCAGAAATGTGTCCGGTCATAATCCAGACCACACTCGCCAATCGCCACGACCTTCTCCCGGTTCTCGTCGATTTTATTGCACAGCGAGATGAAATACCCGTCCGGATCGGCCTCAAACTCTCCGCAACGCGTCGGATGGCACCCGACGGTCATGAAGAGGCGCTCTAAAATTATAAGACAAAATGAGATCGCAAAACTTCCGGAGGAACTCCGCTCACCGTCCCGATTCGCAATCTCAAGCGCCGGATCGCAGTCAAAGATCGTTCCGCATGTGATGATGATCTTCTCCAGACCGCCGGTCCAGCTTCTTTCGAGGATGTTTGGAAGATCCGGTTGGTGCTTGTTTGTCCCGTTGTAGATTCCCTGGAACATAGGGTCGGTTAGGTTCGCGCCGATGTCTGGAAAAAGTTCAATCATCAGAACGAATTAAACAAGAGTTTTACGTAGAATTACCAATAAATTTCAACATGGTTTTGAAATATTTAACTAAACCGTTCATAAAATTTATGAAATTTTAGTGTTTTGAAGGTTAGAATGCTTTGGCCGACTTTCAAAATCAAAACAAAAATTCTGGGTGACAGAAAAACATGCTGGCGTTATTGCCGTTACTATTTGTAACAGCTGAAATTCGAAACCCCCCCTTAAAATATTTTAATCGGCGTCACTGGAGCAACGCAAAAAATATTGCCGTTACGACAGGGTGGCCACCTCGGGAGAAAACCGGGAAAAAAACGGAATTTTTATCCACCGGTAGAAAACCGGGAAAAACTCGGGAATTCGACTGAGAAGCCGGGAAAACATTTTGAGTTTGTATAAAACTTGTTTTCAAAATGTTCTTTTCTCAAATAGAATATTATTCCTGTTATTCTAAATGAAGACTTCGCGAAAGCTATGCTTGAATTTGTGTAATAAACTCAAGCTTCTGGCTATGGATGTTTTTTTTTCTGTTGTAACCTATGATATTTTTACTTGGTGAATTTGTTTTTTTAATAAAGAAAATTGTTTGCGAACAGAGCCAGCTCTGTATGGGGAAAAATAATATTGATTTCCATATACACTCAACCCCCGGTGGTTGGTCACTTTTTCGTTTGACACTTTTTTAGTTTGTACCCCGTTGGTTGGTCAAAGTCAAACTAAAAAGTGACGAACTGTCACTTTTTACACGGCGCTCACGCACACTTTCAAAACAAACGTTTAGTAGTGTGTATGAACTCCGTGTAAAAGGGGTGTCAAACTAAAACGTGACCCCGTTCGTTTGACAACAGTTGGTGTCAAACCATCGGGGTTTGAGTGTATCTCAAAAACGATAAGTTTTAAAAAGTTGACATGTTCTAGAAAGTTGCTGGTACCAAAAGGTTCTATATTATTGTCTCAGACGTCATTACAATTTGATTGATTTTAGTCGTGCAAAACAAGAAAAAACTATTTATTTTCTAAGATACAAGGTATAGAATATTTTTGTTTTCGACAAAGTTTTTTTTTTTTTTTTTGTTGGGTTGAGACCACTGCGACCATGACTTTGATCTATTGCGGTATACCCATTTTATTATCGCAGTCTTCAGGATGACACGTTACCATTTAGGGTGACTGTCATTGGCTGACGTTGCGGTATGCCCCATTCAGGTATAATTTCTAAAATGAAATCAACTACCTTACTGGGGTTTTCTTGCCAGATCTCTTTAGGGCTTAAAATAGGCCTGTTAAGAATCTGCCTTCGCCTTGCAGATAGTGCGCTGCAGTCGCATATTAGATGTTTTGATGTTTCGGTTTCACAGTCACAGAACCGACAGATATCTATTTGACAAAGACCTAGCTTTTTCAAATGATATCTAGACGGACAGTGTCCTGTTATAAGCCCGATATAGATATTTAGATATTTCTTGTTCAGATTGAGTATTTTTTTTTTGATTTTTGAGTAGAGGGAGTGATGAACTCCCTAGATTGTCTCAGTAATTGTGTTTTCGTCCAGTTTAACTGAATCGTCTTTTCCTCATGTTTTACAAACTCCATTTTTAATACGCTTTTTGAGACCCCGCAGAAGGGTTCTGGGCCAATGAAGTGCCCTTCTGACCCATTTCTAGCAAGAAGGTCGGCTTTTTCGTTTCCATCTATACCCCGGTGGCCCGGAACCCAGTACAGATGTACTTGATTTTTAGATGCTAATTGTTTTAAAAGTTTTCTGCATTCCCATACTAGCTTAGACTGGCATGTTGGTGATTTTAGAGCATTTAACGCAGCTTGACTGTCTGAGAAAATACAAATTTTTGTAAGTCTGTAATTCCTTCTAAGACAAATGGATGCACATTCTAAGATAGCATAAATTTCTGCCAAAAATACTGTTGTCCACTGACCCATTGGAATCGATACACTAACTCCTGGACCCGTAATCCCTGCACCTGTCTTATTTCCCATTTTTGAACCATCTGTGTAAAATATTATAGATCCTGGTGAAACGCGAGGCCCTCCTGACTCCCACTCATTGCGATTTGTTTCAATCACCTTGAATGGTTCGTCTAAGTTCAACGTGCTCTCCATCCAGTCACTAGTCATAAATACATTTTTGTTAATTTTTATAAAAGATATTATCTTTAGATGCTCAATGCTAGAGCTTTCCACTATGCTTTGTATTTTTCTTAACCTCAGCGCACTCTTTGCAGCCTCCATTTGCACAAACTGGTACAAGGGAGGAATGTGAAGAGATGCGTTTAAGGCTTTGGTTGGTGTACTTCGCATTGCCCCGGTTATAGAGAGACAAACTAAGCGTTGTAGTTTTTCTATTTTTTTTTTTTTTGAGTTGTTGTTTGTTTTGTTTTTGGCCACCATACAAGAGCGGCATATGTTATTCTAGGTTTTATAATAGCTGTGTAAATCCATTGTATCATTTTTGGTTTTAAACCCTAATGTTTCCCAAACGTTTTTCTGCTGATCCATAAAGCATTTGTGGCTTTGTTAACCACCTGCTCTAAATGGATGTTCCAATTCAGTTTTTCGTCCAGCAACACGCCCAAGAATTTTACGTGTTTTGAGTATTGTAAATCTAAGCCGTTAATTTTTAAGGTTTTAAGAGTCAGTTTCCTTCTGCGCGTGAACGGAATCAGGACTGTTTTTGCGGCGTTAACATTAAGTTTTTCATTTCGACAAAGTTGCTCAACTACCAAAAATGAACAACTCTCTCGAAGACATCAAAGCTCTATCTTCAATAGATACCGAATTAATAAATAAAAACTATTTTTATAATAAATACTTCTTGCGACAAACACAAAGCGACCGCGTCGTAGGCACAGGTAATATGAGGCATGTTTGGTAGAGATCGTCTGAAGTGAAAACTGGTATAGCAGAGTGTTCATAGAGAGTTTTTATGTTAAATGCTCTAGTCTGGATGGTTGAAAGAAATTTCAGATAAAATTATACAAATTTATAAAATTATATTCTTTTTATTGTACTGGTAAGTAATTAAGATTAGAAACAATAAAATTATTGCACAGCTATTTTTATGTTTGTCTTGACAAATCAAAAGTTTAACAAAATTACAAGTTTTGTACAACAAATTAAGATAAAAAACAATTTCAAATACGCAAGTTAAAAAATAAAAACTAAATCTTCTAACAATTATTTGATTTTATAAAAAGAAAATCAGTTAACATAAGTTTAACCTTATAAAGATTTCAGGAAACTTTTCTATTTTATTTAATTCAACAGAAAAAAACTATATTTTTCAAGCAAGATAACCATAAGAAAGTTTTAAGCTCTAAATAATCTCTATGATATTTTTTTTACATTTTGTCAGGATTTTTACCATTTTGTGTTTTGGAAAAAAAATTAATAAAAATTATTTTCGAAAAACCACAAATTTCAAATTTATCCCATCAACTTACCGAAAATTATTTATTAATTTATTAATCGATAAAAAAAGTTTCAAGGTACCATTTTTTTCACATTTTTTGTATGGCAACTTTCCTGCACTGCTACCAAAGTGTATAAATTTTTGTTTGGACTAAAGATGCAAAAAGACTTGTTAAAAGAAAGTACCTACTCATATAATTTAAGCCAAAAAATAATAATTAATTCACAGGAATTGATAATTCTTGAATTCACAAAACCATTTTTCAAAGAAAATTTAAGAGCATTTACATAAATGTTTATGACAATGTATTTTTTTAAATCTTTTCTTGTAAATTCCATTTTCTGCTTTCTAATAATAATTTATGTTATTCTAAAAAAAAAGTTGTTTTTTTTTATTTTGAGTTTGTAAAATCTGTAGATCATCATGATGAAAAATTTCAATCATTAGGGAAATTAGAGGTTTGGACGGGAAACAGATAAAAACGGCTTCGTTTACAACTGAGTTTCTTTGTTCTCAAGATATTTGAATTAGCCTGAAAAACATTGAAATTTGGTTTAAAAACGTTTCTTCTGGTCTCGAGAGAAAACCGGGAAAAACCGGGAAATTGAAAATCGAAATCTGGTGGCCACCCTGCGTTACGAGCGTTACGAAAAGTTGTTTACATTTCTCTGAAGGAGGAAAAATCAATCGTCAAACAAAATTAAACTTTATTTTGTAAACACGCGCAGGTGGCTTGTTATTGGTGAGCTGCCCACGCATCGTAGAACGAAAAAAAAGGTCCGCGGATTTTCACGGTCACGGTTCCGAGTTACGTAACCACATCACAGCAAAATGTTTTCCCTGGTGGCATACGAAGACAGCGACAGCGACGAGGACGCTCCGAGTAAATCGGCGGAACGGAAAGCGGATGAGCACTCTTCGGCGAGCACCTCGGACGACGATTCCGACAACGAAGGTGAGCAAAAGGAAGCGCACCAGCGGACAAAGGGCCCGGAAGTGAGGTGAGTGTTGGGATTGTTTTGCTCGGTTGAGATTTTATTTATTGTGTGTATTTGCTTTTAGAGAACCAGCCCTCCCGAGCGCGAGCATGATGCTCGCGG
This sequence comes from Culex quinquefasciatus, assembly GCF_015732765.1. Lineage (NCBI taxonomy): Eukaryota > Metazoa > Arthropoda > Insecta > Diptera > Culicidae > Culex > Culex quinquefasciatus. The sequence continues at coordinate 107,359,979 of NC_051863.1, forward strand.
ACAACAAGAAAATCATTCCCGGCGGCGTCTTTAGCAATCCGTTCCGAGAGGCGGAGGACGCCAAAATTGCCAGCCTTGAGAAGCACGTGAAAATGGTAAGGTTTAGCCGGTATAGCGGTTGATACTTCCTTGAGATTATAACATTTGAAAACGATGGTTTTTTAGGTTGATCCGGAGCACAAAACCGGCGACCAGAAGAGGAAAGTTTGCTGGAGCTACCGAAAGGGACGGTGCCGGTTTGGGAGCAAGTGTAGCTTCGCGCACGATTCCGACTTGATTCTTAAGAAAGAGTTGCATGGAGAAATTCCGGAAGAAGCTGGCGAAGATGCCTCAGCCGGTTCGTCAGTCGAAACAACAAACTTTATTCGCAAACAGGGAACGAATGTGAACAAAAAGAAACGGCCGGGGTTGAGCAGGGAACTGGTGCCACCAAAAAAGGTTCTCAAAATGTACCACCGGGAAAAGTACAACGGAAAGCCGTGAAATGATTGGATTTTCTGCAACGAAAAAACATGACACAAATTTTTCCACTTGATAAATTATGCGAGTATTTTACAAGATTTAGCCATGGGTAAGATTAACAAGTTTGTAAATTAAACTTTATTTAACAGTCCTTGAAAGGATTTCATTTTAATAGTAAATTTAACTTTAAACAACTCCCCGTTCGGTCAACGTGACCATCTGCCGGTCGTCAGTCTTCAAATAGTTGCATTTGGAAATGCTTATCAGCCGGTTCTGTCCGTTGGCGCCGGAATCCAGCTTGCTCATCAAAAGCCGCGTCGTTGGAACCATTTCCCAGTATCGTCCCAACGCCGGCTGGGTCACCCGCTGCTGGCCAGAATCAGTCGAAACAATTCGCAGATTGACCACCACAACGGCAATCATATTCTCCGACGCCAACTTGCGCAACAATCCGGCCAAGCTGGTCAACATCCCCACCGGATAGCAGCTGCTGCTCGAGTTCTGATGCGCGTACCAAAGCGCCGGAAGTGAATCCACCAGTAGCACCCTAAACTTCCCGAACCGTTCCTCCTGGTCGATCTGCGCGAGCAATTCCTCCACCGTCCCAAGCAAATGCTCCGGCGAATGAATTCGTTCCACCTTGATTCGCTGCATGGCCTCTCTCGCCTCCTCCTCGGAACACTTCCCAGCCAGCAGCATGCTCTGTACCCTCGACGCCGAAAAGTCGCACTTTGTGTCCACGTAGAAAACGTCCACCGGATCAGCGGCCCCACGCGACGCAACATTCGCCGCAATCGTCATGCACAGCTGACTCTTTCCGCAGGCCGGCTCCCCAAATACTTCCAAAACGTGCCCCGGCAGCAACCCGCCCTGAAGAAGCGCATCCAATCCGCGAACCCCCGTCGGAATCGGATCGATCAACTCGCCCAAATACTGAAAGTACTCCCCAACCCGAACCGTAGTCCCAGAGCATCTCGTCATAAAGTCCCGCTTGATCGCGGACAGCACCTCAAACGACAGATTCGTAATGCGCAGCAGACGGTCCGTGTCCGCGCGGACAAAGTCGTAAACGGTCCCGATTCGGTTCTTGAGCAGCATTTTGACCACGTACGCCGGCAAATCCTGGTGAAGTTCGTCGCTGAGGCTTGCGGTTGTCATTCTGGCATGTGGAAGCGATTGAGTTCACACAGAAATTGAACAGAATTTCTCAAAAAAGATATTAATAAGTAAATGCCGGAAAAAACACAACAAACTCTGCTGTTATCAGTGGCAGGTTCTGCGCTTATCAGCGACCCTTGGCGCAAGTTTTGTTTACTCGTTGATGACAGCAGAACAATTCCCCCCGTAATAAAAAAAATTGAAAAAAATGACAGTTATCCATCGGACGAGAAATGTACACTCAAAATCAGAATAACCCTTAAAAGGGTACTTTCTATCCTTTTTTCAAGTTTACCCGTCGTCACCCTTTTGAAAGGGTACGAGGGCGAAACCCTTCGAAAGGGTACTGGCCTAGTACCCTTTAAAAGGATACTTGTCATGGAGCGGCGCGCTCACTATCGACATCTATGAGTCAATCAGATTTTGTTGAACCAGTGGCGCCATCTGTTGGATTTTAAATAAGTAGTGTTAAAAATGCAGTTTATTTGAATAAAGGTTAAATTTAATTTATTTATTTAAATAAACAATTAGTCAACAGTAATATTAGACACTACTTTCAAATTGTATTTTCATCGAGCGGCAAACGCTTTGAACTTCGCCATATGTGAACTTGGATGGTTCCTGTCCCTTGGCCCAAATTACGTGCATCAAATCGCCGCCAGCTTGCGACGAACACGATCGTCGTGGTGCCGTCCACCTCGAACCCTCCGGTGGCGGTCAGATCCGACTTGTCCTCGCGGTGTGGACCGATCACGGGTGTAGTAGTCACACACGCGGTAAGTTTCCTCGCGGGCTGTTCCGATCACGATGTCTGTGCAGTCCATCGCGTTGAAGTCGTGCCGCGGAGTCCACGTCCACGTGTGTTGGTGGTTTTTGGTTTGGGTTTGGCCGTGATTTCGGCCATGGGTTCCGACTCAGAGGACGGCATTGATTTGGGTTTCGATTTGGGCTCCAGCTCGAATGTTAGCTCGGGTTCTTGCTCGCTGGTGGGCGGGAGTCTGAAATAGAATGATCATTTATGAGTCTGGAAGATGTTCAGAAAACAAACACTTGAACATACAAGCAAAAAACTCTCACCTCCGGTGGCACGCTTAATCATCTTGGATTTGAGTTCCGCTTTCTGTATTCTGGTTCCGAGGTACTTTCTGAGGATGATCCCGGCTCGGAAGTGCTTTCCGGTTCCGGTTTGGAAGGCACCTCGGGCCTTGGATGCGGTCCTGGTTCAGCCGATGGTTCCGAAGCAGGTGCTTTCCGGTTCTATGGACAAAGAAGGCCGGAAGTTAGTGGTTAAAACCAAATGTTGCATAAATCAACGCGACACACACACACAAGCATTCATGTCTTACATAGTTCCGTAGCGGGCTCCGGTGGCGGTCGATGGCTCTGATTCTGCGCTCGTTTCCGGTTCGGGTTCTGCCCCTGGTTCTGCAGGTCCCGTTTCGCTACCTCCAGCAGCGCCAATCAACGGAAGTTTTTTGCACTCGGCCGTTAGACGTCGTGGTTGCAAAGGAAACACCCAAAAAGTTAATCCGGAACTCCAGGCAATCTAAATAAATAAAAACAAATCTCTCACCATCAGATAAGATCATCTGTTGGATCGAATACGAAGATTCCAGCGAGATGCAAAACGACTCGGTACCGGGAAACTAGTTAACCTCTCGATCGTGCAGCGCATGGTCCACCGGAGGGGCCAAAATCTTCAGGAACAACTCTAAAAGTTTAAGAAAAACTTGGAAAACTTGAAAAACACGCACCACGCACGAGCACGATCCAAAACGTCAAACAGATTTAAGTACCGAATTTAGAAACCAGGGCGGCGCTAGTGGTACTTGTTGCAAAGAGAGTTACCCTTTTGAAAGGGTAACGCCAGTGAGGTGAATTGAAAGGATAGTTTTAACCCTTTTAAAAGGATAAAATGTACCCTTTTGCAAAGGGTAAACCTCGAGTACCGTTTAAAAGGATACTTTTTACCCTTTCAACCGGTAACTTTATTTTTGAGTGTAACGCCCCGATTGAAGAATTCGACGACGTTTTTTCCGCTAGGTTCGCTGTTGTTCCAGCGGTGTTCGGAATGACAGCCCCCATACAGTTTGAGCAGGTTTTAGGGAAAAATCGCGTTTATGATGAAAAATCAAGCATTTTCAGAAAAGTGGGGTATGGCAAAGTGTAGCAATTTCGCTAACGATCATAATGCGTGGTGATTTGTAGTGATTAATTGTGACTGGTATTTTATTTAAACGATTTTTCTAAAAAGATGATCGATATTTTGGATAACTTGAGTTAAATGTTGCAAAAGTTAAAAGTAATGATGAAATGTTATGTAAAAGTGTTTAAACTTTTCTTTTTTTCCCCTTTGACCAAAATATTGACCTTAAAAATGCATTTTGGTGATTTTTTGGATTTTTTTGGAAAAATTCGAATAACTGGCAATTTTTTGAGAAAATTATTGTAATTATGCTGTTATATGACTCTAGTAGTTTGTTCTATCAATAATACACACATAAGGAGCATTATCAATCAAATAAATCATATTAAAATCAATTTTTCTAAAGATCTCTTTGGTAAATTTGAGGAAAAAACATGAAAAATTAACTCAGCCCTAGACTCAGCCCCTATGATTTATACATCATTCGATTCGTTTATGCGATTGCCACACTTTCATCGACGTTAAAAAATATTTGAAGGAAATAAAAATCAAAAACTGCAAAAAAAATATATTTCCAAGCGCGCTGTCATTCCGAACATCGTTGCGTAGTGCTTCTACTCGCCACCAGGATGCGTGCACGTTTCTGTCGAATCTCTCAATTGGTCTTCGTAAGCCCGATTTTATTCTACCATGACACTTTGAAAAGTTTAACTCCATGTTGCACGCACACACTCTCACTTTTAATTTCTCGATAGATCTCTAATTTGTTTACACTTTTTTACGCAGACATAGGCAAATCGAGTAGATCAATCGTCTGTAAAAACCAGCTGTTAACCACGTGCTCGTGGTATAATAAAGGACACAGCTGATTTTGACAGACGAATCATTCTACTCGATTTGCCTATAGACAAATCCAGCGAAAGCTCAACGCTGCTTTTTGATGGTGAGAGATTTGACAGCTCCCATACTAAATGTCTCGATTTTCATACCTTTTGTTAATTTTCTTCTAAAATAAAATACTTAACATATGAAAACTATATATTTTTGGTGCCCAAAATTCCTTCTGAATCGAATGGTGTACTAATCTCAATTGCAAATTTTTCGAACAGTTTTTATTTTAATAATATTCTAGACACATTTTGTGCACCTAATCAATCAATACTTTTATCATACATAATCAATTTATTGCTTAAAAATTGAGTTTTCCTGAGCTCGCATATTCAAATACATGGAAGCTGTCATTTCTAACACCATTGGCCACCTAGCGGCCATTTCAAACTGGATACGTCTATGGCTGCGTGTAAATTTTGTTACAAACTAACACACTCTCGCGCATGGATATCTCTATAGAGTCATCTACGTGCGCATGTATTGCGTGTACGTACACGAAGGATTTTTAGGTTAAAATTTGTACCCGCCAGCAAAAACAAATGGTAAGCTTGTGTGCGTGAGATCGGGCTTAGATAGCTCTATTCCCGAGAAAGACACGCGGCAAACCAGCATCGAAACGGCGCTCCGCCAAGAGTTTAACAGTCGCGAAATTATTTCTTGCTTGTTTGTAAACACGCTCGTTCGTCAAAACATGTATATTAGGGTGGGTACGTTTTTCAAAAATTTCTCGGATCAAGTTTTAGTATGGTTCCCCTTGTAGGGCATGCCCATAGGGACTTTCATGCCAAATATCAGCTCTGGTACCTGGTAAATGTCCTCCTGTCGTAGAGCAGCTTCCACGGGAGATAATGCCGCTGACCTTGAAGCACCAGTTTTTCTAGTCCGGAGATGTTCCGAGGTGGCAAATTCAGGCGGAATCGGCGTGTATGCAATACGATCAACGGGAGCATTATATCTTTTCGAGTAATCTTAAAATACAGCAAACAAAGTAAGGTTAGAATTGATGGCCACATTGCCAACTAATCGTGCTAACTAATGTTGCTGTGAAGTATTCCATGACAACTGTGAAAGTTTAACCGAGTTTAACTCCATGTTACCGGCTCACATCTCTCTTTTTTAATTTTTCGATAAAACTTACATTTCAAAAACGCCATCTTATCTTTTTCACCCAGATTTGAAAGGAAGGCTGATTGAAAATCTGTGTAACTTTTTACACAGATCTGTGTAAAAAAAATACCCACTTTTGAAAGATTCTATGACAATTTCCGGAATTCCATTTCCCGGAATGGACGTTTTCCGGAATGGACATTATCCGGAATGGACGTTTCCCGGAATGGACATTTTCCGGAAAATTAGTTTTTTTTATTACCTGGTATGAGAATGAATGGAATCTTGCCTACTCGCTTACTTGTGGTTAAGAATTATTTAGTTTGTACCCCGTTGGTTTGACCTAGTCACATTGAAGGAACTCGATATTTTGACAACAATATGAATGCTAAATACATAAATGATAAAAAGAAAGTGAAATTTTCGGACACTAACAATAGATGCTAGCGTTGACTATTGAAACAATACTTTATCAACAATCACGAGATGTAACAATGTAGATCGATAGATATTAGACAAACACTAGATGTTTTTAACATTCTTTCAATGTGTTGTTATGTGAGAATTTGTCCTTCTTTTGTTAGTCAGTTGACTTTGTGAATAAATTCTACCAATTTTTAGTTGGTATTCAAAGAAGGGCAAACCTCAAGAAAATAAAAAGCTTTTCAGAAAATCAATGTGTAATGTGTCCTGTCAAGAAAACAAATAGCTTGAGTGTATTTTTAAAGAATGAAAAACCTCAAGGAAGTACACATTATACATTGATTTTCTGAAAAGCTTTTTATTTTCTAGAGGTTTTCCCTTCTTTGAAAATAATCATTCTGCTTTGGGACCATCCATAAACCACGTGGACACTTTAGGGGGGGGGGGGGATATGGCGATTGTCCACGCTCCATACAAAAAAGATTTTTTTGTATGGACAATTGTCCACGAACGGGGGAGTACGAGATTCCCAAAAAAGTGTCCACGTGGTTTATGGATGGTTCCTTTATAATAAAATTTGGTAGAATTTAGTCACAAAAATCAACTGCTTAACACAAAAACGGAAATCTCTTACACGAAATTCCATCACATCGATTAAAGATCGTGGATTTTTAAAGAAGGAAGAACCTCAAGAAAATACACATTATACTTTGATCTTCTGATAGCTTTTTTTTCTTGAGATTTTCCCTTCTTTAAAAATACACGATCTTTCATCGTAGTAATGGGATTTTATGTAAGAATTTTCCCTTCTTTTGTTAATTCTACTAAATTTTAACTAGTTTTTTGTTAAGGAACTCTGAACTATAAAGCAGATTTTTTTTTAAAGAAGGGAAATCCTCTAGAAAAAAAGCTTTTGTGACTAAATTCTACCAAATTTTATTATAAGGCAGATTGTTTTTTTTTTTTTTCAAAGAAGGAAAAACCCCAAGAAAATAAAAAGCGTTCAGAAGATCAAAGTATAATGTGTACTTTCTTGAGGTTTTCCCTTCTTTGAAAGTAAACATTCTGCTTTATAGTACAAATTGATAGAATTTAGTCACAATAGTCAACTGATTAACACAAGGAGGGAAATATCTTACGCAAAATCCCATCACATTGATGAAAGATCGTGTATTTTTAAAGAAGGGAAAACCTTAAGAAAATACACGTTGTACTTTGATCTTCTGAAAGCTTTTTATTTTCTAGAGGTTTTCCCTTCTTAGAAAATAATCATTCTGCTTTATGGTAAAATTTGGTAGAATTTAGTCACAAAAGTCAACTGATTAACAAAAGAATGGAAAATTCTTACATAACATCACATTGAAAGAATGTTAAAAACATCTAGTGTTTGTCTAATATCTATCGATCTACATTGTTACATCTCGTGGTGGTTAATAAAGTATTGGTTCAATAGTCAACGCTTGCTTCTATTGTTCGTGTCCGAACATTTCACTTTCTTTTTTAGCATTCATGTATTCATCATTCATATTGTTGTCAAAATATCGAGTTCATTAAATGTGACTAGTTCAAACCAATTCATTGTCACATCAGGTAATATAAAAAAAAAAATTTCCGGGAAATGTCCATTCCGGGAAACGTTCATTCCGGGAAACGTCCATTCCGGAAAACGTCCATTCCGGGAAATTTCATTCCGGATAACGTCCATTCCGGATAATGTCCATTCCGGAAAACGTCCATTCCGGATAATGTCCATTCCGGGAAATGGAATTCCGGAAATTGTCATAGAATCTTTTGAATGCCGGAACTGTTTCACAACCTGTGTAATTTTTTAACACAGATCTGTGTTATCTGGATTTTGCGTGTAGTGTGTGTGAACTCCGTGTAAAATAGAGTTATCTAAGCCCGCTCTCACGCACACTAGCACGCCATTTGTTTTGCTGGACGGTACAAAATTTAACCTCACTTTTTTTCGTGTACGTACACGCAATACATGCGTTCGTAGATAAAGCGGTATACGCACTTCGGAAGGAACCGGTCAAGAAAAAAATCAAATAGGCAGCAGCGGCAGAGCAAGCAAGTCAGAGAGTGTGAAGAAAAGCCCCAAGAAATCGCTCCCTCTCCTTTGTTCTACTGTTTGTAAAGCTGTTTCTTGACCCCTTTCCTTCCGATCAGCGTACTAGCCTTAACTCTATGGGTGTCAAACTAAAACGTGACCCCGTTCGTTTGACAACAGTTGGTGTCAAACCATCGGGGTTTGAGTATATACTGCTTTATCTTTAAATGTGGTTAAATTTCAAATCAAACAGGGAAAAATTGCATTAAAAAACATTACTGCAAAATTCAACTTTTTTTGTAGGCTTGATGCGCTCTTTCGACTCAACTTTGGCTCGAAACTCAAAACTCGTCATAGCCTGATTTTTGTGAACTCGTTCTCTGAAAGACCTCTGCTAGAATCCTACTAGAACGCCATGACTGGGAAAGTGCTAAATTTTTGATTTTCCGCGGATTGCCTACTTGTTGGTTCGTTCTCAAGTAGCGCGGATTGCCTACTTGCAGGCATTTTTTTTTTCTTTCGCTCCTACTTTTCGGATTGGCCGCGTGGTGGCGCGATCGACTTCCTCCTTTTTGGCCCTGTCTCTTTCGGCCGTTCGTGTTCTGTCGTCTCTGTTCAACCATTCTCTTTTCCGGCAGCCACAAAGAAGGAAGCATTTTTGCGAGTTCGCGTCCGAAAAAGGCCAATTTCTGCCCGCGATCGCGCCCCAAAACCGGCCGGAACCGTTGCGCCCGCCGTCCCGCGTGTGTGCGATGACCGTTTTACGTTCCGTGCGAGCATCCAATTCGCTAGCCGGTTGAGGTAAATTAATTTATTTTTTCTGCTGCTGAGGGGCGACTCCCAATTTCAAGATGGCGGCGGCTGCGAGCAAGGCGAGCGCTTGGTTTGGGTGCTGCGCTAGACGGAACGGGCAAGGCCAGCTTGATTTGCGAGTGCGAATTATTGATGCTGAATTGGGTTTGCGGAAATTGCCAGTGTGTTCGGTTTTGTGAGGTGTGCTTTGGAGTGTAATTATTTTTATTTTTCGAGGTTGTGAAGATTTGATTTGCTGACGAAATTTCAAATTGTTTAGTGAAATTTTAAATTTTGGTGTAAGTTTATCAAAGAAATTATTTCAAACTTTAAAAAAACTTATCAGGCAAGACAAAAATTGGAATAGTTACCAAAAAATCCGTCATAGTAGTCCTTCACCACGGGGATGCTACGGCTGTCATTTGCATACAATGTCACTGAAGCCTAAAAAGTACCAAAGTTTTGGTGTCTAGTGTCAAAATTATGGGGAGTAACATGACGAAAAGGGCGCAAAATCGAATGGACGAAAATCATTTTTTCTTTATTTTTGTTTTGTTAGTTAAAATTAAATTAAATGTGTACAATTATCCGGGGCAAATCGGGACACATGGGTTGAATTGGGAAGTGATTTTATCATTGTTTTAGCACAATATTTGGATATTTTTTTATTGGTTTCAGTTATAGATTAGACGCAAAGTTAGTTTCTAAATTTGAACTTTTATGTTCAAAAACAGCTGTTCATAGAAGGTTTTCAGGTCGAAAATTTACCAACACATTCAAACCACGGGTACCATAGAAGTTGGTTTGTTTGACTCAAAAACGTAAATGTGGTAAAATGTACCATGCTTCCTCGAAACTATATGGTGAGCTCCACGACGTCCCTAACAATGGACTATGCCCTGTTCGTGGACTCGCTCTTAAGGTTTCCCAACAACATAGTTGAGCTCACATATTGGTTCAACCGCCTCAAATTGCAGATAAAAATTAAAATTATGATGATCTGTAAGTTAATTTGCCAAATTAGAATTTGCGAAATACATTTCAGATGATTTTAAAAAGACACCTGCTGGTAAGCTTTGCCTGAGAACTGATGCTAGACATATATTGTTGTTGGTGGCATTTTTGGTTTATTTCAATTAAAAGAATCATTCCGAGCAGCAACAGGACTTTTTTTTCCAAAAAAATTAAATAAGATTTATTATATTTTGATTTGTGACCCTCTGAAATGTTAATCCCGAAACAGCGCCACCAAACATTTGGTGGCGGCTTCAGCAAGCTACGTCAGTATCACGGGCCTGTCCTTCACGAATGTTCAAAACCGTTTGACAGTTCGATTTGGGCGGCAAAATGTTGTTTACAAACGATCCTGCACCGGCGATCAAGGTGGCCTCACTCCGTAAAACTTTCTCAAGTGATGATAATTTTCTACTTTTTGGACTGAATATTTTGCGGCTCTATTCTTGAGCTGCAATTTATCCCAAGATTACAATCGAGGCATTTGTCTGATTATTTGATTTTCGCCGTGCTCTCAATCAGCACTTTGTATGGTACGGATTTGATTACATTTGTTTTGTTTCCCCTTGCAGATGATTAAAAAATGAATGAAGGTGATTCAGCGGGAGGGCAAAGAGGTCGTAACCTAGCCCTTCCTGCTGGGACTGACCGAAGAATATCGAGCATCAGCAGTGCAGGCCATGTAAGTTTTGGAAAGAGAATGATTTCGATTGCAGAGTTGTCATTGTTGTCCTCCTCTGTTTCCAGTTGCCCACCACCTCACCAATGTCCCGTTCGCCAGCCGACGACAGACAGCAACAGTTCCAGAATCTACAGCAGCAGCAGCATCAGCAGCAAATGCTCACAAGTCCCATACAGAACAAAACGATCCACCAACAGCAACAGTTTGTCAGCACGGTAAATCTGATTCCGGGGGCGGCCACGGTCGGCACCGGAATCACCGTCGGCTATCAGCAGCAGCAACATTTGGTGGCCACCAACAGTGGCGCAACTAACATTTTAGTCAGTGGTGTGAACAATGACTCCGCAAGTACAATTTTCGTCCCGGCCGGGCCTGGAGTGCGAACGCAGCAAAACAATTCAATCGCGGGCTCCGCAAGTGGAATTCTAGTGCCAAACGTGAACGTCGTAGCCGCGGCGACCAGTGCAAGTGGGGGCAGTGTTTTCGGGGCCACAGTGCCGGAGGGAACATATACATTCAGACGGGCCAGCCCAGTGGTAGTGCAGTGATATCGGTTGTGCCGTCGGGGCCGGTCGGATCGGTGCCCGGTTCGCCAACGACGCCGCGCAAGCGGATAAAGCTCGAGCAGCAGCAGCAACAGCAATCCGCCGGTCCGGTCGTCGAAGTGGAACATGACATTGCCACGCTCAAGAAATTGATTCTCGAGCACAAGTATATGAGATTAAGGAACATTAAGGAAAAGTGAGTATTGGAGGGGTGGGGTAGGACGGGTGGGAGGGACGTTTTGCAAAATTATGCATGGATTTAAATCAAGAAAATTGGTTCAGTCTTTTGCTTGACTGACTGTTTCTTTGAGGGAACGAGAGAAGCTACTGCTCGGCTGAACAGAAACCGAAGGGAAACTGCCGGCGATGAAGTTGGAAGATTCCTCGAATACCAATCCGTGGTCAAGGCCTGGCGTAGAAGAATGAAAACAAAAACAATGCCTGTGGATAGACTGTTTGCACACCGTTCCTGCTTGGTTCATCTGGAAGCTGATCACAACGCCCACCACTCCTGTAACAGAAACTAGTACCCTTCCGAGGTCATCGCCATCAAAACCTGATTCTTCCACGAAACAGCACGTTGGTCCGAGAGTTCGCCGTCCGGTTATCTGGAACATGCTGCCTTCTGACCTGACCTGGTCCTCCCTTACCACAAGTTACACGAAGAGTGGCATATGGAATCCATATTATGGATAACCCCCCCGGGCATCGGAAACACCGGGGTCGGGCCGAAGGGGGCAAACCCCCATCCCCTCGGATGAACTCGAGACGAGACAAAACGTGCTGACAACTAGGTGGGTAACACGACCCAAATGGACAATCCGCCCTCGTTTTAGACCTAGTTTTCGAAATTCGTGACCAATGCTGTTGTCGGAAAAGGCCAACAGAATCATCTTCTCAGCAACAAGTTCATCCCGCTGAACCGCAACAATGGTAACTCAGCCGGGAATGGAGGGGTGCCACAGGTTCCAGTGGCCAAAAAACCACCACCTTCGTTGGTAAAGAATACGAGCTACCAAGTTACAAGCTGACTCCGTTTAGGATCAAAATGTTATGTTTTTTCCGAAGATCGCTTTGAAACCGTGCGTGCCCAATTGATTGCGAACAAAGTAAAGTTCTATACCCACGAGAACAGAAAAGAGCGGCAACTCCGCGTCGTTGTCAGGGGACTCTCACCGGTTTCACCTGAATACGTCAAGAAGAACCTCAAGGAATTGCACAACCTGGATGCTGTGGAGGTGCATGCCATCAAGAGAAAGGGAGAGTTTGCAGTTGGCAATTACATCTCGTGAGCAACAGACGTGTTTTCTCTGCTGTGCTATCGCTATTGTTCGCTTTCAAACAAAGTTCGCGTTGTGGCAGACACTGCAAAATGAGTGCTGCCCGCAAAAACGTTCTCGTTGTGGACTTCAGCGTCCTCCCGGAACGCCCAAAGCTGGAAGTCGTGCAGCGGTTTGTTGAAAAGGGTCTAGGAATAACATCCTCCGACCTGAAAAGCATTCAGCTTCACAACATCCGCCATTGCGTGCACATCGAGATGGCGGACCCTGCAGCCGCCACCAAGATAGCAACGGAAAACCACTGCAAGTACGCGTTCAAGACACATCCAGCTATAAAAATCCCGGTCTACGTCGACGACAACACCGTCGACGTTCGGGTCCACGATCTCCCGCTGGACCTGCCAAACGCTCAGATCGCCGATGCAATGAAGCAATACGGGGAAGTACTCACCATACGGGACGAAGTTTGGAGAAATTTCTTCGCCGGTGTTCCAAACGGGGTGCGGGTGTTGAAAATGAAACTTTCTAAACCAATTCCCTCGTACATTTCCGTGTGCGACCTCCACGGGTCGGACACATACACGGGTCAAATTGCCAGCTGCCGACGCTGCGGAAAAAAACGACACGTGTCCGAGAGCTGCTCCGAAGCAGCAAAAACATCACATGTGAACAAGCCACAACAATTAATCGCCCCAACCAATCCAGACGTCCCGATTGTTTTGCCGCTAATCGAACCGACAGTAGTTGAATCTCAAGTCATTGCTCCACACACTGAGGACAATGGTAAGGACGGATTTACTACTGTTGGGAAGAAAGGAAAGGCAAAAAGGCAGTTATCTGAGAAAGAAGTTTCAGCAAAAAAAGAAGCTGCGTGGAGGAGAACGACAAACAAAATTTCGAAATCGAACAATGCAATGACCATGGACAACGAGATCAACCAATTCTACCACCAAACACGCCGAAGAGACGACTGTGCAAGCCAGCCGTTTGACGGAGGACTACGCCAGTCAACTTAATTTTATTATTATTATTATTATTTTGAATTGTTCTAGAATTAGACAAAACTTGGCTGAATTATGTTTACAAAGGCCAGTTAGTTAAATAAAAAAAAAAAAAGGAGAGTTCGCCTCCTCGGAGAAAACTCCGTACATTGTTACGTTCCCCAATAGGGGTACACCAACCTAAAGCAGCTGAGTGAAGTCAAGCGCTTGAAAGCATTTCACACCGAATGTAAACTAGTGTAGAAAATGCTTGCACCAGGGCCATGGAACCAGTAACTGTTTGTTCAAGGACGAGTGTGGGGGACGGACGAGTGCAAAGCCAAGAAGCCGAGCCGAAGCGGTGTGCTAACTGCTCTGGAGCCCACCAAGCCTCTTTGCACTTAAACGACATTTGAGATTCTTCAGTATCGCGATAAAATTGGCTATTTTACATTCCCTCATTTAAGATTTTACCATGATGAATCAAATACTAATATCCTGATAGGCTTTGAGGTCCTGTTTTAGGAACTCGTTGCCTTTCGCCGGATGACAATCGAGGCATTTGTCTGATCTTTTCGCAACTTGGCAAATCAAACTTCCTAACCCATACTCGGTGCAACTACTAACTCTTTGCTTCGGATTCTCTCCTCGTTCTTCCCCCCCTGACAGGTACTCTGAACATGTAGCAGAACTGTTTTTTCTCCAGTCCGGTGGAAGTATGATGGAATATCCTGTATGGAGAAAGAAGCCACATACTCCAGCATTCGTGAACTTTATGCGTACATATAAGCTAGAGCCCCTATCGTCCAACCTGGAGGAAGCGGGGGAAATATTGAAGCAGGTAAGGAGAAGTGACGAGTCGCTTGCATTTCCCAATTGCAATTAACGCATTACTTTCGTTCCAGCAATCGAACCGATCGCTCGCACTCGCCGGTGCCGGTGCGACGACGACGACGAGCCTTCCGCAAGGGGCCGAAATTAAGATACCGGGCGTAGGAGCAACTCCCGTAGCCGTGTCGACGCAACTACCGGCCGCCGTGGCTCAGCTGAGTCAGCAAGGTACGGTCCCTTTCCACCGTTGGTTTTGTTTTTCGTTTGAAGCGTTCCGTAATCATCCTTCCTTCCGGCCACTTTTTCACCACCAACACACTCATGAGGCTATTTTTGAGTTGCACACAGTCACACATACACACTCACACTTTCATTTGTTCGTTTGGTTCTCCCTCACTCCAAGATAGTGTGTTTATCCTGTAAATACTACAAAGCAGAAGCACATCATCCTCAGATCATGCTCAATTGGCTTAGCCGCGCTCGATGCAAGGGGCAAATTAGCAAGCGATTCAAATTTACAAGATAAACATTGCGGCCAGCAGAAAACTAGGGGCAACACCCTCGTACATCTCTCTTCACCTCTCACCCACCACTCTGTTTTTCTCTCCGGCTTCTGTCTTTTTTTCTTCTTTTCTTTTTCCATCCCCGCGCCAACCATCAACCGTGAATAAAACTTGTAGGTCACGTGCCCGGAAGGCCTCAGGGAGGTCGCCACGGGATGGTCTTTGGCCAGATTAGCGTGCCACCGCCCGTGGTCGGAAGCTCCGCCGTACCTCTGGTGCCAGGTTCGCGTCCCCGTCGTGTTCCAATCTCTCTTACCTTTTTAACTATCTATCTCTCTCTTTCTGACTTGATAAGTGCCAGTCCAAAGAAGTTTGAAGAAACATGATTATTTTGTTGCTTCTATTGTTTGCCTCTGTTCGGCGCGCGATGCTTTACGCTTTTGAAACGTTTCATTTCTGTCTCTTTCTCGCTGTTCTATCAATCAGCCGTGTTTCTTGTGAAAACTTGTGTTTTTGAACGCTTTTCAGGATGAATGTTGATAGTGCATTGAGCTATTTGTTTTTCGTTTGTTCTCATTGTTCTCATCTTCATCCTTTTAAGTTTAATCGTAATTCTGTTTGTGCATGCAACTATTACCACCTCATCTCATCTTCTCATAAGTCGTTACTTAAGTTCTAGTGGCGTTTCACCGTAACCGTAGATTTAACCCCAACCCCCAACCATGATGAACTTCTCTACTGATAGCTTTGCAAGTCTCGTTCTGAGACGTGCGAAGCTTTTTCCAAGGATGACATCCGAGGCATTTGTCTGATTTTGAGCGTTCAATGTGTAGACTCTCGGAAACCCAACTCACTCAACCAGCTTCTAACACTTTCTTCTTCCCCACCCCCCCACTTCGCAGGCGGCACCCCAATCATTCCGGAAACGATCGGCATCGGTGGCGGCGGCGCCGGCGGAATCGCGACGATCGACCGGAAGAGGCACACCATTTCCACCACTACCGGCAGCGGTGCCAATTCGCCTGCGACGGCGCCCACCGTGACGGCAGCATCGAGCGGCGAGCTTTCTGCGACCAGCAGCACGAGTACCGGATCAGCAGCAGCAGTGACGACCGCGGCATCGGCAGCTGGTAGTGGTGGAAGTCTCCAGCAGCAGCAGCAGAATGGGACGAGCTCGAATAGCACGACGGCCGGTGGCAACGGTCAGGATCAGTACACGAACAAGGCCAAGCAGGAGGTGTACGTGATGCAGCGGATACAGGAACTGCAGAAAGAGGGCATGTGGAGCGAGCGGAGACTGCCCAAGGTGCAGGAACCGCCGCGGCCAAAGGCCCACTGGGACTACCTGCTGGAGGAGATGGTCTGGCTGGCGGCGGATTTCGCCCAGGAGCGAAAGTGGAAGAAGGCTGCGGCGAAAAAGTGCGCCCGCATGGTCCAGAAACACTTCCAGGACAAGGCGATGGCCGCGCAGCGTGCGGAAAAGGCGCAGGAACTGCAGCTGAAGCGAATCGCCGCGTTCGTCGCCAAAGAGATCAAAACCTTCTGGGGCAACGTGGAAAAGCTGGTCGAGTACAAGCAGCAAACCAAGCTGGACGAGAAGCGCAAAAAGGCGCTCGATCAGCAGCTGAGCTTCATTGTCGATCAGACGGAAAAGTATTCCCAGCAGCTGGTCGAAGGCATGAACAAGACGACGCCAGCGGCGGCGACCGCCACGACGAGCAAAGCCAACAGCTTACAGTCCAGCCGGATATCTTCCCCGACGCCCAAGAACACCGCCTCCGACGACGAGTTCAAGCCGGACAGTGAAAACTCGGACGACGACGAAGAAACGATCGCCAAGGCTGAGGCCGAAGCGACCGGAACCAACGAGGAGGTGGCCGCCCTGCAGAAAGAGTCCGAGATGGATCTGGACGACTTTTTGAAGCACCTGCCCAAGGACTACCTCGAGAATCGGGACAAGATTGTGCTCTCGGATCCGGACGATTCGGAAAAGGAAAGCGAGAGCAACGACAAGGACTTTACCGCCGATGAGGACAGCGCCGACGAGGAGGACACCATCATGGAGCAGGAAAGCAAGGAAAAGAACCAAGATCACAAGAAGGAAATCGACGAGTTGAATGCCGAAAATGAGATGAGCATCGAAGAGTTGATGGCAAAATACAACGCGCCGCCACCGCCGCAGGCGAAGAAGAAGGTCGTCGAAAAGATGGAGGTGGACTCGGATGACGACCCGGACGAGAAGGAGGGGGAGGAGTCGACGGAAACGGAGCAAGATTCCGACGATGAGCCCACGACCTCCGAGGACGAAGAAATGGACGAGGAAGGCAAAGATGAGGAGGACGTCGGCCTGAAGAACCTGCTGGACGATGAGATGGCCAACAAGAGTCAGAGCGAAAAGGACGAAATGCTGAACGACGCGGCCGCGATTGCGGAGAGCATTCAACCGAAGGGAAACACGCTCTCGTCGACGAGCGTCGTGACGCCGATTCCGTTCCTGCTGAAGCACACGCTGCGCGAGTACCAGCACATTGGGTTGGACTGGCTCGTGACGATGCACGACCGGAAGCTGAACGGAATCCTGGCGGACGAAATGGGACTGGGCAAGACGATTCAAACCATTTCGCTGTTGGCCCACCTGGCGTGCGTCAAAGCGAACTGGGGACCGCATCTGATCATCGTGCCGTCGTCCGTGATGCTCAACTGGGAGATGGAGTTCAAGAAGTGGTGCCCGGGCTTTAAGATTCTCACGTACTACGGCTCGCAGAAGGAGCGCAAGCTGAAGCGGACCGGCTGGACCAAGGTGAACGCGTTCCACGTGTGCATCACCTCGTACAAGCTGGTCATCCAGGACCACCAGAGCTTCCGGCGCAAAAAGTGGAAGTACCTGATCCTGGACGAGGCGCAGAACATCAAGAACTTCAAGTCCCAGCGGTGGCAGCTGCTGCTGAACTTCCAGACGGAACAGTGAGTATGGTGTAACGAACTTCGAACCCTCGGGTTTGTTTGTAACAGGTCCTAAGCGTAAATTTTTCTCAGAGCAAATCAAGATTTGTAACATTTTTTTGGAGAGCTTAAAACTTCTAGCGATTTGTTTTGTAATCCACAAAGTTATAAAAAGTTATTGAAGTTCAAATTTTTGATATTTGAAAGCAAAAGTATAAATTTAAAAATAGAATAAAATAAAAATAATAACTATAAAAGTATAGGAATTAAAACATAAAACTCCAAAGTTTAAATTGGACGTTCAAAAAATTAAAAAATCTAAAATTGATTTGATTGTTTTGTTTTTTGCAAAAAAAAAATATTTTTTAAGGATTTAAAATTCCAACATTAAAAAAAAGTAATGAATAAAAAAAATATATCTATAATTTGGACATTTTATCTATAAAAAAGAACCCTGGTGCTCTAAATTTCTAAAATAAAAAATATTAAATAAACGAAAATTTAAAAAAAATAATAAAAACTAGAAATGTGAAAAAAAAACCTCTTCAGCCCAAATGCTATTTAATGTGATTTATGCGATTTTTTAGATCCCTTTAACATTAAAAATTATAGGTTTCGAAAAATTCAAAAAATGTATTTAAAAATACTAATTTCAAAAACATTTAAAATTTCCGGAATTCAATAATAAATTTGATTTCAAAATCTAAAATTGCAAAAATGCGAAAATAATAAGGAATTATAGAAATTCAAAAATTTCATTTTGAATTTAAAAAAAGCAAAAAAAATATACAGTCCAGACTCGATTTTCCGAAGCCTCAATTATCTGAAGTTTCGATTATCCGAAGGTTTGTCCTTCAATCGAATCATGACAAAAAAAAAACGTATTTTTTTATTTTCTTACTTTTAAAATCAAATTCGATTTACGTGACCCCAATTTTGTCAAATCTGAATATTTGATTGCCTTTTAAAGTAAAAGATGCATTTTTTCAATACTTTATTACCTGTCATTTTGGCCGCCATCTTGGATTAAAAAAATGTTAATCATTTAAGAGTAGTTTATGGGCCATACTTTTGCTTTACCATCGAAAATGAGACAACTAGGTACACTCAACCCCCGGTGGTTGGTCACTTTTTCGTTTGACACTTTTTTAGTTTGTACCCCGTTGGTTGGTCAAAGTCAAACTAAAAAGTGACGAACTGTCACTTTCTACACGGCGCTCACGCATACTATCAAAACAAACGTTTGGTAGTAAGTGTGAGCTCTGTATCCAGGTTTTTAAGCGAAGATGGCGTTCGAATGGTGAACGTCAGAAATGTCAAAATCGCGCAGTAGCACTGTGGTGACCACGTGTATCTATACAAGAAGTGTGACCGATAAGCTTGAGGCTTCCAACCTAACTGAGCGCGACGCGATTGTTCATTGTGCACACCAGTCCACTGCACTGGTGATGATTCCGCACATACAGTTGCGCATTCAATGTAATTATTATATGCTTACCAATAAAGGCATCCACCACATCTCCCTTTCTTTAATATATTTATTTATTTTTTTAGTTGTTATTCAACTTTACTGTAGCAATTTATTAATGTGTTAACGAACAACCAATTTTACTATGTTCTTGTAAATCTTTCTTTTCCAAGGCGGAAATTGTCAAGATCCAGTGAACTTAGTTTCTCTATTTCACTTTAAGCAACTACTTTAAATTTTATTCATGTTACAAGCAGTTTGGTCATGGTACTTGTTTTAGCCAATCTACAAATATAATTTTGTTAAACTTTTCCTTCACATCTTTCCTCTCTTTCCCGCTTTTTAAATTTTTCAAACTTAGATAGACAAAAAAAATCATATTTAAAAGATTTCCCGATTACCAAATGCGCTAATCGGTTACCTAATGAGCGATTCTACATTTGAGAAGTGACTGATCCTGTCCTTATGTATGCTATTGGCCTGTGACTATTATTAGGATGCGTGATGAGTTCCCCCTCGTTAGCAGAAGACATTAAACTCAAGGTAATCCAACCGTTTTTCACTATTAAATATGTTTATTAGAATGGCAATTTGACTTTCAATAACTCGATGTCGGTTTTCATCGCCGTTTTCACTACTGAACTGAATACTAATGAAAAAGTCGAACACAAAACACCTAGAGGAAATGAAATGGAACCATGGCAACATCGGGATCGTTAGTCGCGATTGCCGTTTTGGGCTGTAATATTTTTCATCCCAATTAGCGTTTTGAAAATATCAAAACTTTCAGTTCTCCATGAACACAACTATCGTACGAAAATTCTTTTCTCGAATATCACTGTTCTTTTTCCGTTCTGATAATCTTCGCGCCAATCACGTTTTATTTTTAACACACACTCGTTTGATATTTCCTTTTTCTCACTCATTTCCCTTCTACAGTTTTAAACCACAGGCGTAATGCGTTGTCGGTCCCAAATCACTCTCTTACAGACTTTCAAGGTGATTTCCTGGGAGAATGAAAAACTCGGGAGTGAATGCGCGTGGTCGAGGAAATGAGGAGTTGTAATACAAGAGAACATTCTTGCGGAAATCACGAAACAAAGAAAAAGATCTAGCAAACCATATTGACGGTCGCTACACTCTCTGATATTTTGGTGCAGGAATGATCATATGATACCCCATTTCTATCACTCATTTTCAATACTGATTACAATCAATTCCACAAACCTGTTGTGATAATAAACCACTACCAGGATGAGCTCACCGATGAACACTGGTCCCAGGAAGTTAAATGGTGAATACGACCAAGATTATACTGGAATGATTCTCACTTCAAACTCAGGTCGACTAAATACCTGAACTAGACGACACACTATTCCTAGGCTAACTTCTCATTACATGTTAAATCACCAACATCATATTAGTAACCCCGCATACCAGTTTAAACTCGATATTCCTCATGTTTGAGTATCTACTCCTTCAAACTTGATACTATTCCTTGCAACAACGATTTCACCTGTTCTTCCACTTGAAAACTGAGGAAACTTTGACTGTTCGATCATGAACTGCTTGAGTGACCTATATTCCCTATACATCGTCAACAAACAGATAAACACCAAAGCTTGAGGAAACGTAATAGAATGCTTTCTAAATATATATAGAAATATCGGGCTAACAGTTTAAATTCAATGATTAAGTCACTCGGCACAAACCCCAATCGGTAAAATTTGGTGATGTTTCCGCTATCCTTTTCAAGCTCTACCCAAGTAAACGCCTGGTTTATATCAAACTAAACACATAATCTCTTTCTCTAATAATCTGCTGAACCACATTAAATTGGTAGTACTGTTTGTTACTCACCCTCATAGATGACTCTTTCACTAATCTGTTATTTACCAAACAGTGCCTTCTAGTATCTTTCGATCCTGTATTTACGATCCCGTCTGTTCTGGCTTTCAAACGCTGTCAATAATGTTCGTCATATGAATAATTTCGAGCTACCTCTCGATGCAATGTTAAAACCTTAAGCTTTGTAATTTCATCATAAAGCCAAAATCTAAAATGTGCAGTTTTCCTGCACAACATCGGGACACGTAACCAATTCGTATTAATCTTCGTCTTAACGTGAATACTTCCGAATACTTTTTCGTTCAAAGATATAAACACATGCTGATTCCTTTTGGTAACGATTATCCCATTCCTTGCAATGTTATGGAAATCGTCATTAATCAATGATTGCCAACTAGGACGTCAATGATTGTACAACAAAATTATATAAATTTTGAAACACATTTGATTTAGACCAAAAATTCATTCAGTGGCTTCAAGAAGGCAACAACCAACACATGCTGATTCATTTTGGTGCAGAAATTCGTAAAATTGAATTCAATACAGAGCATTTTAGAGTGATGATCAATTTTCTTCCAAAATGATCAACGGTTCACCTTAATTCAAATTGACCTGTTTCATACCGTCAAATGCAATATTTCCACTCACCCTGGTAACAATCAAATGTTTAACTCCATTGCATACAAGAACCCATAATGACCAAACGTTTGCAATTCTGATCGATGATCGGACATCTTCGCGAAGAGCCACTACAACGACTACACCCTCCTTAATCAACATTATACTACCTACGGTCCTCGATGTTGGCAAATCTTTACTACTTCCGTCACAGATAGAAAATCATTTCAGCCCAGAACATTTTTGTTTCCTCTACATCCACCAGATGCGTCTCTTTTTTTTGTAACAGCAGAGCCACCAACATGTTTATTCTTTATGTGACAACCGGAAAAAATCAGTCTTCCGTATCTATCAGATCAGAAATATATATTTACTTTCTACAACCAGAAATATGTTTCTTTTCGTATCAACCAGGAAATTTATTATGTTTTTTTTTTAATCAACAAAAATTCTTCATTTTTTTTTGAGCATGAGTATGAGTATGAGAACAACAAGATTTTTTTTTTTATTTTTTTTTTATTTTTTTTTTATTATTTTTTTTTTTTGCAGCAATAAACTACAAAACAACGTCTGTAACAACCAGACATTTTCATCTTTCCTTAACAACCAGAAAATACATATTTTCTGTAACAACCGGAAATGTCCATCTTTCCGTGACAACCAGAAACTTCATTTTCTGTAACAACCGGAAATTTAATATTTTCCGTAACAACAAGAAATTCCACCTTCCTGTAACGACCGGAAATGCCAAATTCTCCGTGACAACCAGAAACTTCATTTTCTGTAACAACCGGAAATTTCATATTTTCCGTAACAACCAGAAATTCCATCTTTCTGTAGCAACCGGAAATGTTCATTTTCCGTAACAACCAGAATTTTCATTTTTCTGTGACTACCGGAAATTCCACTTTTCCGTATCAACCAGAAATTTCATTTTTCTGTTACATCTAGAACATTATTTTTTTCGTATCAACCAGATTTTTTTTTACTTTCTGCCTTTCCATAACTACCAGAACATTCATCTTTCTGTTACAACCAGAAATTTTACTCTTTTTGAAATAATTATCAGATTCCACTTTTCCGTATCAACCAGAAATTTCAATTTCTGTTACATCCGGAACTCATTTTTTTCTCGTATCAACCAATTTTTTTCCTATCGTTCCGCAACTACCAGAACATTCATATCTCGGTTACAACCAGAAATTTTACTCTTTTTGAAACAATTATCAAATATTAATCTTTATCTTTCAAATGGAAACTTCATTATTTCTGTAACTTTCATATTTTGTTTATCGGGCGTCTTTAAAATACCAAAAATAAGAATGCACAACCAAGGGGTTCATTCCTGATGCATTTATAACTCATGATATTATTTTTCCCCAAACTGTAACTTTAACCTTCTACCACAACCGAAAATTAGCTAATTTCCGTACCGTATCCATAACTTTCTTTTCCATTACGACTAGAAATTTAAATACTTCTGTAATAAATTGATGACAACAAATAAATCTCTTCTTTTTACCAATCATGAGTAGATAATCATTCAGAAACATCATGCCAAAACTGTTGCACATAACAGAAAATACGCACCTTATATGTACAGTTAGAACCTCTTTTTGCTCCATGTGCATAATTACCATCACCGCACATTTCTTTATGCTTTTGTGCGCTAATCATAATCCTCTTCCAAGGTCATTTCCCTGCAGCCTCGGATGATGCACACTTTTCTTTACTCCTTTGCGCACACACTTTCCAAGGTCACTATCAATTTCGATCCCCACTGCACCATTTTTCTACCACAATTTTCACTAAATGTAATCTTTTCTGCAATAACATACTTTTTTTTTAAATTATTCCTCACATGGTATCACAAACATTAACACAGCATAATTTAAAATACTTTTTCCACAATATTTTTTTTAACACAGTCGTTGAGAGCACGTTCTTTCATTAACCATCTCATATTTAAATTAAATAATTGACCATAATTATTATTTCAAAAGGCAATCTATGTTTTATTCGAATTTTCGCTTCATCCTCGTCGCCATTGTGTGGTGACCACGTGTATCTATACAAGAAGTGTGACCGATAAGCTTGAGGCTTCCAACCTAACTGCGCGCGACGCGATTGTTCATTGTGCACACCAGTCCACTGCACTGGTGATGATTCCGCACATACAGTTGCGCATTCAATGTAATTATTATATGCTTACCAATAAAGGCATCCACCACAAGCACCAACATTAGAAAAAAAAATGTGGCGGTCATGCCATGGCACACTTTTTTCGCAATGTTGGTACCACTGTGCGATTTTGACATTTCGGGCGTTCACCATTCGAACGCCATCTTCGCTTAAAAACCTGGATAAAGAGGGTGTCAAACTTCTAAAAAGTGACCCCGTTCGCTTGACAACAGTTGGTGTCAAACCAACGGGGTTTAAGTGTAGTATTTTTTTTCGCGATTCGATTATCCGAAGTGAAATTTTTCCGAGGCCTTCGGATAATCGAGTATCGGCTGTATGAAAAATCGAAAGGAAAAAGCTACTTTTTAATTTGTGGCGTTTGTGGCGCTTATTGAAATGTTAGCGACGAAATCTATAAATTTCTAAATGATTAACTGTACTGCCCAATTTTTTTTTTTCGGAAATTTTTATTTTTCCCGTCTTTAGGAGGTCATTTTGGGCAACTTTTGTTCTACGAAAAACTTTACTTGTCATGTTTTATGTTTTTCTTGTTTATTTTTTAAGTTTTTAATATGCATTTATCTTGTTTAGTTTATGTTTGTTTTTGTTAGTATTTGGCCTATTCTACCACCTCCTATCATTAAATTTTGACTATCAAATTTTTTCATGTTTTTACAGTCACTTTTTCAATTTTTTGATTGTTTTTCACATTTTCTACTATAAAATGGCACCATTACCATTTAAATTGTTTAAAAACGCGAAGAGCTGGGATACTAGAAAAATTACTGCATACTTCTTTTTACTTGAAATATAGGAACTGTTAGTTAAAAACACAGCCAAAGTTGACCCCTAAAAAAATTACATTTTTTAAAACATTGGCAAAGTCACAAAAAACAAGTAAAACATCCAACCCATATATTTTCTAAAATTTTAAGAGTTCTCTTTTCCAATGCAAAATGATCCAAAATTGGTTGAAAAATGGATTTTCGGCGATTTTTTAAAAATCGAAGCCCGTCTAAAGGCGGGGTTGGGTTGTAGAGGGTTAAAATACTTATGCACGGTGGGTTTGATCCATCGTCCTTGCGATTGGTAAGCAAAATTCTTACCACAAGACTATTGAGGCTTGTGAGCTTAGAAGGACTTAGACTGATATAGGAGAAATTCTCATATGGTTGGCAGGTTAAGCACTCGCTCCTAACTCCAAAAAAAATTGCTGATTTGCACTGTTTAAACAACTCGATTTTGGAAACTTGCCTGCTTACTTCCTTTTGAGCGACTTCTGAAGGTTTAAACAATTCACCTCCCAAAAACCATTCAGCTCCAAGCGAAACTTACTTGAGGGTGCCGTGGAGATTTTCCCTTATCTTCTTTAAAAGTTGCAGTTTGCATAAGAAAAAAAAAAAAAGAATTGTGCTGGAGGTAGCGCTGGCTGTTGGGACCTGTTGCAAACTAACCCGAGGATATTGATCTCGCTCCGTGTTTCACCGTGATGACGCTAATACTACTTTCCTGACTGGCCTCGAGAACCTGTTTTAGGGACTCTTGGCCATTCACCGGATGACAATCGAGGCATTTGTCTGATCGAAACGTGCTAAAACACCCATTAAGTAAAGATCGTAGATCGTTTCGCTAACTCAGAGTCCCCATCTTCCCCCTCCCCCCCTTCCAGACGCCTGCTGCTGACCGGCACGCCGCTCCAGAACAACCTGATGGAGCTGTGGTCGCTGATGCACTTCCTGATGCCGCACGTGTTCCAGTCGCACCGCGAGTTCAAGGAGTGGTTCTCGAACCCGATGACCGGTATGATTGAAGGCAACTCCGAGTACAACGAGACAATCATCAAGCGCCTTCATAAGGTCTGTAACCTGTACGTAATGTAATATTATGATTATTATTTCCACGTTTTGTTTTTTTTTGTTTTCCTTCTTTCGCTCTTTCTCTCTCTTGTGTTTGTTTTTGTTGTGTCCAACGTGCGGTCGGCGGGGGGAAGTGGTGGTTCGTGTTTTCAATTGTCTGTCTGGTTGTGTCGGTTGTGTCCCCCGTTTAAGTTCTGTGTGTGCGCGCGTACTCGCTCTGTCTCGGTTGGGAAATTGGAACAATAATCATAATGTTGACTTCTTCGTCGACCCTCCCCCGCGTAAAGTTTCTAACTCAAGACGCCCTTTTTTCGCGCAGGTCCTACGCCCGTTCCTGCTGCGCCGGTTAAAGTCCGAGGTGGAGAAACAGATGCCAAAGAAGTACGAGCACGTCGTCATGTGCCGGCTGTCCAAGCGACAGCGGTTTCTCTATGACGATTTTATGAGCCGTGCAAAGTAAGAAGATCTTCGCTGTGAATTTTGAATTTGGACTAAATTGATGTTTCTCTGCCTTATAGAACGAGGGAAACGCTCGCCTCGGGCAACCTGCTCAGCGTGATCAACGTGTTGATGCAGCTGCGGAAGGTTTGCAACCACCCGAACATGTTCGAGGAGCGTCCGACGATCTCGCCGTTCCGGATGGACGGAATCAGCTTTCAGACGGCTTCGCTCGTGTACAACATGCTGAACTACGATCCGTTCACGGTACGTCTGACACTTGTGCTTCTTGAACATTGTATTAATATTGATTATTTCTTCTTTGTACAGCAAATTGACCTGTCTTCCCTGAACCTGGCGCTGGCCCGGCTCGAGCTGACGCTGTCCGCGTACGTGGCGTACCGGTCGCAGAGGTTGTGCCTGCCGCGGCGTCTGATCGAGGAGATTGACGCGACGCCCGAGCCGGCACCGCGCTGTCCCACCGGAAGACTGAAGCTGCACGTGCGGGTGCCGAACGCGCGCGTCCAGGAAACGATCGGCAGCACCGGCGGCGTACGGGTGGGCACTAGTCCGGCCATGAAGACTGAAGGAACGCGTTTTGTTCCGCTTGTAAATTCTTCACTAGTAGTAGATAGGAAACCGCTGATCGAGGAGATCAGCTCACGCCCAGTAACAACGATTCCGTTGGACGATCCCGCCTCGGCGTCGTCGTCGTCGTCGTCGTCGAATGTAAATTTACGTAAAAGATGTGATATCAATAGCGGTAGTAGCAGCAGCAGCAGCAGCATTAGTAGTACACTTAGTAATAGAACAAGTGCTGGGCACGTAGCGCAGATTGTGCACACTTCCGCCGGCAGGCAGCTGATCCTCACGCCGAACGCTAGCGGAGGCCAAGTGATGAGCACGCTGATGACGGCGAGCGGTCAACGGCTAACGGTTGTAAACCGGTCACCAGCCGCCCCTCCTCAACGCACGCTCTCGGAACCCGCTGCCCCAGCCTGCAATCCGATCTCTTCAACGCTGGCGGCTTCGATCGTTCAGCAACTCAAACAACACCATTCCTATTCAGCCAACCTTACCCCGGAAGAACTGGAGCAGAAGGCACGCACCGAATTCTACCTGGCCAGTGTGGAGGAATCGCGGAAAGACCGACGCGGACAGATCCTCGAACTGCTCGGCCGGATGAACCAAAAGCGCTGTGACGCGACTCCAATCTACGGCGAAGACCTGCGCGATTCCATCTGTCGACTCGGCGAGGAACCATTCTCCGACTCCGTTCCCATAACCGTGCGCGGCGCGTACGAGTGCCGGCAGGTATGGCGCGCCCCCAGCTGCTGGAGTTTGCCCAACGCGTGCAAGTCGATCGAACGGCGGGCTCAGGAATTCCGCGCCGTGTTCGCCAACTTTGTCTGCTATGTACCTGCGGTTTGTGCTCCGGCACCCAAGCTCCACGTTTCGCATCCGAGCCCGTCGCGCAGCAACGCCGAACAGGACAAGGACACGCGCATCACGGACGGGCTCCGGCCGGCACTCCGAATTCTGCACCCGATCATTTCGGCCATGAGCACGCTGGTGAGTGGTTATGTTTTCGTTTATTTGTATTCGCTCCTAAAATCGATCACTCCGAAGCGCTTCTTCGGGTTGGTTTTTGCAATGGAGCCAGAGCAAAACTCAGGCACCTGACCATCCAGCGGATTCCGCGCCCAATCGCGAGAAGCCTCTAGAACCTTGCCACAATTGCATCATTTTAGTGCGTTGCTCTTCTTGTTAGGAAGCAACGCTTTGTCGTGATGCAACACGCCTAGAAAGTTGAAGTTCAAGTTGTTCTAAAACCCGCATGTTCTCTCTCCCTCCCACAGTTCCCCGATCCCCGGCTGATCCAGTACGACTGCGGCAAGCTGCAAACGCTGGACCGCCTGCTGAAAGAGCTCAAATCGGGTGGCCACCGGGTGCTCATCTTCACCCAAATGACGCGCATGCTGGACGTCCTGGAGGCGTTCCTCAACTACCACGGCCACATCTACCTGCGGCTAGACGGCACGACCAAGGTCGAGCAGCGGCAACTCCTCATGGAGCGGTTCAACGGGGACAAACGCATGTTTGTGTTCATCCTCTCGACCCGGTCCGGCGGCGTCGGCATCAACCTGACCGGGGCGGACACCGTCATCTTCTACGACTCCGACTGGAACCCAACCATGGACGCCCAAGCCCAGGACCGGTGCCACCGGATAGGACAAACCCGTGACGTGCACATCTACCGCCTCGTCAGCGAGAAAACCATCGAAGAAAACATCCTCAAAAAAGCCAACCAAAAGCGAATGCTCGGCGACCTGGCCATCGAGGGTGGCAACTTCACCACAGCCTTCTTCAAAAGCTCCACCATTCAGGACCTCTTCTCGGTGGACAACGTCGAGGAGGACGCGTCAGCCCGGCTAGCCGAGGTCATCGAGCGCGACCGCGAACGCAAGGAACGGCTACAGCAGAGCATGATCACGCCGAGCAGTTCCAGCGCAGCCGCCACTCCGGCCGCCGTCGAAGAGAGCAAATCGGCCATCAACGTGTTCGAGTCGGCACTGGCCGCCGCCGAGGACGATCAGGACGTGCAGGCGGCCAAGCTGGCGCGGGCCGAAGCGTCCGCCGAGCTGGAAGAGTTTGACGAGAACATTCCGATTGATCAGGTGGCGGCGACGGCGGATTCGAAGGAGAAGGAACCCGAGCTAAGCAAGGCCGAAAAGGAGGTGCAGAATTTGATCAAGCAGGTTAGTATCGGGGGAGGGCGGATGGTTGTGTGCTGTGAGGGGGTTGCCCAAATGACCGGTGAAGCTTTCGCTGAATCGAAGTTTCGCTGCATTGTCAATCTAAATGTTTGGGTAGATTATAACCGACGTTCCAGACCGCTTTCAGTTTGCATAATCTGCGTAGCTGAATGCTATCAAAGTTCTCGGACAGTTTAGCAACTCTAAGGGATTCTCCGCTTTTGGGAGTTAAATATGAAGGCAAATCAATATTACACCCGTCAGCAAGTTCACTTAAGTTGCTTATAATTCATGGGCAGAATGGCCCATGGGGGCAGAATGGGCCACCCTTGGTTTTGGGCTTTAGAATGGATTTAAACCAAAAGTAAGGCAAGTGTCTTATAAAGGACGTCAAATAGCACCACCACACCGAAAACCACGTTTTAATTCATTGTATTTTTCGAATTATGAGCAAAAATGTAAATTTATTGACAAAACCACGGAAATGTTGAAAATTTAGAGGCTTGGTGGTGGAAGTGTTAAATTAAAATCCACTTGGGGGCAGAATGGACCACCCTTTTCCTGAATTATTAAAACAATCAAATGTTGCGAAATTTGAGATAAATGGATTATTTCACTCCTGTTAGCTTCAAAATTAACGTTTAATGCAACATGATTTTTTTTATTGTTTTTACGCTTATTTGTAAAAATAGTGTCTTATTTCAACATATCAAAACTGTTTTCAAAAATGTTTGTTTTGGTAAGTGACTATTTTCATAAAAGTGGTCCAACTTCATGAAAACTATGTTAGAAAGGTCCCTTAAGTCATTTATTATCTCCCTTCAAAGTTTTATTGGACAAATTGGCTTGTTTTCTAAGGTGGCCCATCCTGCCCCGCACCCAGGAAAAACAGCAGAAAAAAACTTGCTTAAAAATAGTTTTAAGCTAAAAATTTTCATCAGCCAAGTATACAACATTGAAGAGAACATCCAAAGCATAAGCCTACTACACTGAATTATTATTATTATTATTATTTTTCTGGAGTTTTTTTTTGAAAAGGTCCAATAAACCAAATTTTCAATTTTTGCTTTTTGGGTGTTTTTCAATACCCCTGACTCAAGGCGGTTTCAAAAACACTCAAAAAGCAAAAACTGGAACTTTAGTTTATTGGACCTTTTCAAAAAAAAAAACTCCAGATTTGAATGTTTTTCTATGGTTTTTGGCCCATTTTACTTAGGTCGTCCATTCTGCCCCCCTGCTACTATCTAAAATTCTTGATCACTAAAATTTTAAAACTTTCATATTTCTAGATTTCCATAAATTCAAAATTGCAAATTTTAAATTTCTTTGATTCCAATTTTCTATGCATCTGAGTTCTTAGTATTTAATTTTTAATATTTTGAAGTTTTCAAATTCTGAAGGTTATGCTGCCGTTCTACGCATAATTGTCCCATGTTCAAAAAAGTGCAACTGAGAAAAACGCGATTGAAATTTTTCGACCGATTTCTGTGTTTCTACGCATAATTGTCCCGTGGGTTCCTATTCGCCCTATGTGTCCCTAATCGCTCCAGTTAGCAGTTTTTCACCCTTACTTGTGATTCTTCTGAAATCCATAAATTCTAAATTTCCGACCTTGGCCCAGTTGCCGTTTGTTCACTGGCTGGTTGTCGTCTTCCACTGGGATTAAGCACCTACGACCAAAATTGCCAGCTGCCGTTCAGCCACTTGCAGTCCGGATTGCCGGACCTGCCGTTTTCCACTCGCCGGTTGTCTTCTTCATTTGCCGTTTGTCCACTCGCTGATGATAGTCCACGTTAAGGTATAAAAAGGAAAAACAAAGTGGAAAGTTCGGAGGAAAGGCTTATACGAACGCTCAAAGGTTTGAAAAAAGGTACTTTATCGCATAGTAAAGACGGAAGTGAGCTACCCCTCGGATAAGTATTCTACACCAATAATATAGGGGAACAGCATCTAATTCCAGCGTGCCTCTAATGTTGGCAGGTCAGAAATTTGACGTTCAATTAAAGCTAATTAAAAGCGTTTTCAACTGAAATCGAGTGATACATAGCTCAATAAAAAGTGAGCAAGCAAGTTTCTATCAAAAGTTTTGCAAAATTAGTTGTTTAAATAGTGAAAATCAGCAAATTGGATGGAGTTAGGAGCGAGTGCTTAACCTGCCAAACATACGAGAATTTCCCCTAGTTGTTGATGTTGTTAAGTTTTATCTTTAATGAAATTATTCTCCTTCCATTGCCATATACAAGCCTGTGCAATCCGCCTTGTGTTTGCTCAACGCCCTAGAATTGTAATTCCAGTTGCCATCGATTAGGTTGTATATTATTACATTTTCCTCACAAAATATACAGTTGGCAATCCGTTTTCCCGTTACGTTAACATTTAATGGTTTAAAATAAATAGACTTTACCAGATTCTTGTTTCGACTAAAAATTTTAAACCATTCCGGGTAATGTTCTTGATCACAGTCCTAGGAAGTACTGTTTAGTTTATTTGCAATGTCACATTCACGCAGAGCAATTTTTTTTAGCCTCGCTTTCCCTTCAATCGCATTGCGAGCAAAAGGGCACTTTTCCTTATGGGTCTTCATCGTGGTAAGGTAATTATCATTTTTTATTTTTAAAAGGATGAATCTCTTGTGGCAATAAATGCAATCCGCGAGACGAAAGATTTTGCTCAAGTTCTTAACTGGAACAAAGCAGAAACCTTGCTCGTATTTTGCGTCATATTTGAAATCTATATACCAGCAGGAGTTTCATACGTCCCGGGTTCTCAGATCTGGTCTCCTTGCATGTCCTCTTGTGGTATGCCATTCGCATGGTGTTGTATTTCTATTCTCCTTCAATATAGTTGAAAATAATTACATCATGTTTGCAATATTTGCAACGTGCCAGCAGTTGACTTCAGTGGAATAAAAACTCGCGACTGCTTCCACGCGGGATTATCGCGGCTGGTTGTTCCATATTGGTTGCTTCTGTTTCCGCAACAACATAAACAATTCGAAATTGTTGAATATTCTGTGCATCATCCACAAGCATAACATTATCTTGTCCGGCATCGTTTATAAGCTGATTAGATGGAATATACATAACAATTTTTGATTGTTCATCTCCATTTGCCAGTTCGGAGTTTGCATCAGGGGCGTCTTCATAAATCATAACTCCTTGATCCTCTTCGTTGATTAGTTGCTGAACGGATTCCATCTTCGAGCTGTTTAATTATTATAACAAAATTATATTAAGTAATAAATTATGACCGAAATTAAAATTAACAAAAACAGAGAACAACAAGGCACTGAACTGTACACTAGAACGGACTGAATAGGTTTAAAAAAGACTCTTGAGCTGCTGGGCTGGGCTACGCAGAGGTAGGCCAAGCGGGCGTTGCAGTGGCGTATTCGGCGGACCCGGCACCTGGCTGATCTGGTCCCACCGAGAGGGGAAATCTCCTTGGTAGTTATGGCGCCCCGCCAGAGATGCTGATGGTCCTAGTACTGTGCAGGTGCAGGCAACGGCTCCTCCGCGCTTATAGGCCTGGACCGACCGAAACCCGTACGTCGTCGAGTCGAGCGGACTGTTAACTTCCGCCAAGCACTTCCACTTCCGGAAGGGCCAAGGTGTGAACATCGCAAGGAACGGCACTGTCACTTATCGACCTCGACTGATCGCACGGACGGCTGTATAAGAAAACGTTACTTAATCAACCCTTAGGTGGTTGGTGCCTTCCTCACATTTAGAGGGTAATGATATCCAAAATAGATACATAAGGGCGGACCTTTCAGTGTTCTATCAACTATCAACCATCAGATTGGGTAGTCAGATCTTCATAATTCAGGGCACTTATTTGCTTATAACTTTTGATAGGGTTGTCAGATTTTCAATCTTTTGAACTCGTTGGAAAGGTCTTTTGAATACCTTTCCAAAAACGTATCACATGACGGGATTTCTTACAAAAACCACCCTTTTTACAATCTTCCGGACTTTTGCTAAAATCGTTTTTGAGCATAACTTTTGAAGTACTTAACTAAACTTTATAATTTTCAATAGCGGCTTATGGGACCCCAAGACGGATCGAATGAGACCAAAACGGTCCAAATCGGTTCAGTCAGTGCCGAGATAATCCAGTGCAATTTTTTTTGATCAACATCCCACCACACACTCAGACATTTGCTCAGAATTTGATTCTGAGTCGATAGGTATACATGAATGTGGGTCTAGGAAGTCAAATTAAGAATTTGGTTTTTCGAGTGATTTTATAGCCTTTCCTCAGTAAGGTGAAATGTGAGGAAGGCAAAAAGACCGATCCTTCGGGTGTGTTCTCATAACATTGAATTAACGTTACCGGTTCATCTGTAGACGTAAATAGTTTTTCACCAATTCACGCATGTTTTTCATGCTTGCTTACTTTGATAAAGATATTTGAAGTTGTTTTTGTGAGGATTTTCCCGGATAATCATGAAAATTTCCACCTCAAACTTTCCAGGTGGAAGAACCGTTTCTACGGACTTAATCGTAATTTTTCATATCAAATCATCAGCATCTTTTTTTCATAAAATTATTTTTATTAGATCCTTTTCGGTACTGGGACCTGGTTAGGACTGAGTCGGCTTTTGTAATTACATTGTTCTTAGAGCTAAGAGTAATTACAGAGGATCTTTTCATCATCTGCATCTGTTGATAAGTTGAAATCAACAACAGGCGGGTGCCCAAACTTCAAGCAAGCGTCAAGCGGGCCGGATAGTTTTATTTAAATAAAAATACACAAATTAATGTGTTCGGCCTGGATTCAGGAAATTTTAACCAATGTTTTACTGCAATGCAAATTGGTGTACTGAAAAAAAAACATGTTTGGGAGGATTTTTGTTTACAAAAGAAATTATTTTCACACAATTTTAAAATATAGATCATCGGTAAATGAAACACAGTACCGTAAAACGGGGTGACTTTGATAGGTTTGCAATTTTTCCGCAGAATGAAAAATACAATTAAAATACGTACGGAATGGTTTAGAATCATACTGACCGTGGTAGAGAAGTGTTCAAAGTACCTCAAAAAGAACATTTTATAAAATTTTGAAAATTTTAAAAAGTTAGTTTACTACAGTTAAGAAAATGTTGATGAAAGTCATTATTTTAAACTTCTCAAAGTGTCATAATTTTCTCAATGAACATGATTTTAAATCGGAAAGCGGAATGCATTTTCGGATTCTTTGGAAAATTTTCCACTAGGAGAAGTTTAAATAAGTTTGTAAATAACAAATAATATTTGTTTTTGAAAAACAATTTAAAAAAAATCTTCAGATTTATAGGCATTTTCTTCAGTGGAACAAATTTTATACAAAATGTGAAAACTTGTGATTCGTGCTTCGAATTCAGTATAAAATGCAATATAAATCGATAATTTTATAAACAAAACTAGTTTTAACAAATTGCAGACAAAATTCCGACTTTTTAACAATTTTACCTAAAATTTATGTGTATTTTGTTAAAAAGCTTTTAAAATTAGTTAACTAACTATAAACATTGATTTTTTTTTCTCAAAAACTATATCAGCTACTTTAGTGATGGTACATTTAACGTACAAATAAAGTTTGAATATCTTAAATATGATTTTAATAAGAAAAACTACGACTATCAAAGTCACCCCGGAATTTAAGATAAGAATTTTTAACTTAACTCTTTTTCTAAACACTATTGAAACAACTTTTTTTCCAAAATAGTGCATAATCTTGAGTAAAACCTTACCTGTTGGAAAATATTCCAAAAGCAAATTGAAATCCTATCAAAGTCACCCCGGTTTACGGTAATTTTGAAAAATAAATGCGTAACTTTGACCGTTCTTGGGGTAAATTTCGAAGCGGTTTCAGATACGTTTATGTCAACAATTTGGCACCTTTGTTTTAAAAATTTATGCAATATAATAAATATATGCCTCTTAAAATTCAAATATCTTGTCTCAAAACTCATAACTACCGAAATGCTTAAAACGAAAATATATTTATCAATTATTTGATATTTGGCTATAGCTCTGTGCAATGGTGCGATCAAATACATATTTTCAACAAAGGAACTGCCATTACTCTGAACCTATGCATCATAAAAGCACATTAATTTATACTGAAACTTTGTGAAAATAAAAAAAATAATTTGGAAATCAACTGAAAAAGGAGTTCGCATAGCAAAAATGCTTTTTTTTTTAAAGCCATTGACGGGGAAATTAATATTGGCCCCGGTCTAACCTAGAGTTCCTTGATACTAACTAGCATCAGTTTGTCATAAACCACCCCATCAGTCAAAACTTACACTTGAATTGTAAATCGTTGTTAGTCAATGATGCCATGTTTGAACGATTAACGGAACATTCATGGTTATGGACAAAACAAAAAAAATATTTCTGACCTTAAAAATATAAGTCATTTTCAAAATTTATTTCAAAGTTGCGTCGTTTTCAAAAGTTAAGCACACTATCAATGGTTAGGCGCTTATACTTACATCAAACCCTACGTAATGTACCACCCCCGGCCGAGTTAAAATGCGTAACCGGAAAAGAAGGTGTGCATGCCTGGCACGAACACTCAAAGCGTGTTCTAGCGTGCTGCTCGTACTGACTCAGAGCAAGGGTGAGATGTAGGTGTAAGGGCAGTGCGTGTTCGTCGGGAACCTAGTGCATAAGATCGGTCAAGGCCCGTTCTTACACTGAAAATTGCGAATTGCGAAGTTGCGTCGTTTTCAAAAGTTAAGCATTTACAGAAAATTTGCGATCACTGTCATCTGGCGGAGTTTTCCGCTATAAGAACCTTTTGCGGTTTACTTTTTCCAAAGACACAAACCAACCGGTTCGACGTCTTTTGCGAATTTACGTCAATTCTGGAGTTATGAGAAACACACCCTTCCAATCGGCTAGCAAAGTAGCCTTCTCCCTCATAATCTTTTCCAGAAGGAAAATCCACAATTTTTTAGACCCACCCATTTTTGATGCAGTCTGGACGCAGCGCTGTCGAGCCTGTCTTAATTGCAGCGGTACGCAAATCCCTTCACTGCTATTGTAGGGTGTAGTGTTGTATGTTGGGGAATTATATTGAAAAGTGAAGGTTCGATCAAGAACTGTGACCAACGGTTATAGATTTTAGATTACTCTTTAGGATTTTAAAACTCGTCACACGGGGTTAAATTTGATTTGTCTCCACAGTAGTGGAGACGCTCTATGTTCGAGATAAACACTAACGCTGTTTTGTTCTCCTTCTTTGCAGCTCAACCCCATCGAGCGGTACGCGATGCGCTTCGTCGAGGAGACGGAGGGCACGTGGACGGCGGTGCAGTTGGCCGCCGTCGAGGCGGAGATCGAACAGCAGAAGCGCGACTGGGAGGCGAACCGGCTGGCGCAGCAGAAGCGCGAGGAGGAAGCGGCCCGCCAGCAGACGGCCGAGGAGAACGATCTGTTGACGTTCTCGCGCGAGGACGCGACCAACCAGGTTAATAAATCTAGCTCTAGCTCTCCTCCCAAAACGAATAACAATAACATTAGCAAGGGCGGAGGTGGGAAAAAGCTGGTCCACCGCCGGGTGGTGATGGTCAAGAAGGGGGTGGTAGGAGGAGGTAGGCCGTTGGGCAAACGGATCGCTGCGTCGCCGGGCGATGAGAGGGTTAGGGGTAGGTCGGTGGCAACGCCGGGGGCTGCGGGAGTTGTAGTTAGTAAGAAGGCTAGGAGAAGCGGGGAAGAATCGGTTAGTAGTAACAGCAGCTTGGTGGTGAAATCTAGGAAGGACAGTTTGAAGAACAATAACATTCGGCCCATAAGTCAGCGTAGTAAAAAGCGGCTGAGGAGAAGTCCTGCCAAGCGGAACGCAAGCAATTGCGACTCGCAGGATGGCGCGGATGAGACGGGGAAAGGTGACGAATCGAGCAAAGAGCCCGCTGAGGCGACGTCGGTGGTTGCGGACGAAATTGACAGCGAGTGCAGTTTGATGTGATGATCGATTCGAACGACGCGCCCGATTCGGACTCGAACCAAATGAACAACTATTACTCATCGCAAGACGACGACCAGCACCCGGATACTTCTTCGGCGCAAAAGTCGTCGGCCCACAAACCATCGGACAATGGCGGAAAGCCCGGGGACGGCGTCAACAGCACACCTCGGACGCGATCCCGCGGAACGGTCAAGATCAACCTGTGGACGCTGGACGATAGCCCGATTCTGCCCGTGTACAACAAACGGCCGCGCGTCAGTGGCGGTGACGGTTCTCGGAGCAGAAAAAACACGTCCACCGAGCGAAGCGTCGAAAATGCATCCCACGAAGAATCGTCGGATTCGACGTCGACGGCGGTCATCGCCGACACGACCGAACCGGAAACGATCATTCCGGATCTTACCGAAGAGGAGTGCAGTGCCCGTGCGACTGCGACAACGGAAAATGACGTCGTCAGTGTGGCGGAACCGGAGACGATCAAGGAGCTCAAGATCGTGGTGACCGACGTGGTGCAACTGAAGCACGCCAAGGTGTTGGACGGATTTGCAGCGCCGCAGCGGACGCCCTCGCCAAAGGCACGCAAGCTGAAGCGAGCGCTGCGCACGTCGATTAACAATCGTACGCTGGACGGGTGGGTGTCCAAGAGTCCGAAGACGGTGACGGGAGGGACGGTTACGGAAGAGGTTGATCCGTTGGCTATTGATAAGCCAGCGGTGCGGACGACGAGGGCGTCGATTAAGGGTGGAGGCGCGACGACGGACGGTGGTGGAGGGTCGTTGGAAAACGGTGACGCTTGAGCCAGCCTGATTTGTAGAGTAATGCGAGGAGTGAATCTTTGAGAATTGTGCGAGCGCGAGGAAGAATGCGCGAGAGTGTAGAAATTGATTTTAGAAATTTGCTAACGGCAATAAAAAAAGTTATCCTATTTTTCGGGACAGGAAAATTGTAAAGCACAGGGACCTACTCACTAGTTTGTGATTATTATTATGCAGTTGTACCATTTAGTTAGTGTTCTGTTTCAATTTATACATGCTTCAATTCTTTTTTTTTTGTAAATATTGGCGACCCACATTACACAAGTATGTTGCTCATTGAAAACATAATTTCCAAGCTGTTTTTGTTTAAAAACTTTCATTTTCATTAAACCTTATTTATTCGATTAGGGGAAAAAAGTGCTCTGCCAACAACCATTAGTAGGAGGTCTAGCTTAGAAGCTAATAGTTCTCGTCTAAACGTAGAGATTCAAAATCTCTCAAAACACATTATTCCAGAGCTGTGATCGATCAGCACAACGCCGCCGCGCACTAATCGATCCTCAAAGCGCTAGGATATTTATGCAAATTATGAAACCGACTAAGGCAGATCATGCAACAAACAAAACTATGAAAAATTGATAGAATAAACAATTCCTTGCTGAGAAAAACTAATCAGTACACTGAAAAAAGTACGTACGTTGATGTGTTGGTGTTTTATTCTTTTCTCTAACCGTTTTCTGTCAAACGCGACGAAAAAAAATGTGTTTATTTCAGTGTTTTGGTGTCATAAAAAAAAAAATCAAAAACGGGACAAAAAGTTGTACCCAGAAGCAAATCTAAAAAAACGATATCCAAATCTCTGTAAAGTATCGAAAAATGCAAAGAGAAAAGAAAGAGAGAGAAAGAGAGAAAAAAGAGAAAGAGAAACACTTGCTTGCTGCTCTGTACAAACACTATTGAACTCTGGCACCAAAATGTCCTGAATTGCCACAAGCAGTTTGCGGGCTAGCGAAAAGATCAAAACAGCAACGCCTCAACAAAACGACTTAGAAAAAAAATCGAATCGAAACAGCAAGGTGGTAATTTGTTTTGTTAATTTTTATGTTGTCAGAGTTTGTAAACAAAAAAAAAAGGGCGCGGCGCTGTGAATTCAACTCAGGCGAGGAATGACCTTTCAAACTATCAAACCAAAATTACGCGCCAAAAATTAACAAAAGAATTATCGAAATCTCTTTCTCTTTTTCTCTTTTCTCTGCTTTTAGATTTGGATATCGGATAACACGATGGAAAAGATGCCGGTGAGTAAAACTGTTTGGTTTTTGGTTTCTGTGTCACTTCTTAACTGACTCTCCTCTTTCCTCCCGCCAAAAGATGTGGTGCCCTCCGACGCCACCCCAGGACGACAACGACATCTACGTTGACTACTCGCTGGGCTTTCTCTACGAGACGGAAGTCATCCCGGAGGCGCAACTTCCGCCCGTCTACGTCAAGAAGGAGTACAAGCGAAGCCGTTCCGAGGCCGGCTTCTACCCGGACGGACGCCGGCCGGTCAAGATCCGCAAGGAGGACAATTACTACGCGCCGCGGTCACTGTTCGATCGTCCTTCGCCGCAGATTGCCAAACTGCGGAAGGATTACAAAATGCAACGCTACAAGGGCATCATCAAGCCGTTCCCAATGGCGGGCCTGAAGCCGACGATGCCGGTCAAGCAACTGGTCGAGCCGGAAGGAATGCCCGAGTGGATGATCCACGAGGACATGTCGATGCTGAACGTCATCCAGAACCTGCAGGGACTGCCGCTGAACCTGATGCTGGTGTCCCCCGGCCACACCCCCAACTGGGACCTCGTTGCGGACATTGTGAACCAGTGCTCGAGAACGTACCGACTGCCGAAACAGTGCCGGTATCGGTACGAAGCCGTCGTAATCCCACGCGAGGAAGGCAAACTGCTCGAAAGTCCAAAGAAGCAGAAAAAGAGCAAAAACCCACTCAAACAGTCCCCACCGAAAGGAATCCGGGCGATGCGAACCGCCCAACTCTACACCGGCGACGGAAACAACTCGTACATCAAGCTGGCGCGACAAAAGTTTGACAACATCAAGCTAGCGTTCAGCAAAAAGGCGCCCCAAGCGAAGCAATTGCTCGCGAACCCCTCACTCAAGAACCCCAAACATGCTGCCGTGCTGGCCGAGTACGGAATCACAAGCTACGACGCACCCCTGACACCGGTTGAGATTGCCACGCGCCGCGCCGAACGAATCTCCAAGGAGAAGCAAAAGAACGCTTCGTTGACGCAAGCCCAAGAACAGATGGCTCTCCAGCAACAGCAGCAGCAACAGGCTCAACAGCAAGCAGCGGCTGCAGCTGCGGCCGCCCAACAGGTTGCTGCGGCGGCCCAACAAGCCGCAGCAGCCGCCGCTGTCGCTCAACAGCAGCAGCAACAGGCCCAAGCGCAGGCGCAACAGCAAGCACAACAGGTACAGGTGGCCCAACCGGTGCAGGTAGAGTTCACCAGGAAGATAACCGCCAAAGACAGCACGACGGCGACTAATGGCATCTTTGTACTCAACCGACAGGTTGGTGGCCAGCCTCAAGCACATGTTATCCAACAGCAGGTTCAGCAGCAAATACAAATCCAGCCGCACGTTCAGCAGCACATTGCGACGTCCGTCGCTGCCGCTAACCAGCAGCAGCAGCAGCAGGTCCAACAGGCCACCATTGTGGTGTGCGGAGTCGCGACAAACACTTCCCCTGCGGTAGCTACGCTCGTTCAGTCACCATCGATGCAGGCGGGTCGCGGCCAACCCGTGGTCAACATTTGCCCAACTCCGAGCCAGCAGCAGCAGATTGTGAAGGCAATCGTGGCGAGCCCCGCCAACCAGAATCTGCTCGCACAGCAGTTGGCGGTGGCGCAAAGCAACGCCCAGCAGCACGTGTCAGTTGTGTTGACCTCTCCAGTGACGACAATGTCCGCCAATCAGGTACAGCTCACTCAGCCTCAGATCGTGTCCATCCACCAGTCGACGCCACAAATCATCCAAAGCAGTGCGTCGGTCACGCAAGCCTCGGGCACACTCGTACAGACGTTGGCCACGCAGTCGCTGCCGCAGGTTGTGTCCGTTGCGCAGTTGGCCACGGTCGGCACCGTCATGACCACCGGCAGTCCAATCCAACAGCCTCAGGTGGCCACACTGACGACGTCGGCACTGAGAGCGCAGCGCATCGTAGCTCCTCCTGGGA
Organism: Culex quinquefasciatus; assembly: GCF_015732765.1. Lineage (NCBI taxonomy): Eukaryota > Metazoa > Arthropoda > Insecta > Diptera > Culicidae > Culex > Culex quinquefasciatus. The sequence continues at coordinate 107,400,912 of NC_051863.1, forward strand.
CGCTGCAAGAGGTGGTTCTTCACCAACGTTCCGGTTCGCAAAGCCCAACGGTGGTCAGCGTAAGCGGCTTGGGACAAGGTTTGACGCAAGCACAGCTTCAAGCCGGTCAGCTACGGCTTTCGATGGCGGGTGGGCAGCAAGTGTCTGGCGTCGTAGCCAAGAGTATCTCCGTTGGAACGGTAACGAGTGCAGGAAAGCCAATCAACACTTCGCAGTACATCTACCGTCAACCAATCCGACAGCAGGTCAAAGTGCTTCAATCGGGCACGGGGCAACCCGGAACGACAACGGTTCTGCAGCAGGCTGGCGGACAGCAAACTTTGGTCAGTCCCGCCATCATCCAGGGCAACATTATCCAAACGGGAACCGTCGGTCAGACCGTCCAGGTGCAACAGGTCACCCAGAAGGTGTCCGTAGCTACAGTAAGCTCCTCGTCTGCAGCAACCATTTCCAGTCAAGCCGGCACGATTGCCACTGTTCAGGTGGCTCCTGGCCAACAGAGAGCTCATTTCATCAAACAGGTCGGAACGAAGCAAATCACCACGCGACAAGTGACTGAAAACGAAATGCAACTCATGGTCAAACGACAGATCATAAGCCAACAGCACAAGCAGCAACTGCTGCCACAAACACAAATCTTCGCTCCCGCAAATCTGCAAGTCCAACAGGCTGGCACATCCGGTCAACAGATTGCGACGTTGGTGAAGACCTCCAGCGGAACGGCAGTGGCCGCCACCGGAATGACGCTGTCGCAGGTGAAACCCGGCCAGATCAAAACCATTAGCAATCAGAGCCAGGTTCGCCACCTGCAGCTTCAGCAGCAAATCTTGGCAGCCCAGCAACGCAAGGGAGGCGGCAAAATGACCCAAATCACCCAGATGGCCGGCAAGGCAGGTCAACCGACGCAACTGTTTGTGCAAGGCCCGAAGAATCTGCCCGCTGGTACGGTCACCGTGCAGCAGATTATTCGGCACGCCCAGCCCAACTCGCTGACCGCTGGCGGTCAAATTGTGCTGAATAAAAGCCGGGTCATCCCGGTGTCCGTTTCGCAGCAGGGCAACCAGCGGCAAACGATTCAAGTTGTAACGGCCACTTCGGCCGCCCAAGCCATTGCCGCCAGCAACATGCGAACGCACGTGCCGTCGTCGAACACCGTCGTCAACACGATCAAGGTCGCTGCCGGTGCCACTCCGGCCCAACAGCAGCAAGCGATTCTGACGGCCCTCCAGAACCAGCAAAACCAACAACGGGCAAACGCCAGTCCCGTTCGACTGCAAACCTCCAGCGGATCGCTCGTGGCCGTCACGGTGCAGCAGCCCCAGTCGGTGGCCTCGGCGGCAAACCAACAGCAGCAGCAGCAACAGGACCAAATTACGTCGGTTACGGTTGCTCAAGGGGCAGCTCAGCTGGCCACCAGTCAGCAGCAGGTGCTGCAAATCCAAGCCCAACCGCAGCAGATTATAACGTCGGCAAGCGACGGAACCAATTCTGGGATAGTGCAGCAACAACAGCAGCAGCAACAAGTTAGTATGATTAAAAAGAAACAATCTCCTAGCGGAAAGTAGTGGTTGATCGGGAAGAATTGAGTGGGCGATCTCTCTAATATCTTTGTGAAGTATTGATAGCTACTTAAGATTAATCACATAAATATAACGCAAAGTTTTTAAATGTTGTTGTTCATCCAAACAAAATATTCAAACATCATTTTTTCGGGGTGAAGAAATCTAATTTATTTGCAATCCAAGTCCAAGGACACAAAGTATGTTTTTTTGCGAAACGATTCATGTAAAAATTCTCTTATTTATAGGTCTAAATAGATACACAAAAGCTCTGAAAATATGATACCTAGTAACGCTTTTCTGATGTATTTTAAACTTATAAATATTCGTATTCACATCTACAAAAATAAAATATTTAATGTATAGACTACAATCCTAACCAAATCGTAAACCGCAAACTATTCTTTCTATCCGAAAACCCCCCAAAAAAACTAATTTCTAAAAGGGCAACCCACTTGGCGTTCCCGCGTCGATCCACTCACTCTCTCCGCCGCCGCCGCCGCCGCCGCCGTCGTCCAACTCTTCCAGTTCCTCCTCAAAGTCGGCGCTGCTGCGGCCCGTTTTGGACCGTTTCTCGCCGATCCTCGCGTACAGCGCCACCAGTTGCTTCTTGAACGGGTCCAGCTTGAAGGCGTCCTCGACGGAGAAGATGAACTTTTCGTCAAAGGACGAAATCGAGGTGGATGCAGTGCCGCCCACCTTGAGGGGTCCGTTTTGGGAGAGGAACCGGACCGCGGGCAGCGTCATCTCTTCCCAGCTTTGGTCGGTGCTGTCGAATGCAGGGGTGGTGAAGAGACTCTTGACCGTGTCCAGGTACTTTGCCGGGATGTCCGAGTAGACGAAGCATGCTTCCATGAGGCTGAGAAGGGCGGAGAGTTGCATTTGGGAGCTGCAAAAAGAATTGTTTTAGATAATATTTTATTAAAACAATTAAAACAAATGATCTTACATGCAAATTTTGTTTTGAATCGCCTTCATTTCGCTGCAAATTTTCGATATTTCCGTATGGTTCTTTTTGAGCAACATTTGAATTCCGTCCAGGGCGCGAAGCGAACGCTCCTGAAGCTTCACAACGAATCGTCGTTCGAAAAGTCGCATTTGGTCGGTGTGGACCTCGAGTTCGTTCTAAAAAACAAGGAAACTTGATTGTAAACCCTCTCGGATCTCTGATATATATCTAATGCATCAAATACCGAATTTAATTTTAATTATATACATCTCTTTTGAGCAGTAGGCCTTGCCCAACCCATCTGATGTTCAGTTTTAATTACCAATTGCAAAAAATTGCAGAATTGAAAACATCAAATCATCAGTTATAATTGGGCTTTATTCGATGGGCTCTTGTGTATTAACTAAACCAAACTATGTCAAATACCCCTGTTATTTTATCAATTCTGGAGTTTTTTTTTTAAAAAGGTCCATAAACTAAATTCAGTTTTTTTGCTTTTTGGGTGTTTTTGAAACCGCCTTGAGTCAGGGGTATTTAAAAACACCCAAAAAGCAAAAACTGAAAATTTGGTTTATTGGACCTTTTTTTTTTAAAAAAAAAAAAAAACTTCAGAAATGTTCAACACTTCAGAAATTCAAATCCTTTCCATTTTTTCTTTGAAATACAAGCTGGTGAACGGTTGTAATAATCGATCATGGTAAGTGAAAGAAGTCCACAAATTTGTAGCTGGCGCGATTGTTTCTGTGGGGCTCCTCGAAGTTCTTTCTCCTGAAGTTAAGGTTGATGATTCAGCACCTCCCACCACTCGAGCTGGTGTTGTTCACTCCTTGACCGTCGCCAACCCGCCGTTCTGATCGACGACAAACGCGACGTCTCTAGGCGCGTCTCGCGTGCAGTAAAACAAACATTCAAAAGTTGATAGTAAACCTACCGAGCAGAGCTCGGTCTCTTTCTCTCGCTGCACCTCAAACGAAACGGTTTTACTTCCTTGATAATCCGACGTCTCACAGCGCAAACGAAGCTTATTATAACTGGCGAGGAAGATGGGATCCGTGTGACAACTGTCCAGGGTTGCACTTCTGGAACAGCATGCGCCAGGCACGGCTGTTAACGATGTGAGAGAAACTGAATGCGGTTGGAGTGGCTAGTTCCGGGAATTCCCAGATCATGTCCCGGCGGATACACAAGACGTAAGCAAGATGCAACGGCGGCGAATTTGTCGGTAGTTTGTGCGCGGCGCTCGAAGCAATTTTGGAGCATTCAGCAGGACAAAGCTGGAATAATTTACCCATCGATGAAAAAAGCATAGAGAAAATAATCTGCACTTTTGTGTCTAACAATACGAATCGATTCTGTGTTTATAGAATCAAACACTTTCAAACCCGAGCAGATAACGGTGACAATAGGAAAGTGAAGTCTGTTCTTGAGGAGAGATAACCAACGCATCGGGTACTTACAGTAATCTTCTTGTACTGCTGACGAAGCTGGCAGTGTTGATCGATCGCCTCCAGCACCCCATCAATGGGATTCGACGAGATGGAGACTCGCAGCGTTTGCTTCGTCGTGTCCGGGTTTCGTTGGTAGATTCGTCCCACCAAAGCGGATACGACCAGCGGAATCGCGTACAAATCCTCCGACTGGACCCTGATGGGAATACATGATTACGTTGAGTTTGAGGAATGGTTTGTCAGATCTACTGTACGAACCTGTACCGATTGGTGTTCTTCGCGGCAACGATCGTCACCTTGCTACCTGTGACCAACGATTGCAAACCTAGGGCATGGGGACTGCCTTCGCTTATAAATTCTGGAAATAGCTTTGCCAGACCTTCGTTTGCCTCGTGAATCGTGAGTGTGACCTTGTGAATGGCTTCTTTGGACGCTTGGCAGGTTTTGACGAACATGCTCAGTGGCAGGGTAACGGTTTTCTGTATGACCCGTGTGATTCCTTGTTTGTTGGTGAATGAGCAGCTAATTTTAACGTTTAGAGTTGCTGGTGTAACTTGGTGGAATGGATAGATCCACGCCTCAAGACGCTGATTGCTTTCGGCGGCAACATCTCGGAACATGAACGTAGTTGGGACGCACTTGATCGCTGGATCCGGAGCTATGCAGATCTGGAGCAATTCTAGGTTGATTCGGGTTTTCACCGACACGATCATTTGACACATTGTTAGATCGCTGCCGGAATTGTTCGTTTTGTATGTACATTTTTCGAGTTTAGGGTCAATCAACGCATGTAAAGCTACATCTCGCTCGGATGCCGCATTGATGACGGCGATGTCGCTAAAATCAACGCCGGAACGGATCTCCTTTTCCAGCTCTAACATTTCCTTCTGGCACTTTTCTATCTCAAACTGGCCCAAGTTAAGCGGAGGCACTTTGAACAGATGCGGTTCCGATCCGAGATAATCGACGCTTAGGAGGCCGGTGCTATTGAGCGATACGAGAGCTCCTGGAAGGCCGGATACGTTTGCTCGACCCAAAGCTACCGGTATTTCGGGCAGTTCAGCGGACCATACGATCTGGTTTCCCTCGTACAGCAGAAGGGAGCCGCTTTCGGATACAACGGCAACCATGAGGCGGACGTCTGGTTCTGTGGGTTTACAAAATTGAGTTGGTTTTAGGTCTCAGTACAATCTTAATTCAAGTTTAACGTACCCCAATACCACCCGATTACAAATGAATGAAAACAAATCGGTGAATAGTCCAGCTTGATAAACTTCACCTTTCCAGTGTCCGTAATGCAGAAGAAATTGTTTTCGCCCAAAACCATTATCACGGATTCTCCACTGCAAAAAGGGAAAGCGTTAAATCAAACCAAGTTGACCAACTCAAATTAACCTACTTCGACACCTGATGCACGTTCAGATCCAACGCGTACTCTCCAACACAAATCGACCAAATGGGATCCTTGCGTCTCAACGAATCGTTCGTCTCGGACAGATCCTGGTAGCGATAGCATTCCAGCTCCCAGGCCGGAGACACCGTCACGAAGCAATCCACCCGCGGCACGTACTGGATGGGCGACGGGATGTTCCGTTCTCCGGGCAGTGTCACTGAAGCTGATGCCGTCCTGCTCGTAGAACCGCAGCGTTCCGTCCAGGTGTTGAACGCACAGAAAGTCCCGACCCTTGACGCCGCCAAAGTTTCCCGGCACAGCGAGAACGCCGGTTTGGCGAGGACGTGCTCGTACAGCAGATGGAGCCGGGTGTGGTCACCTGAGAAGTACGTTCAGAGGTTATTGGGTCAATGGAAACCTTGAGCAGCTTAGGTTACCATGATCAGCAATGCCGTCGATCGTCAGGATCTGATAGATGCAGACTTTTGCAGGATGCAATATCGCTACGTGCAGTTTGGTATCTGTTTTGGAAGCCCTTAAAAGTGCAGTTATCATTAGAGCTTAGGATTTTACGAATCAAATATAATGATCTTACGTGGTAAACTTCCCACTAGTCACCCCAATCACCGGCAGGTTCAGCTTAATCTCCAAAATTACATCCGAATGTTGAAAAGTATTGTCAAAGTGGGGATCCTCGTCCGCTTCCAGCGCGGAATCGGAGGAACTCTTGTGCGAGGGTTGATAGATTGAAAAGTACCCAGCATGTGATCCAACCAGAATGCTGTCTTTTTCGCCCTCCTCGAGGCACAGTCGAGTGCAATGGATCGAGAACGAGTCGTAATTGGGATTCACATCGGGACATTGCGTTTTCCACCAGTTACAAACTTTAAACAGAGACATTTTGAGAACTCGAGGAACCACGGACAATGTGGAACGAATGGAATATTTTGCAAACTGTATAAAATGTTTGGGCGCCGATGTTACCATGGAAAATGCGTGCGCATGGCGGGTTTCTCTTTGGGCATTCAACAGGTTGCTCTTGGGATACATTTATGCCTCCCTCATGCAACCACATGTAAATTGCAGTGGGGTACATGGATGGTCCCTCAACAATACAGCCCAGACTCGATTATTCGAAGGCCTCGTAAACATTTAACTTCGGATAATGGAATCACTAAATGTTTTTTTTTTTCGTTGTCTTTATTTTTGATCTTGGAACTTGAATATGATTCAAACATACTCCAAAGTTATTTAGAATTTTAAAATCCAAGATGGTGGCCAAAATGGCGATGATGAAATAATGAAAAAATGTATTTTGTAATTTTCTATTCAATCTCCCATTTAAATTTGACTAGAATGGGGTCTTAGAATATGAAATTTCATGTTAAAAGTAAGAAAATAAAAATACGATTTTTTGTTCGTTGTTTTGATTATTGCAAACAACCTTACAAACCTTTTGATAATCGGTGTTGTCGCTGGTCAGCAGTTGGGCAAGCAATCCAAAGGTCGTCAGTTTTAATCTTGAAGTGGAAGGTTGTAAACAAGGTTTGGATTGCCTCACCATTCAAGCCTTCGAAGGGCTGTTACAACCGACGGGATTTAAACCCAGCACCAACAGGCGCCTCAACCCGCTCGGCCATCAGACCGATGAAGAATGTAAAGGATAAACGCAGATATGAGCTTGACATTTCGGTCAATTAGATTTCCCATACTGATTGGATACATATTTCAGGGTGTAATATTACATAGAATTTCATAAAATAACGCAACATTTATTTTACACCCAGGCCTTTTACACGCAGCCAGATTACCACTTTTTTTGCTGTACACCAAGCCCGAGTTTTGAGGGAATAATTTGATTAAAGATAACACAACTCGACATTTGTGAAGCTGATGTCAGTAAACGCTGCAGTTTCGTTAAAATATAATGGATTTGGTTTCTCTGAACATGCTCCAATCGACATAATTGAACTTAAGTGAATTTCCTGCCATTAAATAAAATTGTAAATGACAGGTATTAATGAAATGGAATCATCTTAGGCAACCACGCAAACTCACCTTTCACTGTGGAGCTAGCAAAAAACATAATTGAAGCTGTTTTTATTTTATTTTACGGGCCCAAAACTGACAAAAATGTACGGAGAAAACAGCAAGAGATTCAGATTTGTTTTGCAGTTTATTTTCATCTTATTTATAAACTTTACGAACCTTTACAATTCTCCCAGATTTCGGTCATTCGATTTTTTTTTGTATTTTTTAATCCGACTGAAACTTTTTTGGTGCCTTCGGTTAGCCCAAAGAAGCCATTTTGCATCATTAGTTTGTCCATATATTTTTTTGTCCAAAAGTGGGCAAACATGTGCACTAATTTAAAAAAATGAAAAACTGCGACTATTTTCAAGAAAGTCACCTAAAAATGGATTTAACTTGAAAACGGTGCACTTTATCAAAATTTCACTAGAGTACTTTTTGATTGCAAATTGAAGTTGAAAAATTTTTGCGACCATTTTTTCGATTTTTTGAAAAAATCAGTATTGTTTCAAAAATTCATAACTCGCTCAAAGATTTTTTGCATTTGATTTTTTTCTGGAAATTCCTGAAAAGTTGGCATTTGATGTCCTCTAAAACATATCAAAAAATAAAAAAAAAATTAAAAATAGTGTTTTTTTGCAAATCAAGTTTTAGTGACAAAAAATTAAATTAAAAATCACCAAAAAAATTTTACCGTGCATCTTTTTTTTAGTGTAGCCCATATCCATACCTACAACTTTGCCGAAGACACCAAATCGATCAAAAAATTCCTTCCAAAGATACAGATTTTTGAATTTTCATACATCATTTTTGTATGGCCAGCTGCCAAATTTGTATGGCAAAATTATATGGACAAACTAATGATGCAAAATGGCTTCTTTGGGCTAACCGAAGGCACCAAAAAAGTTTCAGTCGGATTAAAAAATACAAAAATTAAAATGCAAGAAAAAAAGACCGATTTCGTAGAGAATTGCTCATCAATGTTTTCTGTATTCTGGATTAATGGTGCATAATTTGATACGACACAACACTTAAATTATTCATTTAACAAATCTGACGATATTTTATAATTCAAATGATTCAAAAAAATAAAAATAAAAAATAAATAAAATAAATAGAACTTGTATGTTTCTGGTATTCCATTTTCTGAAACAAACATGTTTGATCGATTTTAGACTGATCAAATTTTAAAAAAAGTTTGCATATTTGCATTTGCTATTACAAATTTTATTTGAAACTACGAAATTTGAAGTGTCTTCATGAACAATGTAAAATTTTACGGGGATATCTACAATTCACGAATTTCATGCGTTCATGCGTGAATATTCCCTACACAAGATCCTTTGTAACTGCTCTTAGCTTTTAGAAAAATGTGCCGACTAGGTCCAAACCAGGGCCCAGCACCAAAAAGGACCTGATAAAAATAAAATTATAAAAAAATTCGCTAACCCTACACAGCTAACAAAGTTTTAGAAAAAATGGTAATGTTCCCAAAATGACAAAAATCTCATGAACTTCAGGGCAGTTTAAAGCTACCTTAAATAAATGAATGAACAGCTACTGGCCACTAATCGGTATCAAACGTGAAAATCAAGCTCTGATGTACATCGTCTCACATTATTACCTGTTATATGATTTATAAACTATCTGCTCCCAAATACAGTTCATACACAGAAAAAAATCAATTCCCGTAATCGTGAATTAAGTTCACGAATGTGAGATCCACGAAGGAATTTATTCATGAGTATGGTGCATTTGCACCATAAACGTGAATATATTCCTTCGTGGTTCTCATAATCGTGAACTGACTTCACGGTTTCGAGAATTGATTTTTTTCTGTGTACCAAAAGTGCGAAAAACTGTGCCATTTAGGTGATTTAAATTCCAACCCTTAGCTATTAATTGCCATAATAAATAATAAACCGCTGATGGAACTAGGTGAGGCGCAATGTTTCAAGCTTTCCCAAAACATACCTAGATACAAAATCATGTCTAAAGATGCAGCTATGCGCTTGGCGTGCACGTCCCACGCAACAGAATGCAGAGTACCGAGTCGCATGGGGGTGATTAATGGTTTACAACAAGGTATATTTAGTCACACTAACAGAAACATACTTGAAGAACTTGTGTTTTGTTTGTTGTTTTATCTTACATTTCGGTGCATTAGCTAATAAATTACTTTATACAACTCATTTTGTTGCAGTTGATCACATTCTGGGTGTGCCAAAAATATGATAAATCATTTTATTCTTGGAGAAGTTGTTTTGTTGATTTGATGTTCAAACCAATAACCATGATTTTTTCCTAATCTAATCTAAACTAATCTAACACAAACGCAGCCAGTCCGATGAAAGCATGCTGGAAAGTTTTGTGATTAGATTACGCCCCAAGCACTTTTCTTGTCTTGGTTAATAATTGCAGTACATCCGAGAACACCCGAAAATGCATTGCAAAAATTAAAGCGGCCAGCCCTACTACGTTGTGTTTACCGCAGAGAGGATTCTGAACTGAGAACGGATCACATTTCACAGAACCTACAGGGGAGGAAGGATGCGTGTACATACCGTACCAAACGCTCCCAATAACCATGATTTTTTTCTAATCTAATCTAATCTAATCTAACCCTATCTAATCTAACCCTATCGCAGCCAGTCTTTCGAGGGCATCCTGGAGAATGCCTTAGGTTGATTAACGCCTAGCATCTTCTTGTCATTATTAACATTTGCAGTGCCCCATTGCATTAAATTGCATTGAAACATCATAAACGTTAAAGCGGCCAGGCCTACTGCGTAAAGTTTACCGCAAAGATGATTCGTTGAATTGGATTGAATTTGAGCATAAATGATCAAACAACAATACAGTTCTGAATCTACAGGGGAGGAAGAAACGTGGGGATCTCCCGCTCACGTTCCTGTTTGTTTGGGCAATGAATCGTTGGGAGCACCATGCTAAGAAGTTTTGGTGCTCCGGGACCCTCATGGATGGGACATCGTATTTCCACGAATGCCCTGGACACTATATGCCGTGGTTATAGCGCCACAACTCGCTCTACGCTCCCAATAACCATGATTTTTTTCACAAAAAAAACTCAAGTTACAATAATAAGTTAACTCCAGAATACGGCGCACCATCTACGACGCCCATCAGGATCGGTACTGCTTTTCATCGGTCCACGTTTAGTGCGCCAGCAATTATACATTAATGCGAAAAACCTGCCTCCCCAAATACGGCGTTGCCGCGGTGCTGCGTTGTATTTTTTTTATCGCCGGCGTGTGCCATTTCACCCGGCCGGCAACAAATGTTCCCCACGGGCATGAGAATATTTGTGAAACGCTATAAATCATGTACTCAAGTACTTTATTCTGTCATTTGCTGACCGTCGATCACCGATGATGTGATGTGTGATCACAATTCCTCCATCGAGGGGTCAACCATGCCATGAGTAGTGTCGTAAAGCGATAGAAATTTACTTAATTTACGAAGTTAACGAAAAACTCTGTTTTCAAACTGATACGTCTCTGAATATAAGTCTCTGAATGTCAATTGTGTATTCAACTCTACATTTTAGAAAAAAAATAACCGGCTTCAAGAAGAATGGGAATGGGTTATTGTACACCCAACTGGCAGTCGCATGATTGTGATGCATGGCAGCATGAAAGTATATCAGAATCTGCATGAAATCTGTCCTCATGCATTTTTTGCGATATAGAAGTATGACATTTTTGCCCGTTACCGACAATTATCGACATTACCGACGGCTTTTTGGTTGTATTTCACAAAAAAAACACTTAGCAGAACGAGGATTGAACCACCAACTTCTTGGTTTTTGATCCGACACGCTACCACCGCGCCATGGACGCTTGATGAAAAGTGAGTGAAAGAGCACCGACATATGCTTCTCTTCGGAGTGTTGCTCGGGGACGGGCCAGCATTATATGTGTTGGTGAGAACTGCAGATCGTTCAAATGTTTACACGCGGGCAAAAATGATCTATGAGTTTGCTGCAAAAAATGTTATAAAATGTGACATTTTCTGCAGCAAATCCACTGTTGCAGATTTTGCGATATATTTTTCCTTTGGGTGTAGATTCTAAAAGTTAAATTTTCCATTAAAAGTCTCTCGATTTTTGACAGTTGAGAAACAGGAAATGGCAGCGATTTTTAAACTATTTTTTCGACATTTTTTGATGAAAAATACGTTTTTTCGGTATTTCAGTACGCCAATCCAATCAGACGACTTCATGGTTTCGAGCTAGAAATCATTAAAAAGCGTGTCTTGGCTGACATTGCGAAAAAACAAACGGCTATGATCCCATTCTAATGAGAAATTGTCTTGGCGAAGACTAAAATGCGTTTTACTTGGAATGCCTTGATTTGTCACAATAACTGAATTTTTAAGTATGGGCATTTTTGAATATAATTATGAGCATTTTATTCATATCATTTTGGTACTATCTTTTCACAGCCGTCTATCTAAGTTCCAACAATTTAAAAACTAACTAAACAAAAAATAAATGTTAACTCAACAGCCTCAATAGCAACGTTCGATTGTTTGTTTGTGAAAAACCTTTCAATAGAAATCATTCGATTTTTGGGTTTCCTGACGTGTAAGCACATCACGCAAAAGCTGCGAGTGTTACTAACATTCCTGTTCCGTCTTCTCGAGATCTGTGAACTGACATGGCGGGCGTCGTTAGCAGCAAACCATTTGTACAGCGAATAATGACACTTGATTTGCAAAAAACACTATTTTTATTTTTTTTGATATGTTTTAGAGGACATCAAATGCCAACTTTTCAGAAATTTCCAGGCTGTGCAAAAAATCTTTGTGAGAGTTAAAAATTTTTGAATCAATACTGATTTTTAAAAAAAATCGAAAAGTTGGTTGCAAAAATTTTTCAACTTTATTTTTCGATGTAAAATCAAATTTGCAATCAAAAAGCACTGTAGTGAAATTTTGATAAAGTGCACCGTTTTCAAGTTACATCCATTTTAGGTGACTTTTTTGAAAATAGTCGCAGTTTTTCATTTTTTTAAATTAGTGCACATGTTTGCCCACTTTTGAAAAAAATATTTTTGAAAAGCTGAGAAAATTCTCTATATTTAACTTTTTTGGACTTTGTTGATACGACCCTTAGTTGCTGAGATATTGCCATGCAAAGGTTTAAAAACAGGAAAATTGATGGATGTAACTTGAAAACGGTGCACTTTATCAAAATTTCACTAAAGTACTTTTTGATTGCAAATTGGATTTTACATCGAAAAAAAGAAGTTGAAAAATTTTTGCGACCAATTTTTCGATTTTTTGAAAAAATCAGTATTGATTCAAAAATTCATAACTCGCTCAAAGATTTTTTGCACAACCTGGAAATTTCTGAAAAGTTGGCATTTAATGTCCTCGAAAACATATAAAAAATGGTGTTTTTTGCAAATCAAGTTTTAGTGACAAAAAGTTAAATAAAAAATCATCAAAATTTGTTTTACCGTATATCATTTTTTTCCAATGTAGTCCGTATCCATGCCTACAACTTTGCCCAAGACACCAAATCGATCAAAAAATTCCTTCAGAAGATACAGATTTTTGAATTTTCATACATCATTTTTGTATGGAAACGAAACTATTGGCACTACGCCCCCCGGGGCATGGCCTTCCTCTAACGTGGGATTTCTGCTCCAGCGCCTCTGACGAGACAGGAGAAACCGGGACCGACGTTTTACTTCACCATCCGATAGAAGCTCAGTGGATAAGGCGGGAATCGAACCCGCGTCTCATAGCATCATCGGGATCGGCAGCCGAAGCCGCTACCCCTGCGCCACGAGACCCATGCTGCCAAATTTGTATGGAAAATTACATGGACAAACTAATGATGCAAAATGGCTTCTTTGGGCATACCGAAGGCACCAAAAAAGTTTCAGTCGGATTAAAAAATACAAAAATTAAAATTTGAGAAAAAATACCGATTTCGTAGAGAATTGCTCTTATGTCAAAAAAGATGTGGAAATAATTTAATTGGATTAAAATTCAATATCATTTTTATAATAAAATTTATGTTGAGTTAGTTTCATGCTTACTCAATTTTACATTATTTTAGAAGCACTGCATTAAGCGTTCCGATCGATCGGAACATGGCAAAGTCGGAAACATGTGCTGAGGATCGCAACGGTTCGCGAACAGGTTGTCGCTGGAATTCGCGAGGGGAGAAGCCGTTGATGCGTATATGAAGCCCGGACACGCGACATGCGAGACTTGCAATGGTTTTTCTTTTCTTTGGTGGACAGAATGCATTGCTTTGCTTTGACAAGGAGGAGATCAAACAAAAACTGGACCATCAACTTTCGCGCGCACGAGCTCGCTGTTGCGATCGATCGGTGCGTATAGAACGTGTGCCTGCATTTTGATTAACGTTTGCACTTTTATGGCAATTGTTTCAAGAGGATTTCGACACGTGTGCTGGGTATCAATGTTCGGAAATGGCAGATTCCAGAGGAAGATGGACTGTTTTAGTAGCTTACCGCTGATGTTGGCACAATGTATGACTTGTTGAAAAAATCATCAAAAATGATTAAAACTGTACTGTACTGTACTGTATTTGTAACAACTGGTTAACTATTGACGTTCAGAATAGTTTTTTAAATAAACATATTGTCTGCAATTCCTGTCGAAATTTTTAAATGAGTGTTAAAAATTAAAGTAAGTTGCACTCAATGTTAATGTGCTAGTTGCTGGAAAAAAGCGTTTATTTAAATTCTTGAGGTGGTCATGTTGCCACAAAATAGTAGTTTATGCAACAAGTTGCAAAAAGAAGATTTTTTTTAGCACGTGTCGTACATTTGTCCAACGAGGTTCACCGAGTTGGATAAATACGACAAGTGCAGAAAAAATCAAGGTTTGCAACGAGTTCCATACAACATTTTTTGCATTTCTGAAAAACACCCATTGAGTGAAATTATAAGTCCAATGTTCATGTATTCTGTCAATAAATCGTTTAAATAAAAAAAAATGTTGAAAAGTATTACTTTTCAAAACTTGTGCTGAAAAGTACAACTTTTCAGGATCCATTTCAGTGCTGAAAAGGAGAACTTTTCAGCATTTGTTTTGAAATGTGTATCTATTCGATTTTGTTATTTTTAGTAGATAAAAGTAGGCTGTTTCGTCACGCGAGCATGACATGAAAAGTAGGAAGTTTCAAGACGGAATTGCAAAAAATAATTTTCAGAAATTTCTTTTAATAGCCGCCGGAAACCCCCGACATTCTTTCCCTCAAGATAAATATCGCCGATTCATGGGGGGCAGGTGACAGAAACGAGAACCAAACAAGAAATATCGTGTTATCATTCCAATTGAGTTTAGTCACGGTCGAAGAATCTGCCGCTATCTGCAAACATACGTTACGAAAATCACGAGTTTTCTAATCAGACGTCACATCAACGCTCGTCATTGCCCTCTACCGTGGTGAAATTTCAAATTTAAGGTACATAAATTAAATTTGCAAATTTATCACGCACGGGAAGGATTATCACATGAACATTTCTACATTTTCTATTAATTCCCTCTGGCATTTTTTTTAAATTTTAGTTTTTTTATCTAAAAAAAAGTTTTAACTTATCTTGATAAAACAAAAATATAAGGATTCTATTTAAAAAATCCATTTTATTCCGTCTGACCATCTTCGGACTACTCATAAATCATACGAAAAACACAACATTGCGTTGCAATTCGCACGTGCAGATAAAAGTGGTCAAATATTGTGTCGCAAACGTAGCCGGCGTCTGACTTCTTGGCTTAGAAGCACATACCTACGTACAAATTGAGCCAATATTTGGTTAACATAAATAGTCAGATAAGCAAACATCACATCGTGACGTTGCTGTCGTCGTCAGCGCCGATTCGCGTAGTAATGCACGTACAGATATGATTGTTATTTTCTGTGAATTAAAGGCAAATAACGGTCATCCCATGGCAAGCGTGGGGCATCCACAAAATTCGGAATTCAATTTCTGAGCTAACACGAGAACAGGGCGGATATCCACTGGATCGATTGATTTTGGTCGAATTGATGTCATTCGGTGTGGTTTGGAGAGGAATATAAGCAAGGCGCCAACTACCTGAAAGTAGATTGAGTAACATTTAGAAAAATAACCATTGAATTTTTTGATATTTTTTTGTATAAGTCAACATTAGACTGGAACAAATATTATTAAAATATATTGTCACCACCTCCCCCTTCTAAAGCATCAAAATTTAAATGGAAGTTCAAGTGCGTCAGCTGAAATCAATTAAAAATGCATTCCTCTGCGTTAAGAATAATTTTGTGAATTTTTTTTTCGCTAAAATGTTTGTTTCCGTCAAATCTTACATTTTTTGAAAACTAATGATTGAAAATCAACTGAACTAGTGTAAAATGCATTTTATACCACTTTCTTCATTCAAATGTTAAAAATATGGCTTGTTATTTCAATTTTTAATTTTTTTGCCTTCCCCTCTACCCTGACCAGCGCAGAGGGATAAAAACTTTGAAAAATATTTGCACCAGCCTTAACCTTTTTCAAATATATATGACGTCGAGAAAGGTGATTTTGAAGGCAGATTTCCCAAATTCCCAAAATCCCTGGGCTTTGTCATAATGAGTGTCATAGGTTTGATGCTTGTTTGGCAAAGAGTATGATTTGATTCGATGTGGAATTAAAATCGAAGTGTTCAGTATATTGTAGAGCGTCCAATTTCCCGTCCCGGGAAAAAAATTCCCGGGAATTCCCGGGATTTCCCGGAAAAAAATATTTCCCGTTTCCCGGGAAATTTGTAAATTTCCCGGGAATTCCCGAAATACAAGCGAAAGTATACATTTTCCTACCTTTTGGCACCAATGTTTTGAAATAACACAAAAAGTAATACTAATTAGTAGGCTTAGTGATTTTTCACGCTCAAAAAATGCAAATTTCACGGGGACCTTAATTTTAAAACACCAAATTTCACGGAAATTTCGCGGAACGTGAAAAATATTATAATAACTATCTCAGAAACTACTTTTCATGCTTGTTTTCAATAAACTTAAAAAATCATAACTTTATTTGAACTTTATTTGAACGTGACACTAATTTATTGAATTTAATATCAAATTCAAATTCAACAAAATAATCTAACAATTAAAATAACTTTTTTGCAACATTTTGCCCAGTTAAAAATATTGTTTGAGTTTTCATCTCACTTTTCAAAAACTAAATTTAAAATCAGTAGGCAAAAATAATTTAATCTGTAACGAAATCTTCAAAATGTTATTAAAAAACCGAACAGAAAAAAAACATTTTTTTTTTTAGTTTCCACGGGAGCCATTCACGCAAATAATCAAATATCGTGAAAATTAAACAGGTGAAATTTTCTTAAAAGGTGACTTTAAAGATAAAAAAAAATCTAAATTGAAAACAAAACTTAAAAATAAATATTCATTTAATGTTGAATAAACCAAGCATGACTCTTTCAATTTCTTATAAAATTATGTTTTTCAAATATCAAATTAAATAATGATTTAATTGTTATTATGGGTCATGAAAATATTGCTTCATTAAGTTAGTTTCCTAAGTAAAATTGATAAGCTTTTTTTAGATTATCCAGTAAAAAGCAATCTATTTACTAAATATTT
Organism: Culex quinquefasciatus; assembly: GCF_015732765.1. NCBI lineage: Eukaryota > Metazoa > Arthropoda > Insecta > Diptera > Culicidae > Culex > Culex quinquefasciatus. The sequence goes on from NC_051863.1 coordinate 107,417,929, forward strand.
TGCTTTGCTCTGATGAAATTTAATTTTTCAATCTATTTTTTTTTTGCTCTTCCGGTTAAATCATAGACCGGAGGAAAATGGAAAGACGACTTTTTCCACTTGATGCTTATTTTACAAGAATGTTTGCTATTAATTCATTTCTAAAAATATTGATTTCAATAAAAATATCACAATAAAATAAAATTTTACAAATTTCGGTTGAAAAATACAGAATTTATAAAAAAATGCGAGATTATATTTTTTCTTTGACTAATTTTTGTAAACATCATTTATGTTTTCGCTGCATTCACTTCTCAGTAAATGTTCTATCATTTTCATGTTAATGTAGGTTTTGCTAATATTTTTTCAAATGGTTTATATCACACTTTTCAATTGAAAACTAATAAAATTTACTTTAAAATTCATTAATGAATGAAATATTGATTATGTTATTATTTTAAAGAATTGATTTGAGAAAATTAACAAATTTCACGGGATTTCACGGAAATCTTCAAATTTCACGAGTTTCACGCTGTCCGCGAAATCGTGAAAATTCACATACCCTACTAATTAGCTAACCTGATTTGATTTTAGTCATTTCAATCTACTGTTCATTTTGAAATAATCAGCATGTCTGTGAATTTCATGTCAAGGTTTAATTCAGACAATATTTATTTTTGAAGCATTCACAACTAGGAATATTATTTGCTTACATGGTGGGCAACAATAATTACGCTATGATGGAATGAATATTAGTTATTTTATTTTCGACAACCTTTCTTAACGAATTTTTTTGTTGAATCATTAAATTTTGAAAATAAGATATTCACCTCTTCCGGCCATGAATTGAGATGTGTTTAACATTTTTGTTTACCTTGACCATATCGGAAGACAATTAAATTGATATAATAAAAATTTTCAAAAAGGGTTGTTTGAATTTACAAATTTATGAAGCACGTGAGCTACCGAGGCCGTAAGAGGATTACACATAAATAAAATATCGTTTATTTTCAAACACTTTTGCACAATGTAAATTATTTTATTCTATTTAATTTATTAGGCCATATAACAATATAACTGAAATCATACCATAAATGGAACCATGAAAAATCACAAAAAAACAACTTCGTATCATATGAAATTTACCCAAAGATTGCAACCATATTTCAAGAACTCGCTTGAAATATTCAAATATACGGTACGATTTTTAAGACAGCATAAAAAATAAGAAAATTTACATATTTTCTCAAAATTGCATGATTTTTTACAAGCAGCTAAGCCATTAATTGATCCTCACACTCATTTTGACCATTAAAGTTGCTGTTCTATACAATTCTGTTGCAAAATATAAACCAGGAACAATATCAGAATAATTTTCGAAAAAATAAAATTTCCCGGGAATTCCCGGGATTTCCCGGGAAATTTGTTGAAAATTTCCCGTTTCCCGGGAATTTTGTAACCCCGGGAAATTGGACGCTCTAGTATATTGCTGAAGCTTCCATTTTTACACATGGACACCACTTCATGCTGCGAGAACCCACTTTGGCGTAGTCTCAGGGCTTAATCGATGGCCGGTAAGCTGTCATCGAGACAAGGAGGTTCTCTGATAGTGGAAATATCAAATTTGTACAATAAACCGCTACATATGTGATTTTTCCCTATCTTAATGTGGGTGTCAGGTTAGGATGCGGGTTTAAAAAAATAGTGTTTGTAGAATTTAGGATTTTAACTATAAATATCAACTTTTTATACTTTGCCTTTAGTTATTTAGGGACAAAATCAGTAACAGTGAATTTAGTAATTCTATCAGAATCGGTGATTTTCATTCAAGTAGCATAAAAACCATTCTGATTTGTCAAAATTTCCATAGAGTCTCGATCAATCAATAGTGAAATGATATCGGACTAAATTCGTTGATCTGTTGAACTAACGGTTGTAGGATTATGATTGTATCGACCATTGTTGCGAATCGAGGATCTACTGGAATTCTGACGAACAAATGGTCGTCTCTTTTTCAATTCACGACTTGTAAAATATCAACTGTTATTTTTTTTTTTGTTTTTTTAAAAGAAGCCAGACAGGTTTTAAAAGAAACGTTTTTTTTGGTTAACAATTAAAATGTCGGGGATTTGAGATAAGAGTAGCTTTCGGATAGGTTGCTTTAAATCTTGTATTCAATTCAAATTAGGTAGTTATCCGCAAATGAATATTTGGACTTATATGAATAATTTAACATTTTGGACTTATGAATAACACACAACTGTGCATTTATTCTAGAGTCAGATCCATGCAGCGTCAGTGTTTATTTGGTCGAAGTGTACTAATTCATTGGCAGATCTGGTTCTAGTTGTAATGTACGACAAGACTACTGACGGACGTGACAGGACGAGGGCCCAGTTTAGAGGTTTCGACATCAACGATGTGCGGCTGGATCACCCTCCCAAAAAAAAAAAAAAAAGATTTCCCAAATTCCCAAAATAAATGTGTTTTTAGTCGATGAAAAGTGTTAAAAAGTTATTTGATGAAATACAGATTTTTATCATCATTAATGAGGGTTTTTTTTGGCATGAAGAAGATATTCTAAAGCACTCTAAAATGAGCTACAAAAATACTGGAATGATTTCACTTAATCTGCAAACGACGACTATTAAATATTGATATTTTTAACTTTTATTTAACTTTGTCCATGTTTTCTTCAAGCTCTTCTGGCAACCCTTTAGCTTGCTTGGTTACATGACCGTTACGACGCCTACCTCAACTGCCCATGTTCGCATAAATGTCCCATATGCAAAAACAGCAAGCTGAGAAAAACGCATTTGAAGTTTGTCACATACATAACGCTCCGTGTTGAGTCTGCGACCTGCAGAGAAGCGAGTCAGACGTTCGTCCCTCACACATCAAAAAAGTGCTAAAAAGTGCAAAAAAATGCCTCACGGCAAGAAAAAGAGGCGGTCCTCACCAGCAGGACCGGCAGATTTGAAGAAGCTAAAGAATGCCGAAGCGCTACCTGTAAAGCCAGGCAGTTTGAGCAAGGACGCTCAAAATTCGTCTGGAAACCAGTTCGCTACCCTCCCTGTAGACGTGAGCGAGAAGGAAGAATTTGAACGACGGGAAAAGTTGCCACCCATTTTTGTGAAAACATCGTCATCGGATTCGGACCGAAAGTGGCTGACTGGGCTTAAGCTCAAAACTCTTAATGGCCTATCTACAATCACTTAACTTAGAAAATTTCACTTAGCTTAGGAGTTTGAATTAATGGAAATGAATCTGATCTTCTACAATGAAAAGGAATAAAATTAGAAACTTGACGTATGGTTTGGAAAATTTCAAAATCTACGGTAAGTTGACGTTTCCAAACAAACAACTGCATAGCAACGTATATCAGCCCAGCAAATTTTCTAAGTTGATTGTGGATGACGGCCGTAAGTTGTGTACATTTTCTAAGTTTTACTTTACTTAACTATTCTAAGCTAAGTGATTGTAGATAGGCCATAAGTTGAACGTGATCGAAGTCTTCAAGATGACGAGACACAACAAGGACATCAAGTATCGTGATCAACTGTACCTGGTTCATTTCGAGAAAGGATCGACAACGCCGTCTGAGCTGAAGGCAGTTCGGGCAATTTTCAACATCATCGTGTCTTGGGAACGTTATCGTCCAGTGCACCGTGACGTGACACAATGTTTGAACTGCTTGCAGTTTGGACATGGTGGAAGGAACTGTTTCATCAAAAGTGGTTGTGCAACCTGCGGAGGTGAGCACAAAACACAAGCTTGCGAAACAATCAACGAGAACATCGAAGCCAAATGCTTCAATTGCGGTGGCGACCATTCGACCAAGAATCGAAGCTGCCCAAAACGAGCTGAGTTTTTAAAATTCGGCAGCAAGCGATGATGAGGCACCAACCAAATCGTCGCAAAACACCACCAGCATTCACGGACGTGAATTTTCCTGCTTTGGCGTCACCAGGAGCAGGATCTGTTCGAGTGGTTCCAAATCTGCAGCCATTGCCGTTGAATCAGCGGCAAAAAATGCAAAGAATACAACACCTCCTGGCTTCAGTCAGCAACCAAGGGAAAACCAACCAGCTTCAACGGATGAAGGCAGCAGTGACCTGTTTTCACCACAAGAACTTCTGAACATTTTCATCGAGATGACAACAACACTGCGTGGTTGCAAAACTCCTGCAGAACAAGTAAGAACGCTTGGAGGATTTATCTTAAAATATAGTTCGAAGATTACTCGTTCTAATGATTTTGAATATTTCAATGAATTTACTTTTTTTTAGTTTTATGTTAGGATTAGTTGTTAAAGTTATTTTTTCTTTTTTACCCAAATGTATTTGATTCAATGCAAAAATGTAAAACAATTTGAAGTAAATAAATGAATGTGAACAGCTAATAATAAAATGAAAAATATAACAAAGATGAAGAGCATTTTGCCATACCACTTAGAATGTAAATGAAATGTAATTATTATAAGAAAATGCAATAAAGACATATTTAATTAAAAAAAAAAAGGCTACGTGTTAAGTTTTCGCGCAAAAACTGGATTTCTTCCTGATTTCTAGAACAAAGTACTGGATGTTATAGGCTTTTCTGAAAGAGCACACGATTTTAAATCAAACTGCATCATTAACTCCAAAGTGATGAAAATGCATATGGGACATTTATGCGATCTGGGGCAGTCAATCTTTCCTGCATGAGCAGCATTTGCTGAGCAGTTCTCTACGAAATCGTTTTTTATCAACAAAGTTCAAAAAAGCAAAATATAAAGAATTTTCTCAGCTTTTTAAAAATATTGTTTTCAAAAGTGGGCAAACATGTGCAGTAATTTAAAAAAATGAAAAACATCGACTATTTTCCCTAAATTACCTAAAAATGGCTAAAACTTTAAAACGGTGCACTTTATCAAAATTTCACTGAAGTACTTTTTGATTTCAAATTTTATTTTACATCGAAAAATGAAGTTGAAAAATTTTTGCGATCCGTATTTCGATTTTTTGAAAACCATCAGCATTGATTCAAAAATTCATAACTCGGTCAAAGATTTTTTAAACAAATGGAAATTTCTGAAAAGTTGGCATGGGAGCAGCTGTGGCTGAATGGTTACGGTGTTCGCTTTGTAAGCGAATGGTTCTGGGTTCGATTCCCATCTGCTCCCATCGAGAAAGTTAAGGACATAGAAATACTTGAAATGCTGAATATGAACGAAAAATCAAAGTCGCTGGAAGCGAGGTTCGAACCCCCGTCCTTTGGATTGGTAGGCAAAAATGCTAACCACTAGGCCATGGCGACTTGACGAGCCTAGACTGGAACTAGGAATACTATTACAACCAACCCGCAACGCCTTTAGAGTTGTATCCTAGGGTTCTACCTCTCCTACTAACATTGAGTCCAAAACCTCCCTACAAACATCTATGCCACTAAGGTGACGTAGGGGTCCTTGCGCACTTTAGATAGGTGTTTACTAACGATCCTTCCCATCCCTGAGGATAGCTTGGACCCGGCCAGGACCCCCCTATGCCCTGGGTAGTATTACACACTCATGAAAACATGAAGACATGGTATATCCCGTGTTGGATTATTGTTCCGGATGAGGGTCTAATACCAAACCACACCAAACAATGGGATAAGCGTTGTGGAGCCTTCCGGTGGTGGGGTGTCCTCCAAATGCTAATGCTAATGCTAAAATGGAAATTTCTGAAAAGTTGGCCTTTAATGTCTCCTAAAACATATCAAAAAATAAAAAAAAATATATAAATGGTGTTTTTTTTTGCGAATCAAGTTTTAGTGACAAAAAGTTAAATAAAAAATCACAATTTTTTACCGTGTATCATTTCTTTCAGTGTAGTCCTTATCCATACCTACAACTTTGCCAAAGACACCAAATCGATCAAAACATACCTTCAAAAGATACAGATTTTTGAATTTCCATACATCATTTTTGTATGGACAGCTGCCAAATTTGCATGAAAAATTATATGGACAAACTAATGATCCGATATGCATCTTTGGGCATATCGAAAGCACCAAAAAAGTTTCAGCCGGATTAAAAAATACAAAAAAAATCGAATGACCGAAATCTCAGAGAACTGTGACGACTGTTAAAAATTTATATTTTCAATGTTTAACTTTGTTAACTTTTTCTTCAAGCTCTTCTGGCAACCATCACCTTGCTTGGTTGCATGAGCGTTACGACACCTACCTCTATCTTTTCTGCAGGAGCAGCAAGTGCTGCCAGAAAAAGGGAAGAAAAAGTAAAAGTTTTCATCGGCGGTGTTATGAATTCTGTAATATTCTTAAAAGTGGACGAATCTATTTGCACTCTTCTGCAAAGTTATTCCCTGGAACACAAACTAAAAACTTGTGATGTTTTTGAAAAATACAAAAAAAAAATCATAAAGGTACTCAAAACTGGCAAAAACCAAAACCAATTTTACGGGTTAAATAAAATTTAAACTTCAAAGTCAATGCGCCAGGTCCTGTCGCAACCAATTAAGCTTATATGTCGGTCATGAAAAGGGACCATCCATAAACCACGTGGACAATTGAGGGGGGGGGGGGTATGGCGATTGTCCACGATCCATACAAAAAAGTTTTTTTTGTATGAACAATTGTCCACGAGGGAGGGGGGGGGGGGGTGTAACAGATTACCAATAAAGTGTCCACGTGGTTTATGGATGGTCCCAAAGTGCAAATCATATCTAGTTCAACTTTTTAGCACTTGTTTCAGTGCTGAACCTTATAATTAGCATGTTTTCGGACCTCAAATTGCCGTACCGTTTTAACCTGGGTGCAGAAAAGTTGTCCGCAAAGCGGCCTCAATTTAGAACTGTCAAAGCGGAACCAATTTACTGTTCGCATAATTATACCAAGAAGTGGCAAGTATTGTGATCGATCTAAAATTTATTTAGTCAGGAATAAAAAAAAATCGATGACTATTGAGGTATTCGAAGTCAAAACATCTTAATAAGAGGTTTGAAATCGAGTTTGGCATAATTCGTCGCTAAAATTTTATAATCGCTATGTCTACAAAATCTATGTTTATGACGCTTTTTAAAATGTTAGCGACGAATTATCAATAACTATCAATAGTACTTTCCAAATAATATTGGATACTCCGATATTATCACTACACATCAAAGATACATAATCTCGTAACTTCCATTCGGTTGCTCTTCTGATTCACGAAATTCCACCCACTTTTGACACAATTTTTCATCACGTGGAAAACAAAAAAAGGCCTCTTTTGGCCGCCCATCGTTTGGTCTACGAAGAAAAAAGTGCGAAGCACTTAATTTTTCATCTAAAACATCAACATCAACAGATCCAAATTGTTTCATAATAATTCACTTCAGCAGCAAAAAATATGTCACGCTTGAGCTTGAACATAGCCTTCTACTTTGTTTATGTTTACAGCTGTAGTGCAGATGTATTAGTGGGGAGCAGTGGGGAGCTTTCGAAAATCACATTACGCATTCTGTCTTTTCAGCACCCAGGTTTTAACTTACTTTCCTTTGTCGTAGAGGGCTCAAAATTGGCATGAGCAAACTCTCTAAGTTTCATCTAAATTGGGGCACTTCGATGCAACTTCTAGAATAGACCGGTCAATTTCAACAAAAACTGCCAACTAAATAGGTAATGAAAAACAGATCATCACCCAAAACAGTTTTTTTTGTGCAGGATAATTTACAGTATATCTGGAGTTTTTTTTTGAAAAGGTCCAATAAACCAAATTTTCAATTTTTACTTTTTGGGTGTTTTTTAACACCCCTGACTCAAGGCGGTTTCAAAAACACCCAAAAAGCAAAATCTGGAAATTTGGTTTATTGGACCAATAAATAAAAAAACTCCAGATATGAGACATCAAGGATGCCCTAAACAGGAACTGGGAAAAATTAAGAATTTCTATAAGATACCCTGTGCCTCCTTGAATATGAGAAGTTTTATCAACGATTCGTCTCATTTCTCATTACCAAACGATGAATTTAATATAAATTTTGAGCAACTTGTCTTAATGGACTATTCAAGAAAACAATATTTTTATTGTGGTTTGGTTGAGTGTTTTAGCAGAATGCATTACTGTGAATACAAAGAGACTGTCTCTTTGTATATTTTTATTGTTTTCGTCGTATACACCAATCCGCAGGTTAAGATTAACTCTATCAATTCTTTATTTCATTTCAATTGGATTAACTTTAAAACAGATGCATTTTTACCAAGCGCTTGTCGATCAAGTACGACAAATAACTAATAGCCACTTACAATTGTTATTCAGTCCATTTTGCTATCACATCACAAACAACCTCATCAATATGAAAATGAAATTTATGCAACATCAGCAGGGGGTCCCGTGGTGGCTTCAAGCTGTTCGGTAAGATTTACGATTAAAATATGCACGCGTTCTAATTAGATTATTAGATTTTATTGAAAAAACAAAATTCAATTGAATGTGCAACTGCGACCTGCCAACCTGGGGCGACCGTTGAAGTGGGGTGATCGTAAATTATTCTGCAGTAGCCACATCCGACAGGGGTTTTATTGCCCCTTTGCCTAGGGCATGCTCGTGAATGTCGTTTTATTGTAAGTTAAAAACTATACATGCTTGAAATACTTTAAACCTGGGATGAAAACGGACATCCCATTTTGTTGAGTTACAGAATCTTTTGAGTTTAAATTAAAATAAAATCACAAAAGTTGCACCTTGTTTTAACCATGAATGATGTTGTCACTTTTTACACATTTGTAGGAGGAGCTTAGCGATTAAACTCCCTGATATGTGGGTACCGCCCCACTCCATCAACCTAGGAATGTTACTCTGTTAAAATGGTGATTCGCCGGGATTACTGAAACTAAGTGAAGCGGGTTTTCTAACGAGACGTTCAGCGAGATATGATTTATAGTTGTATTAATTCGTTGCTACGATAATGTCTTCATTTGAATTTCGTAATTGCTTTGGCACCGTAGGTGCTAACAAGTTCACGTGATGCCACTGTGAACAACGCCAATCATTTGATGAAATCGTTATTTATTGCAATTTTGGTTTAATTACGCATAACCGAATGAATAAGTTTTATTTGAATTTAATTTTTTGTCTTATTTTTACCATTTTGTGACTGTTTTATTTATAGTAAACTGTGCGAAGCAGTGTGAAATAGGACCATGATGCACTTAGAATCTGAAAGTAAACATTTAATTTAGGAAATCAATTACCAAAAAAAAAAAAAATGCTTGAACGAACACTACTAAATGTCATTATGTTAACGGGCCAAAACTTCCATGCCATCAGGACAAGTGGACGTTGAGCTTTCATGATGATTTGAAGAATCAATTGGCGAAATTTCTTGCTCTCATTGTACCAGCTACAATTATAAGCTGCTTGAGCCACTTGGGAGCTCTAAATTCAAATTAAAAAAAAAGAAGGTTGAAAGCGCATTCGCTTATTTTTCGATGATTTATGTAAATTACACTTTCTGAGACATCCTGTCCGTAAAAGCACAGCAAGAAAAGCTCGACTAAAAAGGATGCAAGAAATAGGGCGAACTTAATCAACGTGTAGCCGGAAGCAGCCTAAAATTGGAAAAAGAGCATGGTTTTATCTGAATGTTAGTTTGTAAAAAAGAATTGAAAAGTTACTGATTATCTTAAATAGTTAGTTTGGAAAATGAGGTAATATACATATAAGGCAACATAAATATAATTTATTTTTTTTATCTATAAAACAAAATTAACAATCACTTACTGTTATCATAAATCCTTGAATACAAATAATAATAGAGCTGACAAAAAAGTTATAACACAGTGTAAAACTGAATATTCCATCTACTGCTTCTTTATACCTTAAAATTTAAATAAATGTTTATAAACATTGTGAAATAGAGAAAGTGACTAAAATCTACTTGTGCAAACGTTGGTGTTTTTCTACGTGTATTAAGCATTTTGTAATCGATTCAGATGTTTCGTTGATGTCACTTGCTGATTTTATATTTTCAAAGTCATGCTCTAGTATCCTAAAGTTCATACAAATATGCGCAGTCAAAATGCAAAATAAGCAGTCAAATGCCTGAAAATGTTTTGTGTAAAGTTATATTTATAAAAGAAAAACACCATACAATACCTACCATATGAATTATTATTCCTGAAAATCCAATAACAATGTATAACGGATATACTAGAAAATATTTATTTCCACTAAGCGGATCAAACGGCCAGCAAATGAGGAATGGTAACTGGCGCACCCAACCACCTGCTAATGCGTAATGATAAATCATTTCCGCAATCGGCAAAATAGTGAACGATATTCCCATTATAACATTTACAACAGCAGTTAGAGAAGTGATGGAAATAGCAGGTTTCATAACGTTTTTGCAAATTTCCCTATGTTCCACTGTAATGATCTTTAAGATATAGTTTCAATGTTTATTATTGAGATGACAACTTACTTATTAATCGCAACAATTGATTGCAGCATATATCAACTTACCGATTGATCCCAAACATCCCGTAAATTTTGCACCAACTCTGCAATGACATTTCTTTTAACTGCAATTACGACCATCTTCAGCAAACCGATGCTGCAGTAACCCACGCATGGAGCCTGAAACGTGAGCTCAAGAAACGAACATTCTCGCTGAACCATCTGCGCCAAGTACACGATTTCCCCCAGCTGGGTGTAAAGTAGCAGTGAAAATGCAATCAAAAAGAACTTATTTTCCTTGAAAATCATTCGAATTGTTTCAGGGTAAAACTCGTTGCATGGTGGGATGCCTTTAATGGAACAGTAAATCAATAATGAACAATCAGATTAAAAAAATATACATTTTTTCAACTCGTACCTGAAGCAAAGAACATTAAATTTAAGGAACTTAACGTGTCTTCGAAAACGTACATGATCACCAACCTAAGAACACATAATAGTTTCTCATTTAACTGAAGTAAAAGTTACCAAAGATTAATTCCTACCTATTAAAACTAACAAACCAGACTGCTTAGAATGGTCTCTCTTTTCAAATTGTCACGATTATCTGCCAGTCATCAAGTGTAATGGTTGCCTAATGTCGCCTTGACCTCATAAATAAATTTATCCCATATACCCATCACTTATTCAAAGAGTGCAATGTTCAATAATTTCTATTGAATGTAAGATAGTCAGTTGGTACATAGGATGCCCAGAAAACATTTCTCAATCATTCTTGATAGCGAAAAAACTATTCCCCATGCTAGGAACAGTATTTAATCATCTGAGTTAACTTTGAGTCAATTTTGTCAACAAATGGTCAGTCATAAATAAAAAATTGGCTTAACTCAACGTTGAAAATTTTACACTACAGCTTTGTCCAAGGATAATAAGGTGCGGGTGGATACTGAAAAAATCTTCTTGATGCGATAATTTTGCAAATGCTTAAATGTAAGCAGTTGTCTAACTGCTGAGCATAAAGTGTTTTTTTCTGGGCACTCTAAGCTATGGTACACTCTGTGTGGTTCTGTCAAATAGGATCATGGGCAAAATTGTACGTAATGGTTGGGTTGGGGCTAATTATTTTTAATGACAAATAAAAAAAAAATCATACATAGGTTGATGTATTAGTTGTCTTCAATAAAATGTAATTTCTAGAAATAGTTATGAATTACCGTACACCGGGGTGACATTGATAGGATTTCAGTGTATTTTAACATGTACTGGGGTAGTCCACATCCTTATGTGCACATCCTTGCACCATTTATAAAAATCCTTGCACAACCTTGCACCATTTCTAAAAAAAGGTTTTTTCATTGCTTTTTGAAAATGCATAACTCGTACAAAAAAAAGGTGCAGGTGGTTATGTTACACATGACCAATATGACAAAGAACTTTGCAAGATGATTGTTGAAATTTTCGATAAGAATGTCCGGTCCAAATTTCCCCATGATTCCCTTATAATTAAATAAGACAACTCTTTTGTGAATAGTTTTAAGACATAATATCAACGTCCTATCGAACTAAGGGGACGGAAATTGCAAATGGAGCTGCAATAGAAATCAAGGTGAAATCAATCGACTTTCCCTCACCACTCGAAAGTTATCAAGATGCGGAAATGTTTTTGCAAGGCTGTTGCAAGCAATTGGCGGCAGCAAAGTAAATTTCAACAGCAAACATTAAAACTGCCCTTTCAAGGGCTCTAATTGAATTCGAAATAGTTATTCTATATTTCCAGAAACGGAATTTCGCCGCGGCACAATAAAAAGGCAATCGCAGTAATCGATTTAATACTTCCTGCGTAAAATAAGCGATTTATTTTAACTGCGTAACTTCAGATAATGGTCAGATGCATGTGCAGTATCAAAAACCATAAAGTTTGATACCCATATTGCCCTAACTCTTATGGTTCGGCAAATGTCCCCTCATCGGAACATCCGCGGGGCCTCCGGCCACTCCGGATTGTGGCCAATACTTCCGAAATTTCAAATTTCATGTCCAGTATCAAAAACCATAAAGTTTGATACCCATATTGCCCCAACTCTTTTGGTTCGGGAAATGTCCCCCTTCGGAACATCCGCGGGGCCTCCGGCCACTCCGGATTGCGGTCACGACTGCCGAAATGTTAAATTTCATGTCCAGTATCAAAAACCATAAACTTTATCGCAACCACAACCAACTTGACCCAAAGGGAACTGGTTCTCGATCAACACGGAGACCCCTTCTTGATGCCGTTAACCGGAGCCTTCCGGGATCAGCAGCTTGACCACATCGGTCCCTAACGTTCTTCCTTGATGGCCTGCAGCGACAATCCGTCCCGTTCCTGCGACGGCCCGAGCCATTTCGGCGACCTCTCCACGTCGTTGACCGGGGGAAATTTCTGCTGTCCCTTCTGATTCTGCAACTGCCACTCGATGTTGACTCCACTCGATTTCCCTTCCGCACACACAAACACTCACTACTGTACCCAACCAGATTTTTAAAGAATACTCTTTCGTGTGAATTGGCCCTGAAAAGGACCATTTTAACGTCCTATGACGATGATAAAACCATGCGATGATGACACTCCAAGTTGCCGGCAATTTTCCCTCGCGCGCCTGCTCTGCCTCTCTTTCCAATTTTTCAATTCTCTCCTTCCTCTCGGCGGCTCTGCTGTGCTGCTGCTGCTTCTCGATCCTCCTCGTGCAAAGCTTCGGACTCGTTTGAGCTTCAACCGGCGGCACGGCGCTCTTTATAACCTCGCTTGGCTGTGACGGCTCGACGCTTTCGAAGCAGTGGCAGAGAGCAAAATTTGCTAAGTGCTAGATACTTGAATCTGATTAATGTGTTCGGGAAAGGTTGCGCTCAACCAATCAGCGACCGGGATTTTCCCGGTCTGAATTTTATTTTCATCTTAACTTTTGAGTACTTTAACAAAGTTTTATCAACTTTGTGAGGTAGTCTACTTGCAATTTAAGACTTCCCCTTTCGTTTGGTGGATAAAGCATGCAGATTACTTGAATTGGGTGGAAGATATAAGCGTTTAAACGATTACACAAATCGTTACACTTTCGCTTCGCGAAATTTTGGATTGACACCCGTAGACAGTGCCCTTAGGACAAAGTTCTTTGTCAAAAACATATGTACGTGGGTGTACAGATTACTGAACATAACATGACGATTTGTTTGATCAAGCGTACACCTGTGCTAGACCTAGAGGGTGACGAGCGGGAATTTCCGGGAAATCGACCATTTTTGGACCTCTCGATTCCCGGGAAATTCGGTCGAGACTCCTGGGAAATTTTAAACTTAAACTATTGAAGCAAAATTATATAAACTAATCAAGAATTATTTGAAAAATTCAAAATTGTTTGGAACATTGGATGTTTAATGTTCGATGTTCAAGTTCGAATAAACCAGTGTTTCTCTAATCTTTCTATTCATATTTTTTTTTTAAATTTTAACTTGTCAAAAATTCCAATAACTATAATCGAGAGAAGACAAAAAAAAATTGGACCCTAAAATTTACCTTAAAACATTTTTTGCAGTTACACCCCAGAAATGAAATTTAATGTTTTTTTTTATAAATCCAGTGTTTTTTAATGTCCTAATATAATAGAACCCAATATCTTGTTTCATATGTTTATAGGACGTTATAAAAAAAAACTCTAGAAATATTTTTTTTTATTTATTATTTCTAAGAGGTTATAGCTTTTTCAAGATAAGTTCAAATTCCATATCTTTTCTCGAGCATAGCAATGCTTATATATATTTTTTTTAATTCTTAGTACCTAAGGTAATTTCGCTGTATCAAGGTAATTTCTTTTTTTTTGTGTAAAAGGCCATTTTATGTTTCACATCAACCTCAATATTAATTATATTTTGTAAAAAAAAACTCTGGAGCGGTAATCTTTGTAAAGTTAAGGTTCGCCAATTGTAAACACTCCAGTTTTCCTGATAACTGTAAATATTAAATTAAAATTTAAAGTTGACCTTAAAAATGATGAAAAAAGTTAAATTGTTGTATTGAGTCGTTATTTATCATATTGCACGAATCTCGATACTGGGAAATTATATATTAGCTATGTTTTTACTTCACAAAAATTTAATAATAAGAAGTTCTTGGAATAAGTTTGTGCAACATTTGAAAAATCACTCAGTGCGAATTATGATTCGTAAACATTTTAAACTATTAAAGTAAACTATATAGTTCCTCTAAATTATGAGGATACTTAATTTAACGAATGAGTAACGAATTTTATACTTTTCTTTTTTAATTATGCCACTATTGGCATAGTAAAAAAAATTCCCGGGTCCCGGGAATTCCCGGGAAATGGCCAAATTCAACTCTCGATTCCCGGGAAATTGAAAATCTCGAGAATCGTCACCCTCTACGTCCAATCAAGCTCATATTTAGGATTTGGGCTCAGTATGCCCACCGGAACCTGAATGCCTGCCAAAAAGTCATTTTTGTTACATCCTAATAGTATCCCAAGGGGTGTAAAAACTTTTTTTACATACTGTATGAGGATGTAACAAAATGGGTAATTGTTGCTTGCATTTCAAGACATGATCCTATAGGTGTACTGAGCCTGAATCCCAAATATGAGCTTGATTGGTTGCGACTTTTTGAAAAAGCTAAGTTCGTTCAAGAGCGCAAAACTGGCAAAAATCAAAACGCATCGATTTTATGAGTTAAATCCCATTTAAACTTCAAAGTCAAAGCGCCAGGCCCTGTCGCAACCAATCATACTCATATTTGGGATTCAGGCTCAGTACGGGATCATGCCCTGAAATGGCCTCAAAAATAACCCATCCATTTGTTACATCCTAATACAGTCATCCCACATATTCGGAACGGTTTACAGATCGGCCAATGTTCAACAAATCATAGAAAATCGTTAATTGAACATAATGATTTGCTTTTACCTTCATGTGAAAGCATTTCTTGCGATCTTTCGATTGATGTATAGACCGGCGGTACATTTTTACTTTTTATATCAAGTTTTTAAAGAAAAACATTGACCCTTGAAATCCACAAATTCGGAACACTTTTTTCTTACGGATGTAAACAAACTTTGGTTCTCTCCAGGAGTACACATTTTTTTACAAAATAATGACTTCACGCACTGAAACCAACGAAACTCAAGCTTAGTTATGTTTCATGAATGGTCTGATAACTTTTTTGTAAAAAATATCGGTTCAATTCAGGTGTTCCACAATTGTGGGAGGCACAATAACATTCCACAATCATGGAACAGGCAATTTGGAGGCAGATTTTTTCTGCTCTGGATAAAATAGTCTTGAAATTAGGGTTTTTGTTCAAAAAGTACTACTTTTACTAGTGGAATAGCAAGATAATGTACAAATAAAGGTCCTAAAAATAGCAGGGTCGACAGAAAAGTTGCATTTGGCATCCTATTGACAAATTACCATCAAAGAGTTCCGAATTTGTGGGTGTTCCGAATATGTGGGATGACTGTACTGTATATTACGTTATACTCTTTGCTCATGATGCCTTCAAATCCGCAAACAAAGTTTTCATTTGATCTGAGAATCTGGAGCTATGCGCTTTTCCCTCTTTCTCATCCCCTTAAGGCTTCAGCCATCCTGCAAAATGCTTCTTTTTTCAGTAGTTGAGCAATTTATTTTAGGTGACCAAATTTTCAAGTACCCTTGCAGTATAACGGGTTTTTTCCATGCAGTTCATGCCACAGTCTTACCTTTTATGCGATTTCATTATTTCTGACGCTAGAGAAATATGATTAGTTTAGAGATCAATTGATCGAAGCCAAATGCAAACCATCACCATCGTTTTAGCTTCACGCTGTGATAATCCGATTAGTCTGAGCCAGCTGCTGACAGAAACACGAATTTGCCGCGGCATTGTAATTGCATCTAATTGACATTTGAATGTATAATCAATGTGAGAAAATCTATTTTGCCGTGTTCATAATTTTGCCTCATTTAATTGCCGTTTTCTCGTTTGGTTCTTCGGTGGACCTGCAGTGGCAGCAGGTTGCGTTTTGAGAGATTAAAAACTTCGATCTGTCTGACTGCACAAGCCCATAACTCAGCATGGTGTTTTGCCTGCTGGCCGTGGTGCCGAGTACGGATTGAACTCACTTGGAACCACAGGCAGGACCTCCTAGATATCATCTGGTGTTAGTGGTTGAACAGTTCCAGAGCTTTATTTGAAAAGGTCCTATTAGCTATTGTCTTTCATATGTCTATAGGGCGTCGCTTCTGTGCTATCTTGTGACAAACGCCATTTTGGTCGAAAATGAGTAAATGATGGCGTTTCATTAAACTTAACAAACGCTACAAGATGCCATCACCCGATTTTTGAAATTCGTTTCCGTTTCCGGGATATCGTTGGGCACACTTGTGACATAGACCAGTTTCTCAACAAATTTTCTGTGCTATCTTGTGACACGTGCAGAGGCAAAAGCAAGCTATAAAACTGTATGGTACCAACAGATGTCACTACACATTTATGTCTAATTTTATAACACCACGTATCACAAGAGAGCACAACATTTTTGAATTGAAAATGTACTACGTGTCACAAGTGTGTTCCTAAAGGGCTATTTCAATGTTAATGGAGTGTTGTATGGCGGTTGTCACAAGTGTGCCACCAATATTTTGATGGAGTTTTGTATGGCGGTTGTCACAAGTGTGCCACCAATATTTTGATGGAGATTTGTATGGCGATTGTCACAAGTATGCCACCAATAATTTGATGGCGATTTGTATGGCGGTTGTCACAAGTGTGCCACCAATATTTTGATGGAGATTTGTATGGCGGTTGTCACAAGTGTGCCACCAATATTTTGATGGAGATTTGTATGGCGGTTGTCACAAGTGTGCCACCAATATTTTGATGGAGATTTGTATGGCGATTGTCACAAGTATGCCACCAATAATTTGATGGCGATTTGTATGGCGGTTGTCACAAGTGTGCCACCAATATTTTGATGGAGTTTTGTATGGCGGTTGTCACAAGTGTGCCACCAATATTTTGATGGCAATTTGTATGGCGGTTGTCACAAGTGTGCCACCAATATTTTGATGGAGTTTTGTATGGCGGTTGTCACAAGTGTGCCACCAATATTTGATGGAGATTTGTATGGCGGTTGTCACAAGTGTGCCACCAATATTTTGATGGCGATTTGTATGGCGGTTGTCACAAGTGTGCCACCAATATTTTGATGGCGATTTGTATGGCGGTTGTCACAAGTGTGCCACCAATATTTTGATGGAGATTTGTATGGCGATTGTCACAAGTATGCCACCAATAATTTGATGGCGATTTGTATGGCGGTTGTCACAAGTGTGCCACCAATATTTTGATGGAGTTTTGTATGGCGGTTGTCACAAGTGTGCCACCAATATTTTGATGGAGTTTTGTATGGCGGTTGTCACAAGTGTGCCACCAATATTTTGATGGCGATTTGTATGGCGGTTGTCACAAGTGTGCCACCAATATTTTGATGGAGATTTGTATGGCGGTTGTCACAAGTGTGCCACCAATATTTTGATGGCGATTTGTATGGCGGTTGTCACAAGTGTGCCACCAATATTTTGATGGAGATTTGTATGGCGATTGTCACAAGTATGCCACCAATAATTTGATGGCGATTTGTATGGCGGTTGTCACAAGTGTGCCACCAATATTTTGATGGCGATTTGTATGGCCGTTGTCACAAGTGTGCCACCAATATTTTGATGGCGATTTGTATGGCGGTTGTCACAAGTGTGCCACCAATATTTTGATGGCGATTTGTATGGCCGTTGTCACAAGTGTGCCACCAATATTTTGATGGCGATTTGTATGGCGGTTGTCACAAGTGTGCCACCAATATTTTGATGGAGATTTGTATGGCGGTTGTCACAAGTGTGCCACCAATATTTTGATGGCGATTTGTATGGCGGTTGTCACAAGTGTGCCACCAATATTTTGATGGAGTTTTGTATGGCGGTTGTCACAAGTGTGCCACCAATATTTTGATGGCGATTTGTAAGGCGGTTGTCACAAGTGTGCCACCAATATTTTGATGGCGATTTGTATGGCCGTTGTCACAAGTGTGCCACCAATATTTTGATGGCGATTTGTATGGCGGTTGTCACAAGTGTGCCACCAATATTTTGATGGAGTTTTGTATGGCGGTTGTCACAAGTGTGCCACCAAAATTTTGATGGCGATTTGTAAGGCGGTTGTCACAAGTGTGCCACCAATATTTTGATGGCGATTTGTATGGCCGTTGTCACAAGTGTGCCACCAATATTTTGATGGCGATTTGTATGGCGGTTGTCACAAGTGTGCCACCAATATTTTGATGGAGTTTTGTATGGCGGTTGTCACAAGTGTGCCACCAATATTTTGATGGAGTTTTGTATGGCGGTTGTCACAAGTGTGCCACCAATATTTTGATGGCGATTTGTATGGCCGTTGTCACAAGTGTGCCACCAATATTTTGATGGAGATTTGTATGGCGGTTGTCACAAGTGTGCCACCAATATTTTGATGGCAATTTGTATGCCGGTTGTCACAAGTGTGCCACCAATATTTTGATGGAGTTTTGTATGGCGGTTGTCACAAGTGTGCCACCAATATTTTGATGGCGATTTGTATGGCCGTTGTCACAAGTGTGCCACCAATATTTTGATGGAGATTTGTATGGCGATTGTCACAAGTATGCCACCAATAATTTGATGGCGATTTGTATGGCGGTTGTCACAAGTGTGCCACCAATATTTTGATGGAGTTTTGTATGGCGGTTGTCACAAGTGTGCCACCAATATTTTGATGGCAATTTGTATGCCGGTTGTCACAAGTGTGCCACCAATATTTTGATGGCGATTTGTATGGCGGTTGTCACAAGTGTGCCACCAATATTTTGATGGAGTTTTGTATGGCGGTTGTCACAAGTGTGCCACCAATATTTTGATGGCGATTTGTATGGCCGTTGTCACAAGTGTGCCACCAATATTTTGATGGCGATTTGTATGGCGGTTGTCACAAGTGTGCCACCAATATTTTGATGGCGATTTGTATGGCGGTTGTCACAAGTGTGCCACCAATATTTTGATGGAGATTTGTATGGCGGTTGTCACAAGTGTGCCACCAATATTTTGATGTAGATTTGTATGGCGATTGTCACAAGTATGCCACCAATAATTTGATGGCGATTTGTATGGCGGTTGTCACAAGTGTGCCACCAAAATTTTGATGGCGATTTGTAAGGCGGTTGTCACAAGTGTGCCACCAATATTTTGATGGCGATTTGTATGGCCGTTGTCACAAGTGTGCCACCAATATTTTGATGGCGATTTGTATGGCGGTTGTCACAAGTGTGCCACCAATATTTTGATGGAGTTTTGTATGGCGGTTGTCACAAGTGTGCCACCAAAATTTTGATGGCGATTTGTAAGGCGGTTGTCACAAGTGTGCCACCAATATTTTGATGGCGATTTGTATGGCCGTTGTCACAAGTGTGCCACCAATATTTTGATGGCGATTTGTATGGCGGTTGTCACAAGTGTGCCACCAATATTTTGATGGAGTTTTGTATGGCGGTTGTCACAAGTGTGCCACCAATATTTTGATGGAGTTTTGTATGGCGGTTGTCACAAGTGTGCCACCAATATTTTGATGGAGTTTTGTATGGCGGTTGTCACAAGTGTGCCACCAATATTTTGATGGCGATTTGTATGGCCGTTGTCACAAGTGTGCCACCAATATTTTGATGGCGATTTGTATGGCGGTTGTCACAAGTGTGCCACCAATATTTTGATGGAGTTTTGTATGGCGGTTGTCACAAGTGTGCCACCAAAATTTTGATGGCGATTTGTATGGCGGTTGTCACAAGTGTGCCACCAATATTTTGATGGCGATTTGTATGGCCGTTGTCACAAGTGTGCCACCAATATTTTGATGGCGATTTGTATGGCGGTTGTCACAAGTGTGCCACCAATATTTTGATGGAGTTTTGTATGGCGGTTGTCACAAGTGTGCCACCAATATTTTGATGGCGATTTGTATGGTCGTTGTCACAAGTGTGCCACCAATATAACATTCATTACACCGTAACATTCGTTACACCGTAGTATGGTCACACCGTAACATTGTTACACCGCAATATTCGTTACACCGCAGTATGATTACACCGCAGTATGGTTACACCGCAGTATGGTTACACCGTAACATAGTAACACCGTAATATGATTACACCGTAACATTGTTACACCGCAACATTCGTTACTTCGTAGTATGATTACACCGTACACTTGTTACACCACAACATTCGTTACACCGTAACATTGTTACACCGTAACATTGTTACACCGTAACATTGTTACACCGTAACATTGTTACACCGTAACATTGTTACACCGTAACATTGTTACACCGTAACATTGTTACACCGTAACATTGTTACACCGTAACATTGTTACACCAAAACATTGTTACACCGTAACATTGTTACACCAAAACATTGTTACACCGTAACATTGTTACACCGTAACATTGTTACACCGTAACATTGTTATACCGTAACATTGTTCACCGTAACATTGTTACACCGTAACATTGTTCACCGTAACATTGTTACACCGTAACATTGTTACACCGTAACATTGTTACACCGTAACATTGTAACACCGTAACATTGTTCACCGTAACATTGTTACGGTGTAACATTGTTACGGTGTAAGATTGTTACACCGTAACATTGATACACCGTAACATTGTTACACCGTAACATTGTTACACCGTAACACCGTAACATTGTTACACCGTAACATTGTTACACCGTAACATTGTAACAACGTAACATTGTTACACCGCAACATTGTTACACCGCAACATTGTTACACCGCAACATTGTTACACCGCAACATTGTTACACCGCAACATTGTTACACCAAAACATTGTAACACCAAAACATTTTTTTTTTTTTTATTATTGACCCTTTTTTTTTTTTATTATTGACCCTGAGTTAGGCCATGACTCTTTTTACTTGGAAGACGATATTCGAAGAAAAACGACAACTGGTAGTATAAAGTGGTTAAGAAGCGAAAAAAATCACCAGATCACAGACGGGATTCGAACCCGTACCACCCACGTCTCTAGCGGGGTACTCTACCCTTAAGCCACCGTGATCCTTGGGATTCTAGTTGTCCCAAGACACCAAAGTAGTGTTCAGCTGTAGATTTGATCGCACAACCACGCCTCTAATCTAGTTCTTCTTTTCGCTCTCTTAACCTTCTTGCTACCGTCGTTATTGTCGCTCTTTTCTTGGTGAACATCGCTGAGCAGTGTTACACCGTTACACCGCATTATTCCTTACACCGTATCATTCGTTACACCGTAGTATGGTCACACCGTAACATTGTTACACCGCAATATTCATTACACCGTAACAAAGTTACAACATTATTACGGTGTAACGAATGCCACGGTGAAATGAATGCTACGAAGCAACGGATGTTGCGGTGTAACAATGTTACGGTGTAACCAAACTAAGGTGTAACGAATGTTACGGTGTAACGAATGTTACGGTGTAACGAATGTTACGGTGTAACGAATGTTGCGGTGTAACAATATAACGGTGTAACGAATGTAGCTGTGTAACGAATGTGACGGTGTAACGAATGTTGTGGTGTAACAATGTTACGGTGTGATCAAACTACGGTGTGAAGAAATGTTACGGTGTAACGAATGTTGCGGTGAAACAATGTTACGGTGTAATCATATAACGGTGTAACTATGTTACGGTGTAACCATACTGCGGTGTAACCATACTGCGGTGTAACCATACTGCGGTGTAACGAATGTTGCGGTGTAACAATATTACGGTGTGACCATACTACGGTGTAACTATGTTACGGTGTAACCATACTGCGGTGTAACCATACTGCGGTGTAACCATACTGCGGTGTAACCATACTGCGGTGTAATCATACTGCGGTGTAACCATACTGCGGTGTAACGAATATTGCGGTGTAACAATATCACGGTGTAACCAAACTACGGTGTAACGAATGATACGGTGTAAGGAATAATGCGGTGTAACGGTGTAACGAATGTAACGGTGAAACGATTGTAACGGTGTAACCAATGTTGTGATGTAACAATTTTATGGTGTAATCAAACTATGGTGTAACGAATGTTGCGGTGTAACAATGTTGCGGTGTAACAATGTTGCGGTGTAACAATGTTACGTTGTTACAATGTTACGGTGTAACAATGTTACGGTGTAACAATGTTACGGTGTAACAATGTTACGGTGTAACAATGTTACGGTGTAACAATGTTACGGTGTAACAATGTTACGGTGTAACAATGTTACGGTGTAACAATGTTACGGTGTAACAATGTTACGGTGTAACAATGTTACGGTGTAACAATGTTACGGTGTAACAATGTTACGGTGTAACAATGTTACGGTGTAACAATGTTACGGTGTAACAATGTTACGGTGAACAATGTTACGGTGAACAATGTTACGGTGTTACAATGTTGCGGTGTAACAATGTTACGGTGTAACAATGTTACGGTGTAACAATGTTACGGTGAACAATGTTACGGTGTAACAATGTTACGCTGAACAATGTTACGGTGTTACAATGTTACGGTGTAACAATGTTACGGTGTAACAATGTTACGGTGTAACAATGTTACGGTGTAACAATGTTACGGTGTAACAATGTTACGGTGTAACGAATGTTGTGGTGTAACAAGTGTACGGTGTAATCATACTACGAAGTAACGAATGTTGCGGTGTAACAATGTTACGGTGTAATCATATTACGGTGTTACTATGTTACGGTGTAACCATACTGCGGTGTAACCATACTGCGGTGTAACCATACTGCGGTGTAACGAATATTGCGGTGTAACAATGTTACGGTGTGACCATACTACGGTGTAACGAATGTTACGGTGTAATGAATGTTAGATTGGTGGCACACTTGTGACAACGACCATACAAATCGCCATCAAAATATTGGTGGCACACTTGTGACAACCGCCTTACAAATCGCCATCAAAATTTTGGTGGCACACTTGTGACAACCGCCATACAAAACTCCATCAAAATATTGGTGGCACACTTGTGACAACCGCCATACAAATCGCCATCAAAATATTGGTGGCACACTTGTGACAACGGCCATACAAATCGCCATCAAAATATTGGTGGCACACTTGTGACAACCGCCATACAAATCGCCATCAAAATTTTGGTGGCACACTTGTGACAACCGCCATACAAATCGCCATCAAAATATTGGTGGCACGCTTGTGACAACGGCCATACAAATCGCCATCAAAATATTGGTGGCACACTTGTGACAACCGCCATACAAATCGCCATCAAAATTTTGGTGGCACACTTGTGACAACCGCCATACAAAACTCCATCAAAATTCTGGTGGCACACTTGTGACAACCGCCATACAAATCGCCATCAAAATATTGGTGGCACACTTGTGACAACCGCCATACAAAACTCCATCAAAATATTGGTGGCACACTTGTGACAACGGCCATACAAATCGCCATCAAAATATTGGTGGCACACTTGTGACAACCGCCATACAAATCGCCATCAAAATATTGGTGGCACACTTGTGACAACCGCCATACAAAACTCCATCAAAATATTGGTGGCACACTTGTGACAACCGCCATACAAATCGCCATCAAAATATTGGTGGCACGCTTGTGACAACGGCCATACAAATCGCCATCAAAATTTTGGTGGCACACTTGTGACAACCGCCATACAAATCGCCATCAAAATTTTGGTGGCACACTTGTGACAACCGCCATACAAAACTCCATCAAAATATTGGTGGCACACTTGTGACAACCGCCATACAAATCGCCATCAAAATTTTGGTGGCACACTTGTGACAACCGCCATACAAAACTCCATCAAAATATTGGTGGCACACTTGTGACAACCGCCATACAAAACTCCATCAAAATATTGGTGGCACACTTGTGACAACCGCCATACAAATCGCCATCAAAATTTTGGTGGCACACTTGTGACAACCGCCATACAAAACTCCATCAAAATATTGGTGGCACACTTGTGACAACCGCCATACAAAACTCCATCAAAATATTGGTGGCACACTTGTGACAACCGCCATACAAATCGCCATCAAAATATTGGTGGCACACTTGTGACAACGGCCATACAAATCGCCATCAAAATATTGGTGGCACACTTGTGACAACCGCCTTACAAATCGCCATCAAAATTTTGGTGGCACACTTGTGACAACCGCCATACAAAACTCCATCAAAATATTGGTGGCACACTTGTGACAACCGCCATACAAAACTCCATCAAAATATTGGTGGCACACTTGTGACAACCACCATACAAATCGCCATCAAAATATTGGTGGCACACTTGTGACAACCGCCATACAAAACTCCATCAAAATATTGGTGGCACACTTGTGACAACCGCCATACAAATCGCCATCAAAATTTTGGTGGCACACTTGTGACAACCGCCATACAAAACTCCATCAAAATATTGGTGGCACACTTGTGACAACCGCCATACAAAACTCCATCAAAATATTGGTGGCACACTTGTGACAACCGCCATACAAATCGCCATCAACATTCAACGAGCCCTTTAATTAATTCTTAGGAACACACTTGTAACACGTAGTACATTTTCATTTCGAAAATTTTGTGCTATCTTGTTACACGTTGATCTGCCATAAATCATAAAAAGGTTCGTGTCTAGAATGAAATAATTTTCCATCCGGGGTTGTTGTCTGTGCTTTTCGGATATGGGGGAAAACCTTTGATTTTCAGGGGTTTTCTTGATTTTTCCAACTTTCTTTTGATTGTGTTTGCTTAAAGCGTGTTAATGGTTTGATTTTTTGTATTTTTCAATAATTTTTGTATTAATTTAGTTGATTAAAATTGCTTATAGAGCCATTTTACCAGCAATCACGAAAATAGCTGGAAAATCCAAGAAAATCGGGAAAATTTTAACCTTTTATTCCAAATAATTCAAATTTAAATAGTTTCTGATGAATGACAACATTGGATTTAAAAATAATATTGTTTAAGTTCATAAAAACATCAATTTAATGTTAACTTAGTTTGTATGGGAATTTTGGGCACACTTGTGACACGTAGTACATTTTTTACTTTCAGGGCACACTTGTGACACGTGCTTTTCTGATTTTTGTATACTTTCTGTACTATATCTTTTAGTAGGTGTTACTAAATGAGTTCATACTTGGAGCGTTTGTTGAGTGATAGTGTACGGTCCGATCGCTTCATTCAGAATGATTCTATCAGTAACTGATGTGAAAATATTCAACTTTAAACTTTAAAAATCGATTTACTCGAAAAGTACTAAATGGCGTTTGTCACAAGATAGCACAGAAGTGACGAGGGCCTAATAAAAAAAACAGTCGAGAGTTGATACTCAATGAACGTCACCAACATAAGTAGAAAATGGTTTTCCGTTATCCCATTCTAACTGAGTGGGTCTTTTTTTAAAAAATAAATTTGAAAAAAATAAAACAAATTTCTAAGTTTTAGTTATATTAGTATGAGATTGTAACACTGAGAAACGAGGCAAATATCAACTGTTATTTCAAATGTTAAGCAAACCGTGAACACGTGTTGCCCCTTGCTGTGCAACATCGCGTGTTGCTCGCAAATGGCCAGCTACCGCGCATAGATCTTCATGAGCGCGCCCGTTGATGCAAAATTGTCAGTGCAAAGGAAAAAGTGTACTTTTTGTCTTCTGCAAAAAAAAAAACATCTCGCGGCGCGGTTGCTCTTTTCCATTAGAGTTGGAAATTTATGTACGATGATTAGCATATCCCTCACTGGCATTTCCACACTAAAACGGCACGACACTCAATTATTAAATGTTATGGTGTTGCATAAATTGGTTAAATATTAGTGATGCATAATGATTCAAATTTTCTAAAGGACACTGAAAATGTTTATCAAAACGGCATGCTGTTTTCGTGTGGAACTGAAGCTTTTAGCTCAAATTCAATGAAACTAGCGTGCAGTAAAATATAGGACCGTTCTGGACATAAATTAGATGTTCAATGGTTTTACATGATATCTCTGTGAATGTTTAATAAGTTCTGTTTCTTAGGAATGCCACCGCTCAATGCAAAGTATATATGTCACTAGGTAGCATTCATTAATCTTTACAAGTACACAGCTTCGATGCGATAGCAAATGTCGCCGAAATTTATTGCATTTTCCTTTCTAGTTTCGTTGCTCGGTTTAGTTCCGGTTATATTATGCTAAATTAAATTTCAGAACATTTTTTTTAAATTTGTTTTCTTTCCTTGGATGTTGATCTACACACAAAAAAATATTTCCGAATGTTACATCATTTATTATGTAACACTTTTGCACGTCATTAAACATTTAAATTTAAATGCAATTTGATGTAAATTTGCAACAAATTATTCGTAAAAACTTGATTTTACGTGTGATTCAACCGTTTACGTTGAATCTCAAGTTTACATCAACTGAGTTTACATGTGATTATTTTTTTCCGTGTCGAGTAAATTCACATATTTTTTTCTGTGTAATCTAATCTAATCAATCACAAGCGCAGCCAGTCCACATGTTCTTTTTTGTCAACATTAATGATTGTAGTACATTCGAGCATCCCTGAGCTGTATTAAAATCTTTAAAGCGGCCCAGCCTACTGCATTGCATCAATCGCAGAGATTATTCTGTGAACGAATCACTTTGCATATGAGTTACATTATAGTTTATTGAGATTGACTAAAGAAGAAGTATGTTTTTCAAATAACTTTTAGAAGTTTCTCAGGAAAAAATCACAGAGATAAAGGCATAAAACTTAATCATATCCAGCATTAATTTATGAGCTATTGATCTTTCAATCATAGTTCTTTGTAAAATAGATTAAAAAACAAACTATTTATATCAGATTGACAGGCATTTAGATTGAATTTCAACTTTACACATGGAAGACACAATTTTATCGAAAATGTATGCATCAATTGAATAGATTTTAATAGATGTTTCGTTTCGCGAACTGATCAAGTATTAATCAAACGAATACAATTTATGACAAACGTGAGTATAATTTCAAAACTCATCACGCTTTTTTTTCCTTCAATTGGGTATTTTGCCGTTCGGTCGCTTTGATTTAGAGCTCATAACAAATTCATCGAGTTGCTGGTCAACGAATATCTAGCCGCTGCCGCCGGGTACCGAGTAGAGTACCTGCTGCATGTTTTATAGGATAAAAAACCGTGGGCCGGTTCGGCGAATGTCCGGGAGGGTCAGAACTTGCAGGGAACACTCTATAACAGTGCAGGGGCGTAGGTTCCGGGCGGGGCACGCGTGATTAGGTTGATGGCGTGGCGTGGAATTATTTATTCTTTTTTGTGCCGTAAATTTGATTGATTTGAATATAAAGACGTATACTAATCGTTGGGCGAGTGCTGTTGATTGAATACTAATATCGATCTTTTTCGCACCATCACCAGTTCAATTGGTTCGACACATTGGATGTGGACCGGCCCAGAAGTGCGGCGCAGGGTTGTTAAGGGAAGGCAGGAGAACTTCAAGTAAGGCAGGTCTGAAGGTTTCCCTTGCGCCGGCTGCTCGGCTGTCTGGTCTGGTCTGGCAGGCTGGTTGCATTAGCCAGTCGGTTATTTTGCCCACTTGTTCACTCTTTTAGTCTATCGAATCACATTTATAATTAATTAGTTTAATGGATTGTGCATTTCAATGCCTTTGAAGAATTTATACAGCATTGTTCCTGGAGCATTAGCAGTTCTCAATGCATAGGTCCGGATTATGAATGAAAATGTAAGTGGAAAGCCACACTCTGCATTGGTAATTGATGGCGTGACTGCAGGCTGGATGCAATTGCACTTTATTGTGCTCACTTTGATAGCCATAAATGTGAGGAAAGAAGTAATGTTGATGATATGAAGGCGATTGATAAATCAGAAAATTATATTTTTCATATTTATTTATTTTTTCAAAGATAATCTATTCAAAACGGAAAATCACTTGAAAGCACCACCCAAAAATGTTACTATGCAAATTATTTGGTAATTTACATTTTTTTTAGTAAACTCAACATAAATCACTGAAATGATATTAAAAATTAAATGCATGTGCATTGTACAGCTACGTATATTGTTATCAATAAAAAAGGAAAAAAACGTGTTTTTCAAAAAAAGTAACAAAAATAATTTAAAAACCTTTGAGCAATTCCATGCCTGACTTGACCTGACCTGACCCTCTCCGATTTCAATAAAACTTTGTCGACATGTTATCCTGGGCTTATACAAGCCATTTTTCGTAATTTAAATGTTGCTGTACATCGAAGCCGTTGTATCGTATCAACGAGTGGTAAAAGACATACTTGTAGTAAATTTGTATTAAGAGGTCACGATTTTTTTTTCGATAATTTGTTTTAGGAAATGTAGCAAAAAGCATAACAAAAAATTATAGGTGGTCCTGAGCAGGGGTAAATAACACAGGAATACCCGAGCAGACGGAAATAACTTGGGAAGGTCAGTTATTGATATTGTGAGAAGATCGAAATATGTTATTGGGATGATCGGATTAGTTGTTAAAATAACAAAAATCAATAACAAAGATTTGTTCGAAGAATAACTTAAACTGTTATTATGTTGTTATTGCAATAACAAACCAATAACACAGAAGGAATCATGAAGGAATAACAAGATTTGTTATTTTGTGCGGAGAGGTGGAGCAGCATAATAACAAAAAATGTTATTGAACTGGTATGTCTCCATAACAAAAAAAGTTATTGTTTTGGTTTATTTGTAATTTGCAAATAAACCTGCAGTTGCCATAACTCCTCTGTACTAGTCAGGGCTGCAGAGTCGGGTACCTCCAAGCGACTTTGAATCCATACTTTGAAGACAACTCCGACTCTGGATGCAGGATATGACGTCAACGACGACTTTAGCTCTCCAAAAATACCCGACTTCACAGATTCCGACTCCAAGTAAAAGTTGCTGAAAATTAGATGAATCCGATGCAGTCTCCGAGGTCACACTCCAGCTCGAACTTCAACGTCAGCTCCGACTTCCTGGCTCTGTGAAAATAATAACAGTTTTTTATTCACACTTCAAAAATTCCCAATAAATAAATCAATTCCGTTAGGGAATATAACAAAATAAAAAAAGAACTCTCAAAAGTTAATTTATCGGATTAATTTTAGCTTGAAACCCCATTTCATGACCAAAATAATGATCCCGACGAAATTGGTAAAAATTATCCCATAGTTCTAGCCAATTTTAGCAAAGTCCCTTAGGGGGTATATCAAATAATTAAAAAAATCAACTTTCAAAATTTCAACTTTTTAGAATAATTTTAGCTTAAGGACCCCATTTCATGACCAAAATAATGACCCTGACGAAATTGGTCAAAATTATCCCATAGTTCTAGCCAATTTTAACAAAGTCCCTTAGGGGGTATATCAAATAATTAAAAAAATCATCTTTCAAAATTTCAACTTTTTAGAATAATTTTAGCTTAAGGACCCCATTTCATGGCCAAAATAATGACCCCGACGAAATTGGTCAAAATTATCCCATAGTTCTAGCCAATTTTAGCAAAGTCCCTTAGGGGTATATCAAATAATTAAAAAAATCAACTTTCAAAATTTCAACTTTTTAGAATAATTTTAGCTTAAGGACCCCATTTCATGGCCAAAATAATGACCCTGACGAAATTGGTCAAAATTATCCCATAGTTCTAGCCAATTTTAACAAAGTCCCTTAGGGGGTATATCAAATAATTAAAAAAATCAACTTTCAAAATTTCAACTTTTTAGAATAATTTTAGCTTAAGGACCCCATTTCATGACCAAAATAATGACCCTGACGAAATTGGTCAAAATTATCCCATAGTTCTAGCCAATTTTAACAAAGTCCCTTAGGGGGTATATCAAATAATTAAAAAAATCATCTTTCAAAATTTCAACTTTTTAGAATAATTTTAGCTTAAGGAACCCATTTCATGGCCAAAATAATGACCCCGACGAAATTGGTAAAAATTATCCCATAGTTCTAGCCAATTTTAGCAAAGTCCCTTAGGGGGTATATCAAATAATTAAAAAAATCAACTTTCAAAATTTCAACTTTTTAGAATAATTTTAGCTTAAGGACCCCATTTCATGGCCAAAATAATGACCCTGACGAAATTGGTCAAAATTATCCCATAGTTCTAGCCAATTTTAACAAAGTCCCTTAGGGGGTATATCAAATAATTAAAAAAATCAACTTTCAAAATTTCAACTTTTTAGAATAATTTTAGCTTAAGGACCCCATTTCATGACCAAAATAATGACCCTGACGAAATTGGTCAAAATTATCCCATAGTTCTAGCCAATTTTAACAAAGTCCCTTAGGGGGTATATCAAATAATTAAAAAAATCATCTTTCAAAATTTCAACTTTTTAGAATAATTTTAGCTTAAGGACCCCATTTCATGGCCAAAATAATGACCCCGACGAAATTGGTCAAAATTATCCCATAGTTCTAACCATTTTAAACAAAGTCCTTTAGGGGGTATATCAAATAATTAAAAAAATCAACTTTCAAAATTTCAACTTTTTAGAATAATTTTAGCTTAAGGACCCCATTTCATGACCAAAATAATGATCCCGACGAAATTGGTAAAAATTATCCCATAGTTCTAGCCAATTTTAGCAAAGTCCCTTAGGGGGTATATCAAATAATTAAAAAAATCAACTTTCAAAATTTCAACTTTTTAGAATAATTTTAGCTTAAGGACCCCATTTCATGGCCAAAATAATGACCCTGACGAAATTGGTCAAAATTATCCCATAGTTCTAGCCAATTTTAACAAAGTCCCTTAGGGGGTATATCAAATAATTAAAAAAATCAACTTTCAAAATTTCAACTTTTTAGAATAATTTTAGCTTAAGGACCCCATTTCATGGCCAAAATAATGACCCCGACGAAATTGGTAAAAATTATCCCATAGTTCTAGCCAATTTTAGCAATGTCCCTTAGGGGGTATATCAAATAATTAAAAAAATCAACTTTCAAAATTTCAACTTTTTAGAATAATTTTAGCTTAAGGACCCCATTTCATGGCCAAAATAATGACCCTGACGAAATTGGTCAAAATTATCCCATAGTTCTAGCCAATTTTAACAAAGTCCCTTAGGGGGTATATCAAATAATTAAAAAAATCATCTTTCAAAATTTCAACTTTTTAGAATAATTTTAGCTTAAGGACCCCATTTCATGGCCAAAATAATGACCCCGACGAAATTGGTCAAAATTATCCCATAGTTCTAACCATTTTAAACAAAGTCCTTTAGGGGGTATATCAAATAATTAAAAAAATCAACTTTCAAAATTTCAACTTTTTAGAATAATTTTAGCTTAAGGACCCCATTTCATGACCAAAATAATGATCCCGACGAAATTGGTCAAAATTATCCCATAGTTCTAGCCAATTTTAGCGAAGTCCCTTAGGGGGTATATCAAATAATTAAAAAAATCAACTTTCAAAATTTCAACTTTTTAGAATAATTTTAGCTTAAGGACCCCATTTCATGGCCAAAATAATGACCCTGACGAAATTGGTCAAAATTATCCCATAGTTCTAGCCAATTTTAACAAAGTCCCTTAGGGGGTATATCAAATAATAAAAAAAATCAAATTTCAAAATTTCAACTTTTTAGAATAATTTTAGCTTAAGGACCCCATTTCATGGCCAAAATAATGACCCCGACGAAATTGGTAAAAATTATCCCATAGTTCTAGCCAATTTTAGCAATGTCCCTTAGGGGGTATATCAAATAATTAAAAAAATCAACTTTCAAAATTTCAACTTTTTAGAATAATTTTAGCTTAAGGACCCCATTTCATGGCCAAAATAATGACCCCGACGAAATTGGTAAAAATTATCCCATAGTTCTAGCCAATTTTAGCAATGTCCCTTAGGGGGTATATCAAATAATTAAAAAAATCAACTTTCAAAATTTCAACTTTTTAGAATAATTTTAGCTTAAGGACCCCATTTCATGACCAAAATAATGACCCTGACGAAATTGGTCAAAATTATCCCATAGTTCTAGCCAATTTTAACAAAGTCCCTTAGGGGGTATATCAAATAATTAAAAAAATCATCTTTCAAAATTTCAACTTTTTAGAATAATTTTAGCTTAAGGACCCCATTTCATGGCCAAAATAATGACCCCGACGAAATTGGTCAAAATTATCCCATAGTTCTAACCATTTTAAACAAAGTCCTTTAGGGGGTATATCAAATAATTAAAAAAATCATCTTTCAAAATTTCAACTTTTTAGAATAATTTTAGCTTAAGGACCCCATTTCATGACCAAAATAATGATCCCGACGAAATTGGTAAAAATTATCCCATAGTTCTAGCCAATTTTAGCGAAGTTCCTTAGGGGGTATATCAAATAATTAAAAAAATCAACTTTCAAAATTTCAACTTTTTAGAATAATTTTAGCTTAAGGACCCCATTTCATGGCCAAAATAATGACCCTGACGAAATTGGTCAAAATTATCCCATAGTTCTAGCCAATTTTAACAAAGTCCCTTAGGGGGTATATCAAATAATAAAAAAAATCAAATTTCAAAATTTCAACTTTTTAGAATAATTTTAGCTTAAGGACCCCATTTCATGGCCAAAATAATGACCCCGACGAAATTGGTAAAAATTATCCCATAGTTCTAGCCAATTTTAGCAATGTCCCTTAGGGGGTATATCAAATAATTAAAAAAATCAACTTTCAAAATTTCAACTTTTTAGAATAATTTTAGCTTAAGGACCCCATTTCATGGCCAAAATAATGACCCCGACGAAATTGGTAAAAATTATCCCATAGTTCTAGCCAATTTTAGCAATGTCCCTTAGGGGGTATATCAAATAATTAAAAAATCAACTTTCAAAATTTCAACTTTTTAGAATAATTTTAGCTTAAGGACCCCATTTCATGACCAAAATAATGACCCTGACGAAATTGGTCAAAATTATCCCATAGTTCTAGCCAATTTTAACAAAGTCCCTTAGGGGGTATATCAAATAATTAAAAAAATCATCTTTCAAAATTTCAACTTTTTAGAATAATTTTAGCTTAAGGACCCCATTTCATGGCCAAAATAATGACCCCGACGAAATTGGTAAAAATTATCCCATAGTTCTAGCCAATTTTAGCAAAGTCCCTTAGGGGGTATATCAAATAATTAAAAAATCATCTTTCAAAATTTCAACTTTTTAGAATAATTTTAGCTTAAGGACCCCATTTCATGGCCAAAATAATGACCCCGACGAAATTGGTCAAAATTATCCCATAGTTCTAACCATTTTAAACAAAGTCCTTTAGGGGGTATATCAAATAATTAAAAAAATCAACTTTCAAAATTTCAACTTTTTAGAATAATTTTAGCTTAAGGACCCCATTTCATGGCCAAAATAATGACCCTGACGAAATTGGTCAAAATTATCCCATAGTTCTAGCCAATTTTAACAAAGTCCCTTAGGGGTATATCAAATAATAAAAAAATCAACTTTCAAAATTTCAACTTTTAGAATAATTTTAGCTTAAGGACCCCATTTCATGGCCAAAATAATGACCCCGACGAAATTGGTAAAAATTATCCCATAGTTCTAGCCAATTTTAGCAATGTCCCTTAGGGGTATATCAAATAATTTAAAAATCAACTTCCAAAATTTCAACTTTTAGAATAATTTTAGCTTAAGGACCCCATTTCAAAAGCTTGACCCCATCGGGGTCAAAATATTGACCCCGACGAAATTAGACAAAATTATCCCAAAGATCTAAACATATTTAACAAAAGAAAAATAATAACAGATTGTGTTATGGACACTTAGAAACTTTTCCATTTGTGCGATTTGTGGTAATTTTATTTCTAAGTCAGTATACCGAACGAATAACAAATTTTGTTATTAGGAGAGTTTTGAAATGTATAACATTTCCTCTTATTGGCGTGTTATTAAACATTTTCAATATAATATCACTTCAATACCAAATTTTGTTATTTTATCAGAAACTGTTATTATTTTTTCTTCTTGAAGTTGAACTTCAGGTTAAAATAATAACACTTTTTGTTATTTTAACAGGATTTGTTATTGAAATATTATCAATTTTGTTATTACCGTCTGCCCGGGTACCAAATTGCACCAAATACCAAGATGCAAATAACAGGGACCAAAATGTGCCCTTGGTTGCCCAGTAATAGATGGTAAAATACCATGAAATCATACCAAAATCTTGTAGGTGGAAAGGCACAACAATACCAAACCATGTTATTCCAAGGGTAGAATAATACCTCAAAATAAAACCATTTCAATTCCAAGTTGAGGTCTTCTGGATTTTTGAACATTGCTTGAATACCAAAACTTGGTATTACCATGGTTTTATTTTTAGTATTCCTGTGGTCTTCTACATACATGATTTTGGTTTGATTTCATGCTATTTTACCATCTATTACTCAACAACCAAGAGCACATTTTGGTCGCTGGTTTTTGCACAAGTAATACCAAAATTTGGTATTTTCATACCATTTTTAGTGCAGCAGTTGCAGTTAGTTAAAAAACGGAAGTGATCCATATGCAACAGCCAAATCTACTCACCTGATGATTCCATGTTGTTCTTAGTGATATTCTTCACCACATCGAATTCATTTGTCATTGATGAACGGCCTGTGCTTGAAGTTTTTGAAGATTCTGAAAAATAACAAGATTGAAAAATAAGGATTGAAATTCACCTAAATTCATTAGTCAACTCGTTTTTCAAAGTATTTGGTTATTCCGACTTAAAGAAATTTCAACGTTTTAAAAAAAACATATTACTGGGTATATAAAAATAATATGAAAATCAGCTTTATCATTTTTGGGTTTCAAGTCAATTAAAAATTTAAATTTATAAAAAAATCCATAGTTTCAGAGGAATTTGATAAAAACTTTAAATACCAAAATAATACCAAAATGTGGCATCCTGACTTTGAAAATTTTCCACAACTTCAAGTCATTTCTTTAGGGGGTATATCAAAAATGTTTAAAATCAAGTTTCAAATGTCCGGCTTTGAGACATAATTTTAGCGCATAATTAATTATTTTGCCAAAATTAGTCAAACATTTTTCATAGTTTCAGAGGAATTTGATAAAATACAGTAATACCAAAATGTGGTGTTCGACCATTGACAAATTCTGCCATTTTGCAATATCAAAAAAATACCTTAAATTGGTATGATACCACATTTTGCTCTTGCATAATCCTTAAGACAAATTTTAAAGGGTTCAGGAATATCAAAATTTGGTATTGATACCAGAGAAAGGTATTACTACGCATTTTCCTTGTTATTTACCCATGCTCGGGTTAGGCGTAAAAAGAGGTTTGCAATTGCCTCAACAATCAAGCCTTCGAACTCCTAGTTTCGAGTAGGAATCTCGCAATCGAGAACGCCAAGGCAATGCTGTAGAGCGAATAATTTGATTTAATAGTTTTTTTTTGCTGCCAGATAATTTTAACAACTTTAGCTTTGTTGACTTTTAGTAGGAGCTTCAGCATGTGTTGCTATAGGTAACACCACCACTGATAGTAGTTTTCTCCTGAACTTACCTCACTGAGGTAAGGCTGTAATCCTGCTACAAAAATGAACTTTTTTTTAAAAAGCTCGGAGACCTACCTCACGTATACAAACCGGTTTTGATCAAACCGGTTTCAGGTGACTTGGTTTTGTGTCCCATACTGCGCTATTGAATTGTTTGATGTTTGGATAAGTAGTTCAAAAATTACATTTAACTAGTCCAAAACATTGAAGATCTGACAACCCCGGCTTATGTTATGACCACTTAAGTGATATTTATGTACTTTTTTGTAGCCGGATCTCATTTAAATGTATGTAAATTATGTCCGGATCGATCATCCGACCCATCGTCGGTTAGGTTATCAAAATACCTTTCCAACAAATCCAAAACATTGAAGATCTGGCAACTCTGGCTAATGTTCTGACCACTTAAGTGGTATTTGCGTACTTTTTTATTCCGGATCTAAAGAAAATAGATAAAATTTGTGTCCAATTCCATCTAATTGTTGGTAAATAGTGAGGAAGGCATCAAGCAAATAAGTGGATTAATTTAGTTTTTAATTGAATGTTAGAGCATTTGAAGAACGTAAAATTGAACCATGCATTTTTTTAATTGGTGATCTCAAATCGATCGAAAACCATACCAAAATGGCTCTATTTTCAAATAACGCTTAGGCCATATTGCAGACTAACCTAAGAAATGGACTGTGGCGAAGCACGATCCAGGGGACATGAACCGTGATCAGATTGGAGAATTTATTAGCTCGATACGGTGACAGATCATAATGTTTACACCTAACGGCAACTGTTACCACGTCAAGATAATCTGAATGGAGGTAAAATATGGCACAATTAATCTAAATCTATGACTCAACTACCTGCTGAAATACCATGCACCCACGTTTATTGCAAGCTGTAGGCTACCCCCAGATAGAGCCTAATAATATTGTCTTGCGAGTTGGTTTAACATTTGTTTCTGCTGTGGACACTTTTTAAGGAAGTCACCATTGCACCGGGCTCGCGCGAAATTATCATTGCGTTCTCTATAAATGGTTAATTGATTGAAATTCATGAGACGCAGCCGGCTTGCAAAAAATCCTGAACATTTTCGCTAACAAATGACGTGTCGATATTCGATGGCATCGACGAGAGTGTGCTCGCGAGCGCGCGATTTGTCCAAGCCAGCAGCAGTGTGTGGACATTCCAGGGAGTTGAAAGTATGGCAATTCCACTTTTTGTGGTCTGCTCGCCCTCATCCCAGGTCCAGTTTCCCTTCTCTAGACCTGACCTGAGGCCACTTTATTTGTCCGGGCCGCGGACAAGCGTCAATCTTTCGTCGCAGCATCCACCAGCCAGTCATCGGCACCGCATTGGACGTGATGCGTGATGGAGTGCGCACGAGAGTTCGGCTCGGGCTTCTTCGCGCCATAATGGAGCTCTCGATCTTGGATGCGTATAAGGAGCTCGAAGCGCCACGGTTCGCCACGTTTGGGCGGTGGGGTGACGAGGCGGAGGAACGTCCACGGACGACAAAAGTATCGCGAAACATGCCGTACCGTTTCATTGAACAAATATGGATCACTGCAGTGGCGTCAGCGTTTCCTTTTACGAACTCTTCTGGAGCACACACACACTTTCGTGTCAGGACAGTGTTACCAATGTTGTCAGTTTGTTCGAGCAGTAAGCATTTTTTTTTGCTATTTATTTGTGCTTTTTGAATTTTATAATATCATCAGGAAGATAATTGAACAGCACCAGTGTTGTAATTTATTTTAAATAGTCCCTAATCAGTATAAGGAGCATTTTTTATCACGTAAAGCAAAATTTGGGATTTTTTACACCATAACGGGAAACCGTGCGATGTTTCTTCGTTTGAAGACCAAATGCAAATTTCAGCATTTTAGAATACTTTTTTTTAGACAAACACTGGCCCTTGAAAGCTGAAAAAATCACTTTCCTACAGATGTGCTCAAACATAAATTTGCATCGTAAATATAAAACAACTCGAAAACTTAGAAGTTCATGTAGGTAAACGCTTCAGTTTTGTCAAGGTACGATAAATGTAAACTCTTCAAACATGCTCCAATCAACAGAATTGAATTGAAGTGGAAAAATAAAATTGTAAATTTGGGTATTAATTCTATGGATTTATTTTAAGCAACCATGCGCACCCAAGTTTATCTATGGGGGTAGCTGAAATAGGGGGGTGCGCATGGTTGCTTATCATACCCTCTAATATCAACAGAATTATCAACGAAAACGGGGAAGGACGAAAAACATTTGACAATTTTGGAGCAGGCTTCTTGCAGGCAGTGTTATATGCAGAGTATTTTTTTACATGTTTGTTTTTATATTGCTCAATTTTATTATTGGAAAAGTATGGACATAGTCTAAAAAAGTAGAGGACGAATTTTTGCTTCAACTTCAGAGGATTCAGGACAAAATTCTGAAAATTATTCTGAAACTTCCTACCTGTTTCAGCACCAGTGAACTTTATCAATTAGCCGAAGTTGACATTGCAGTCTTCAGCTGCATTGGTCCGCTCTTTATATAGTTTATAAGTTAGTTTTAAGGTATCCATTTTCCCTTTTGTAAATGTAGGACCTTCTACATTTTAAATCACTGAATAAGGAAAACTACAATATTTCATGAACTAATGAAAGGTTGCAATTATTTAAAATTGAGGTGAAAAGTCACTGATTGTGATTGGACACTCAATATTATTTTAACTGAGTAAATGCAAATTAAATAAAAAGAAGACGAATTTGAGGGGCAACTAATGTATAGATGCCTAATTTTTTGTGTGATAAAAACCATGACGATCGCAACTTTAGCAACACTGCTGAATGACCAAATCTACGTTATGCATAAATTTAAACACTCACCGAACTGAAAGTCTCCCAGTTCTGGAGCGATGCAGTTTCAGCTGCGAATTCGATAATTTATGAGCAGAGCAGAGGAACCACATCTCGTCGTTATACACTAAAATGGTGCGATTGAACTCATTACGCGTGCACTCCACTCGAACGGTGAATGTACACACTTTGTATTGCAGCGAGGAGAATTTATTATATTGAACTTTTACCGTTTTTTTTTGTTTAAGATTTTATTTCGATTTCTTGCTAGCATTAACATTACAGTTTCACTTATAATGTCGAAAGCAAGATGAATTATGACAAATATTACGCTCGAAGGATCGGGGTTGAGAAAATCAAGGAAGCGAATCGTTGGTACTATTTATTTGATTTATAAATATTTTTGTACAGTTAAATCTATAAAAACTTAACAACATAATTTAATATAAACAACTTTTGACAAATATACCTTTACCTTATCATAAAATGTAGATAATTTTCCTTTTAAAAATAATGTAGATAAGATTAAATTTAACTTCCAGGTCACAAAAAGCTCTAGTCATATACTGACGACAACGGGAGTCATTGCAATCATGTGAATTATTGAATCGTCAATTGTTTTATCAGCAGAACTATACCCGCGACTACATGCTGTCTGCCAGTTCCGTTGAATGCCAATAATAATCCAACCAATATCACTTATCACTGAGCAGCTGATTGGTAAGGTGATGCAACGTTTACCCCACATAAACATTTCGTAATGTGTAAAAACTCTGGCTGTGAGTAATTTTAATTTTGAGGTGATCTTTTCGAAATATGGTGAGTTTAACTGTAACAGAACATGTTTTCGAATTTAGACATTTAATCATCTTGCTGCAAGTGATTTTAAGTAAGTATTAAAAAATAGTTATGATGCATCAACAGCATCATAAAACGCTTGAGACTTCAATACGCATTTGTCAAAGGATCGCCGGCAGATTTCCTTAGCGAGAATTCAATCCAACATGACATAATTTAAAAAACGGTAGGATTACTCGCTATGCGACTCCCTTGAAATCTCTGGGATGCCAAATTCATCAAAAAATTACGAATGACTTGTACCGTATCAAAAAATTGGACTGAAATATAAACAAAAAGCCAGTAGGTACCCTTTTGGGAAATCTTGTGCTTTTTGTAACCTGAGCAACTTTTAATTATCCTGCCTGATAGATACTGTCATCTGGGGTGAAACGGGATGCATGGGCAAATATTTTTTGAACTCTATGTCCCTCGACTCTGACCAAAGTCGAGGGGAGGGGCCAAAAAAATAAACAAAAATCTTTAAAAATTGAATAACATAAGCTTTGAAAAATATTTAAAACGGCCTTAATGCAAAAAATATGTCAAAACAACATTTTTTCGATTGATCAACTATAGTCCCCTAGGAACGAGCTGTCAAGTAGGACCTTTTCTGTCAAGAAGGGCCGCGAAATTATTTCTTTTAGATTGATTTAAAAATTAATTAAAAACCTTTGCGGTCGTACAAAGGTTCATTTGTACTCAGAAAAAAAGCAAAAAAAAATTTTTTTCAATTCGGTTTTATTTGTGAATAATCAATTTACAATGAGTTCATCAAGGTACACAACAGAGTTGTGGTGTTCCTTTCAGCTGTGTTTTACTTCGTAATTCAATCGAAAAATTATTACTTTTAACTATGGAATAGACAAAAGTAAGAAAAAGTTTTCAAAAAACTTACAGAAAGTGCAATGGGAAAAGGATAGATAGAGAGAAAGCTTAAAACTAGATAACAGACAAAAATAATCAATTATAGATGTGCTTGATCATCAGCTCCCCGAGGGCCAGAAACTGCTCCGCCTGGTTACGGCAGCTCCGAAACCGCGTCATCATCTCCCCCGCAAGAGCAAACAACTCCGGCAGGGTAAAGAGATCTTCCCCAGTGACTCCTTGCTGGGCCGCATCGCCGCTACCGGCAGCGACCACGCCCGCAAACGAACGCCCCCATCCAGGAGGGATCGCTGGGTTGTCCGCTGGAACCGTACGCTGCCCAACTGCAAGCACATCACCTTTGTGAGCATAATCATTTAATATTGCATGAGAAAACGTGTACACAAAAAGCATGTACGAATGAAAAAGAGAGGGTTGGGGCGCGGACTTGGTAAGCAGGATATGACTCCCACCACATTGTTGTTTTTTTATAAGGGTGTGTAAAATCTATTTTTTTTTACTTTCGTACATGTTTTTTTGTGTACGCGTTTTTGCTCACAAAGGTGATGTGCATGCTTTTGCATGCGATTTTACACAGAAATTTGTTACTGTGTATTTTATTTTGAAATTTAGAAGCAAATTTTCATCCAAACATATATTTTTAAATTGTTTAGAAGAAGAAAAAAAACTTTAATATTAAATTTTTAAGAGTGTATAAATGTGGTTTAACGCGTATTGTGTTTGTTTGCCTGCCGATTATTTCTTTTATTGTACAATTAATTTGATAGCGCCGCCTCGTCGTGGATCATACGAATTGGATCGTGAAGCTCACCGCTTGAGTATGGGACAGAACCCCGCAGAACAACGCGACGCTTGAGCGACGACCTCTTGCAGCGCAACGGCGTTGGTATAGAGTCGGCAAATGGCACAAACAGATTTGTCATGACTGTTGTGCATGCCAGCTGGAATTTGCGATTTGATTACAGTGCGAGCCAGAATGTACCTGATTTGGCGCTTGGAGTTAAAGCACCGAATTATTATTATTGCTCGGTGCTAATTTTGCAATCTCAAATGGACTGAACCAAGACGATTGTTTTGCATGCCGAAAAGTTGTCAAAGGTTGTAATAAACCGCTGTTTACATTAACATATCAATTTCTGGTCTTTTTATAAATGGATTTCCAAATCAACCACATTTTAATGATTTGTTATTCACAGCGGAATGACAACGCATATTTTCGACAAAATGCCTAAAATATATGACCTGTT
This sequence comes from Culex quinquefasciatus, assembly GCF_015732765.1. Classification (NCBI taxonomy): domain Eukaryota; kingdom Metazoa; phylum Arthropoda; class Insecta; order Diptera; family Culicidae; genus Culex; species Culex quinquefasciatus. Next base: position 107,459,838 of record NC_051863.1, read on the forward strand.
ACGTTTTAATGATTTTTTTTAAATAAAATTTATAGCGATAAGATAGATTAACACATAAATAAGTTTCGCTTCAGTTTCATGAAGGTATGGTAGATTTGGACTCCTTGAACATGTTGCAATCGTCAGGATTGAAGTTAAGTGAAATACCTGCTAATAAATAACATTGTAAATTTAGCGTATAAATGGTATGGAATAATCCTAAGAGCGAGTTTTTCACTAATGTGTAACAGATCGTATCGAGGTGCTCCGATTTGGATGAAACTTTCAGCGTTTGTTTATCTATACATGAGATAAACTCATGCTAAATATGAGCCCTTTGCGACAAAAGGAAGTGGAGTAAAACGGGCATTATAGTTTGAGGTCCAAAAAACATGAAAAATCTTAAAATTGCTCGCATTTCCGTAAAACTTCACCAATTCCAACTCTCTTAGATGCATTCGAAAGGTCTTTTGAAGCACTTCAAAATGTGCTATATATATTCAGGATTGGTTTGACTTTTTCTCATAGCTTTTGCAGATTACCCCCAATCCACCACCCCTCCCCTCTCGACTTTGGTCAGAGCCGAGGGACATAAACTTCAAAAAATATTTGCAATGGCCTAATAACAAAATAAAAGTGGTCCTCATACCTTAACCCATTTGGCTCAAATTTGTACAGTTACTTATTTTTATCTAAAGAATCGAACCAAGGGATTTAGATTTTCTAAAAATTTAATTTGTTTCTTGTCACTCTAATACCCATCCAAAAGTCATTAAAAAATTTAAAACAAAAGAAATAAACTTTTGAATAGAACATGCACAAAAATTTTATAAAATAAAAAAATACATCAATCAAAGTGCAATAAACTGCAATGTGATGTGTAACTGAATCAGAGAGCGTCGTCCATCAATAGCCAAGTGTTCAGGTACATACAGGAAAATACGCGTTCTGAGCGGATCGTTCAAAGTGACTAAGAGTAGAAACCCCCAAATACTAAAAGCCGACCGCTCTCCCAACACTCCTCGGTACCTTAATCTAACTAAACTAGAGTCACTTACCTTCCAACTTGGACTCCGAGACTCGGAATGAATGGTTCATTCCTTTTGCAAACTGTGTGTGCGTGAGGTTCACCCGAAGGACGGCTGCTTCCTCTGTGCGTCCCGTTCTGACGCACGTCTGGGAAGGGTGGCCAACGCCGTTCGTTCGTACAACCTGACTGCAATGTTTTCGTTGCCTCTCTTTCTGGTCGTGGCGGCAGCCGAAGGGAATCCGGCGGTTCATTCCGGGTGACTAGGGGTGGAAGTCACGGTGGGGTGGTTGGGGATTTCACGGCAATTTTACAATTAGTTTTTTTTTAAGTTTTAAATTAAATAAAATTAAATCTTGGCCAAAATATAGTAGATTTTAATTTATTTTGTAAACAAACTGAAATCCTTGACGGAATTCTGCTATCGACGCCAATTGAAGCTGTGATGAGCACTCACTTTTTCACTCACTCACAACTGGCGCAGTGATTTTGCAGTCACATTAGATGTCACAGTTTTTTCGTTTGGGTGTAGTGACACTGGTCTGGAGAAGACATTTGCTTCAAACTGAAAAGTGTTTAAAGAGTGGTTGAGTCGTACACATATCCAGCAAAGTTTCGCAATTCACGGTTTACGTGTAATCATGACTTTTAACTCTACACATCCAGCAGTGTGCCGGATTCGCAGGCAGTTCATGGCGCCAGCGTGTTCACTCGGTTCGGCTGTGTCGTCTCGTGTCCACTGTTCGGGCCGGAGAGCTCCGGAGAGTGTTCACGCTGTGTGTGGACCTGCACCACTGGCAGGCTGGTGATATTTCTTGAGCGCTGGTGTCACGTTCCACCGAGTCAGTTTGCTTCGTTACAGCGTGCCAATCGGACGGAACGGCACCTTCGTCGTACGGAGGGATTAGAGTAAAGAGTCCAGCAGTTCGGCGGAGTGTCTCGAGATCGACGTTTCCCCGTTGTGGAGTGTGATGTAGTTTCTGTGTGTATCCCGCGCGCGTTTTGGAACTGTGCAGAGTGTGTATCGATTTATTCATCAATTTAATATCTCCATCAGTGCTGTGGTGGCGGTGGCGGCTGCTGCTGCCTTGAGAACCGCTAGAATAGCTAGAACCGCCAGTCCAGTCACTGGAACGCGGACGGAGGAAAAAGGGCCAGGCCTTAGAGAGTTGGCCAGATATTTGCGTATTCGCGCGTATCCGACGTCTCGTCCGTCGCGACTTGTGTGAGATTAGTTTGATTTCTCTGCCGTGTAGTTTGTGGCCAGGTGGTGGTGGCGTGTGGGTCTTTGGCAGATATTGGCGACTCACCGCTCGCTCGCTAGCTGCGGCTGGTTTCTCAATCTACTCAAACTGCTTCAATCTGTTTTACGTTGAGCCGTCGTTCATCTTCGGCCGCCTGAGTGCCTATGCCTGCCTGCCTGCCCCCGAGTGATTGTGTGTGTCTGTGTCGTTTGAATATATTTGAAGATATGTGATTTTGTTACTAATTCGGCGAACGACAGCTGAGTATGTTAAATCAATTAAAAGCAGAAGTTCCGGAGCACTCGTGGGTGATGAAGATCGGCGAACGAGAATGAAAAGAGATATCGTGCTAGGGTGACGTTGACTCAACCATCTCAATAGAACAGAAGCAGTGTATCCGTCCGTTCGTTTCGTCCGTACTATGCACATGATTGATTAGTGAATCGTGATTGTTGTTCTTTCTTTTCGCTACACAGATTTCTCTGCGTGTGGAAGAGAAAAAAAAGTAAAACACTCAAGCTTAATTACCGATATCAATTGAGAGAGATAGAGGAGCTAAACGGCAGCACACATTACACAATCGATTTCGAACAATCACATTCGCGAGGGGAGGTCTCACAATGTACCGAAACAAACTACTTCCCAAAGGCCAGCAGAGAGCAGCAGCCGATCATAAACTTTTCGCGTTCTGTGCGTGTGCGATTATTGTTGCAGCAGCCAATAATCTCTTAATTAATTAAATAATAGTAAGCGTTTGTTGGCCAACAACCGACTATTGCAGAATGAGAGACGCGAATACAAACAATAAAAGTGGCAATTTACGCGCCGAGTAATGAAACAACATATACACTGGAAAAGAGCACTCTTGTGGGGAGCGGTGGGGTAAGACGTGTGACTGCAGAAGTGTTTAACTTTTTTTTCAAATTTTAACAGTGATCTAAAGTATTATATAGTCAATGGGGTTATAACAAAACTGGAAAATAATGTAAGGATTCGATTGAAAAAGTGATGTTTTCAAGAGATGGATAATTTTACAATAAAATTGACAAAAAATGAATATCAATTACCACCAAACCCCACTCTTTCTGAAGAAAAAAAAATCACTAAGACTGGTACAAATAATTTGAAAAGTTCCAGAGAGAAAATTATAGGAAATAAAAAAAAGACTTGACTTAAAGGGTTATTTTCCAAACTCAAAAACCTACACAAAATCGAAACTTAATACCTTTTATTAAAATTGTGGAGTACTTTTCAAGTATGAATTAAAATTTGCTTTAAGCAAACATTTTTAATTATATTTTTGTCGTAATTTTCAATATTTTGGAGACATGTACGGAAAAACTTATGATGCAAAATTACTTATTTTGACATAGGGAATACTTGGGCAAGGTTTCATCCAAATAAAAAAAATACTAAGAGTCGATTTGGGAAATCATGGAAAACCACTCCATTATCTTTTTTAAACATGTTCTTTCCTTAAAGAATCTTGGAAAAACTCATTTATAATAGGGGAGAGGGGGTAATATGCACCCGCTAAGGGAAAACTGTGATTTCTCAACCATTACAGCATTACTGTGGAAGAATTTTGTTCGATGTTCTAAACGAACTATTATTCTTCGTCATCTATGTGAAAAAAGTCTTTAAAACCCTCAAAATTGTTCGAAAACGTCAAATTTCTTAAAATTTTTCTAATTCAATTCAAACTACCATGCGGGGCAATATGCACCGCAACATTGGGGTAAAATGCACTACAACAGCGGGACAAAATGCACCAAAACATGGGGCAAAATGCAACGGTTAAAAGTAGTTTTCACTAGTTGCCACTAGATGACATCGCTGTTTTTACTTTTTGTAGAAAATTTACTTAAAAATGCATTTTTTGATGTTTTTGGACTCATCTGTCTATAGAATAATGAAGATTATGGCTAAAACTATCTACCTCAAAACTTACAATATCAATAAATGCTTTTTATATTGTCCAAAAATCATAATGAAAGTTCAATAAAAATTAGATGAAAACACAACATTTTAATGTTTTGCAAATAACTCAAGCTGATTTTATACTCTGAAGCTAAATTTTTTCCAGCATGGTTTAGCAATAATAAGCTTCCAATTTCTATGATTTTTTCCCGAGCAATTCTTGCAAATACCGAGAAAAGCAGTGGGGTGCATTTTGCCCCGGGGGTGCATATTACCCCCTCTCCCTGCAAACAAAAGTTTGTGTGGTTTTGTGTATTGAGTATTTATTATTTTTGCTCTCGATACCTCAATTTTATTGATTTTGAGAAGTTAACCGGTAGAAAAAGTTTTTGGTTTGAACAACAATAAAAACTCCATAATTTCACTAAATGTTTTACAATTGTCCATCCCACCCCACAATGCCCACCCCGGCAGCTCACGCACTAGCCCATACTAGTCGGTGTATTTATTAATTCTGTGCGTATGTGATACTCTGCCACGCCGCATCACGGCCGGGCCGTGTACGACGACGACGGCGGCCACGCGAAAGGCAATTGATCGCGGCAAGTGTGCCTGTGGCTGGTGTTGCCTTGGGGTCACCCGGGCGTCGTCGTGGTCGCGTCCACAGTTGGTGTTGCCAGGCGTGTGAGACCAATCACTTGGCAGTTCGCAAAACACTAGGGACTGCGGGGATGGTTAGTAATAAAGTTTAGTTTTTATTTTATTATTTTTTTCGGGTGTTTAATAATTTTAACGGCCTGTAATTAGCGCTAAGATATGATATTGGAGCGCATTAAATTTGGTGCATTGAAATAACATATTTTGACCAGCATGGGTTAGACTGACTTGCTTCTCTTACGTCACACTTTGATATTTTTTTTATCGAAGGAAACCTTCTCGAGTAACTGCATTTTTTTAAATATAATGCTAAGGGTCTCAATTGTTTTATTAAAAGTGTTGCCAACACTGTCTCTTCCCAACTGGTTTAAGTGGTCCACACACAAACGTTTCGTTCGATCGATTCGCGGCCGGTCTTTCTCCACTCTTCAAGGTAGTGCCCATCGACCCGGTCCGTCCCCTGTGACAAAACCGCGTGGATAGAGATGGATGCGCCGCCGGCTCCGGTCTGATCGAGTTGTAGATCCCACCATCCCCTCAACCCTCTTTGCCATCCCCCGGGGGCTTTTTGCCTCTTGTTGTTGTTGTTGTTTCAACGGCCGGTGTGAACGATCCTGCATACGATTGCTATAATGAAGACTGACGTTTATTGACAACTGAAACATATTTCTGTAATTTTGATTGATTCCTCGACGCGCTCTCTGGCCTTTGCAGTAGTTTGGCACCGGTCCGGACGGACAGACGGATGGACGGCCGGCCGGCTTGACGGCGATACGCATATAATTTCGTCTGCCGTTTTATTCGATATCTACAGGCAAACCGGCGTAAAGTGAGTGTGTGTTTGTACGCAAATGTGTGTGTTTGTTTGCCCTGGACCGCAAAGCCCCCGGGGAAGAAGAAATCGAACCTGCCAACTACTGTTTTGGAGTGGCTGCTACCGTGATTTTTCACGTCGCGCGACGGCTTACGCATCGGCTTAAGCGGAATTAGAGCGCCGAAGTCGTCCCCGTATGCGAGTTTGGCTACAAAACACCGTTCAACGTAAGTAGAGATGTTTTCTTTAATTTGTTTGTTTTGTAATCATCTCATTTTTTTAGTATTAACCGCTTCATTTGAATTAAATTTACAAACTTGTCTAAATTTTATGAATTTTCAAAACATTAGTCGATGACTTTGTGCTTTCTTATGCTAACCAGATTGGAAAACCAGCAAGTTTAGTACAAGAGAGCACAGAGGCATCGCTATCCGTCGAGGAGTGAGATAATCACGATTTTGCGATGTTGCTGATATCAAAAAGAAGCAGAATGTTTAATCCATGTTACTACATTAAACATTAAATTAATTTCAAAAGAAAACAACAAAAACTTGCCACACATTATATAAAGTCAAAAATTTCAAATTACATACGAAAACCAAAGAAAGTACAATTCAATTACTGAGTATTCGTGAAACATTTTTCAATCAGTGCACAGTGGGCGAAATGGAACACAAAATCGGACTTAATTGAACGCGAATGTTTCCCTGGTATTAAAAATAGTGTTTCTTATGTAAAAAAAAATCTAAGTAATCGATTGGTGATGGTTTCATTCACCGCACGAAACGGCAAAGGGTCCATTTTGCCCCAATTCCCCATTTTTTTACATTTTTTCTTGAAAATTGGTCTGTATTTAGAGCGGAGGCTTTAAGCGGCCATCCAAAATGCACTTAACTTATGTGAAAATGTCCCAGGAATCCAGTAAAAATAGCCACTTGCACCGCAAAAATCATCTAGGGTCCATTTAACCCCAATTCCGCTATAAAAGCATTTTTGGCCATTTTCAAATGTTAGGTCAGATTTTACAAATCTGAAAATATTTTTATCGTAAAGATCGGGCAATTTTACATAAGAATGACGATTTGCACTTGATTGTTTGACACATTTATGTTGATATAGAAATTAAACTAAATAAAAAGATTGAAGAATCAGTTTTGGGCCAATTTTCCCAACGCAGAATAAACTGACTTTTACATAATTTTTATTTTTATCAACATAAATGTGTTAAACTATCAAGTGCAAATCGGTGCAAGTGGCAATTTTTACTGGATTCCTGCGACATTTTCACATAAGTTAAGTGCATTTTGGATGGCCGCATAAAGCCTTCGCTCTAAATACAGACCGATTTTCAAGAAAAAATGTAAAAAAATGGGTAATTTGGGCAAAATGGACCTTTTGCCGTTTCGTGCGGTGGATGAAACCATCACCAATCGATTCCCCGGATTTTTTTACAAAAGAAACACTATTTTTCATACCAGGGAACCAGCCGCGTTCAATTAAATCCGATTTTGGGTTCCATTTCGCCCACTGTGCAGTGCTTTTAACAGGTTTCAATTCAAAACTAAATCTCTCAGAAATAAATGAAAATGACATTAAATTTATGAATGATATTAATGTCGAAACTGCCTTATTCAAGTTCATAAAAATGAATTTTCAGATAAATAATTACTCTCCAATGTTGTTCAAAAACTGCTCATGTTTAAAAGAAAGCAAAAACTCCAAAAAATATTTCAAACATGTTATAAGCTGCTAGTTTTTTTTAAATGAACATGCATAAAATTGCAAAAACATTCAAAATTAAATTTAAAAAATCTTTATAAATTAATCACAGAATTTTTTATACATGAAAGAAAGCAGAAGAACCCAGAAATGAATAAATAATCTCTTAAAAAGTTCAATGAACTGGCATGTTTGAAAAAATAACGCAATTTTTACTGCTAGTTGATTCGGAATTCGTTGTCTGTCTTTTTTGTTTCATTCGGCAAGAGTCCATTTGGCGATACAATCTTCAGTGAAATGTCCCAAACTCTAAATTTATCATATGAGATTATGATGAAAATAAACTAATGGATCAAATGAAAAAAAAATTTCGCTGATTTGAAGGTCTGGTGACCTAAGAGCTCTCAGCTGATTTCTATGATTTTGTGAGATGTTGTACGTAACATATCCAAAAGTGGTGAATATCCATTAATAGTATTCAGAAATATGTTTCTTTAAAAAAATAATAATTTGAATTTTAAACATTATGAGCATAAAGCACCATGCGTCTCCAGCGAAATTTACTGGGAAAGCATTTCGATGGAGAAGCATGGCACTTTGAGCGTGAGCGTATATAAAAAAAGTAAATCTTTCCAAGTTTCTGAGGGGAACTACTTGAAGAGTATCGAAGCATTTACAAAGCGGATTCAGTGGCAGTTTTTAACTCCACTAATGTTAACATGTTGAGGTCAATGTTAACATTCGATAGGTCGCCTTCCTAAGGTGTCGTTGATAAGGCTCAGCTTGGGACGATGCACTACCTTCCCTTTACTAAGCAATCGAATCCAGACGAGAAACGATCATCAGTTGTGTTGGTCCGAGCCGGGTTGTGAACCCCGATCTACCGCTCACGAAACGGAAGCGTTACCACTAGGCTACCTGACTCGGTCGAATACCGAAATTCCTTATTTTCTCAAAAAATCATTTCTCAGAGTCTTATATTAGTCAATTCTGATAAATCATAGAAACATATGTTTGCCTATGAGCTCTTTGGTCCCGAGACCTTCAAGTTAGCAAACTATGTTTTCATTTGATCTGTGAGTGTACAATAGTAATTTTCATTTAAAGACCAACTATTCACCTTTTCTTCGAAAAGTGGCGAACTGATCATAGAAAAAATGTGTATCTTGCGAAAATCTTTTAAAAACGATGTTGATGAACAAGCAGCGTGTTTCATACGATGGAAGAGGAAATGCAATCCAGCTTAGTTTTCGTAGTGCGTATAATGAAATGTAATTTTGGACAGTACACAAACATTTAAATTCATCCATATTTCATATTCTGCCATCCCAAAAGATTAATCTCAATTCCAATTTTCTGCAGTTTAAAGATTAGTACTGGAATGTCGATTCTGTAAAATGCCAGCCAATGCTTCTAAGTAATTACGATTGTTCATTGTATTCAGAGTAATATTTACAAATTCCTAAGGTTTGTGCTGGTCAGCGATGGAATAATCATCATCAAAAGAAAATCATTGGATGTCCATCAAGAGAAAAAATCCGAAGAGAGTATGGCTCTCCTTTCTCGCGCGCACGAAAGATTGGTAAAAGATCTTATTCACTATTGGGTAATTCTCCGCCAACTCACACAGCAGTTGCCCCGACCCCTCTTCGATTTGCGTGAAACTTTGTCCTAAGGGGTAATTTTTGTCCCTGATCACGAATCCGAGGTCCGTTTTTTGATATCTCGTGACGGAGGGGCGGTACGACCCTTCCATTTTTGAACATGCGAAAAAGAGGTGTTTTTCAATATATTGTAGCCTGATACGGTGATGAGATAGAAATTTGGTGCCAAAGGAATTTTATGTAAAATTAGACGCCCGATTTGATGGCGTACTCAGAATTCGGAAAACGTATTTTCATCGAAAAAACACTTAAAAGTTTTAAAAATTCTCCCATTTTCCGTTACTTGACTGTAAAATTTTTGGAATATGTCATTTTATGGGAAATTTAATGTACTTTTCGAATCTACATTGACCCAGAAGGGTCATTTTTCATTTAGAACAAAATTTTCATTTTAAAATTTCGTGTTTTTCTAACTTTGCAGGGTTATTTTTTAGAGTGTAACAATGTTCTACAAAGTTGTAGAGCAGACAATTACAAAAATTTTGATGTATAGACATAAGGGGTTTGCTTATAAACATCACGAGTTATCGCAATTTTACGAAAAAAAGTTTTGAAAAAGTTGGTCGTCATCGATCATGACCGTTCATGGTCACCCGCGACAGACACGGACGACGAAACAAAGAGAAACGCAAAAAGTAACTTTTTCAAAACTTTTTTTTCGTAAAATCGCGATAACTCGTGATGTTTATAAGCAAACCCCTTATGTCTATACATCAAAATTTTTGTAATTGTTTGTTCTACAACTTTGTAGAACATTGTTACACTCTAAAAAATAACCCTGCAAAGTTAGAAAAAACACGAAATTTTAAAATGAAAAATTTTGTTCTAAATGAAAAAATGACCCTTCTGGGTCAATGTAGATTCGAATAGTACATTAAATTTCCCATAAAATGACATGTTCCAACATTTTTTACAGTCGAGTAACGGAAAATGGGAGAATTTTTAAAACTTTTTTAGTGTTTTTTTCGATGAAAAATACGTTTTTTCGGAATTCTGAGTACGCCATCAAATCGGGCGTCTAATTTTACATAAAAGTCCCTTTGACACCAAATTTCTATCTCATCACCGTTTCAGGCTGCAAATTATTGAAAAACACCTCTTTTTTCGCATGTTCAAAAATGGAAGGGGTCGTACCGCCCCTTCGTCACGAGATATCAAAAAACGGACCTCGGATTCGTGATCAGGGACAAAAGTTACCCCTTAGGACAAAGTTTCACGCAAATCGAAGAGGGGTCGGGGCAACTTTTCCCGATTTCGTGTGAGTTGGTAGAGAATTACCCAGATAATTAAGAAAGAGAATATACGTACTCGGTAGACAATAGCACTTGCCAATTAAAGATCAGCTGCTCCCAACCAATCGATGTCAAGTCTAATTGCACATGGGCATTTCCCGAATTTCCCGAAAAGCAGCGTTTAGCGCTTCTTTCCCAGTTCATATTGAGTGTGAGTCACCACGGCGGTCGTCTCGAGCCGGCAGACTTTTGGCTTCATTTCTCGAGACACGTTTGCACGGCACAGTTTTTAGATATCAAGCGATGCGTGTCTAAGTTTATTTAACTTTTGAGAACAATAAAACATGGTTTTATGAGCAGTCAGAAAGATAAAACAACCAACCGCGGCACTTCTCTCAATCGCCGCAAAGCACACACTCCTCTCTTTTTTTCCGGGGAACGGAAGGAGGAGGTTCGAGTTCGAGAGGAGCAGCTCTAGTTTATATCGCCCCGCGCGCGCAATTCACTCCTCTTCGTTGATTGTGTGTTCCTAGCGCAAAATATGTCACTCTCAATTGGGTTTGAAGGCTCAACGTGGCGTGGGTGGGTTCGAAGGGTGGTTTTTGGGGTGTAGACATATTTTTTGTTTGTTACAAGTCTATGCGATGTCGGCGGCGTCGGTGATGATGATGATGATGATGAGTCCACATTACAATGGCAGTTGTATCAAGTCACGGCATGACAGTGTTCCGCATACCAACCGCAGATTTCCCGGAATGTTTCTGAACTGTCGGATGGAACAAGCTTGATAATGTGACAATGTTGTGTTGCTGTCGAGTTTGCACAGAGGAATGTTTGGGGAATTTGGTAGATATGACTTTCTTTTAATTTATATTGCGAAAAATCGAATAATATGCATTGTATAGGGTACACATTGAATCACAACAAGACTTTTGATTTTATTTCATAACATTCATTTTTATCTAAATGAAACTCAGTAATGTGTTTGTTTGAATTCGTTTAGTTGGGATCATGCCAGCAACTTACTAATGGTGATTGCCAGAAGCGCGAAGTTTTTGCAACCCCCTTTAAAAAAATTTATCAAAAAAAAAACGTCAAATTTTAAATAGATTGAAATTTAATCAACTGAAAACAATCTAAACAATCGGAGCACTTTTGATTTGATCCTTCTGGTTTGACATGGAATTGATGTATAATTCAGCACTGTAAAGGCGAAAAGTGACATTTTAGTCCACTTGCATATTTTCCCTCATATAAAGAGAAATTCAGCTTCTTCAATGTATGTTAATATCAATCAATATTAAGGGATTACACAGCAAATAAAGTAGTAATCCAGCTGCGTGTAAAAGGCCTGGGTGTAAAATAAATTAAGCATTATTTTATGAAATTCTGTGTAATATTACACCCTGAAATATGCAGCCCATCAGTATGGGAAACCTACTTGACCGAAATGCCAAACTCACATATGCGTTTATCCATTCCATATTTCATCGGTCTGATGGCCGAGCGGGCTAAAGCGCCAGTCCTTACTGTAGGTGCTGGGTTTGAGTCCTGTTGATTGCAACTTACTTTTTTGTTTTTTTTTTTTTTTCAAAAATTGTACATGCAGCGTGTAATATTAAGTGTCTTTTTTTACGAAGGTGATGTGCATGGTTTTGCATGCGATTTTACCATCGGATTTTTTGCTGTGTACTTCTTGCAAAAGGGAGACCAGCTTTTCGAACTTTATGACTCATTTGAAAGGACATTCAACTTTATGTACTCTTAAGGATCTCTGTATGTTTAATAAAAATTATTTGATTGATCTTCTCTTGCCATCTAATTGATACTCATGAGAATGAATTCAATTTTTTTAGTTACGTTAATATTATCATACTTAATTAATAATACATCACAAACTACCCTTTGAAAAAATATCACGCACTCGAAGGATTGAAGTTGAAGTTGATTTAAAAGTGCAATGCCAAGATCATTCGTTGCCCACACGCACGAGGGAGCATGGCGATAGAACTATGCTGTTATAATTATGTGTATGTGTTGATGTACGGTACGTACACACAGCATCTGCTGAGGGAGATTGCGAATGCAACCCCGGCAAACCCCGGACCCGACCCCGACAGCAGCGACAGAAAGACACGCGAAGCCAGATAAGAAAACAGCTGTGGACTGGTTTTTTACGGTGGCGCGGGTCGCCAATCTGGATTGGAGCGGTGGTGGATTCCGTTTAGTACGTCAGAAGAACTCCACACTTGTTCGCTGTTCGCATGTTCTTGGCATTGCGGCTAAAAATGTCGCGCCTGGTTGTGTGTGTCTGTGTGAGTTTGCTTATGCTGGGGGTTCAACGAGATAAGAAACAAGCCGCAGAAATAAGTCAAGTGTCGGTACGTGAATTGAGAGCGGTTTATTTATATTTGCTGTGTATTTAATTGTATGCTAAATTTCATTCACATTCTCGAAGATGCTCGAAGTAAAGATGGTAGGGTTTAAGGTTTAATCTGACATTAGAGTAAGATTGATTCTGAACAAACACAGAAAAAACAGCTACTATTATCAGACCTTCAAGGAATATGCTAAATGAATGGGGATTCCCATGGTTCTGGGTGCTCTGATATGTTTAAAAAAAAAATAATTGTTTGTGTTTTGTACTAGAGGTAGTAATGATGTGTTACAAAAGTTTTAACTCATATCAAAAATGCTTTTTGATTTCCGCCATATCTATATTGGAATAGAAAAGGAGTTGAAGTCCTGCAACCTGCACTTTCGGAACTAGACCTCACCAAACAATAAAGAACACTATACAAGTCAGAATGGAGAGAACGAATAAAAAAACCCGCCCACCACAGTCGTGATGCTCCTCCCACTGATTTGTGTCGTTTTGTCTCTCCCACAAACCATCATCCTGGCCACAGTCAGTCAGCCACTCGTCGTCGTCGGTTGGTGCTCGTGGTTTCGTGGTGGTGCTGCTGCTGCTTCGTCCCTCCCTCTCTCGCTCAACGAATGCCTTCTTTTGTTTACACCGGGGCCCGAGGCCGAGCCCATTCTTTAAGCTTCTTTTCCTCGCCCGATTTGATTTCACCGTGGAGCAGCACTGCTTTTGTTAAGTTGTTTGCCTTGCTTGGGCTAGCTTGTTCTTGAACACTCGATTCAATTGGCTGTGAATAAGTCAATGCCGAGGTAGGAATCGAACGGTAAACTGCCTCTTCTTCGGCACCTTCATTCAGGTTGGATACTCAATGGTAGTTCATTCTTAGATCTACTTGGAAATCGACAGTTTGGATCTGCAATAAAAAGGGTAATAAACTTTACTTAATTGTCTAATTTTTTGCCTTTCTTCATGCGAGTAGGTTAAATCATGCTTTTTGACAAAGAATTTGGTCCTAAAAGATTCGGTTTAAGCCCGATTTTTAACCCTCTAGAGTCCATGGTCACTTTCAGATCGAATTTCTCGGAGATGTGACAATATTTTCTTTTGCTTTGTCTGCAAATCGTCGCCATCGTGCTAACTTGTCGTACGTGCATTTTGGGCCAAATTGAGTTAAGAACGCCATTTTGTGCAGCTCACAATGCCTCACCTTTTGACCTTCACAGATCCCCAAAATTCGATTTCAATCCTGAGATATTCAACAAAAACTGAAAAAACTCCGTGCATTTTTGTCACTTTACATATGTTTTTTTTTAAGTAGTTTCAATCTTGTCGTGCTATCTTGTCACTCCATGAAAATTGATGTAAGTGCGACAAAAGGCCAAAGGGATTTCAGGCCAGGAAAGTCAGGATGCGTTTGTCGCACGTACAAGCTAGACTACCGTAAACATTTGTAATTATAACTCGGGACTCCAGCAACCAACTTCAACCAAACTTTGGGACAATGCACAGAATGGTGAGCCAAACAAAACGTGTTTGTTATTGTTTACATTGCGTGCTCTCGTTTTTGAATATTCAAGGTCAAACATTAAAACGCGTTTTTCTCGGAACGTCAAAATGGCGGGTGCGACAAAATAGCACGACGACGTCGAAATGTTGGAAACGAATAAAATACCTTATGACCAAATTTCATCCACCTTAACAAGCACAAGTTTTTTTTAGATCAAAAATTAAGCAAAAATTGAGTATTTTTGGGAAAATAATTGGGCCCCTTAAATTAGACCTACAACGATAAAGTTAATTTTCCACCCCTCACTAACCCAAAGTAAGCCGCGGATAATCTTCTCCACTTCAACTAACATTTACTCAGAAGATCCTCCGTAATAACTCTTAGCTTTGAGAAAAATGTAATTACTCAAGCCGACTCGGTCTTTAAGGCTCTGGAAGACATCATTCTAGATCGGCCATTTGGCGGCCATGTTTGTTCTAGAAAAATATTCAAATCTTGATTCAGAATGTATCAATTAAAAAATGTTTTTCTGTGTGTTGTTTGTAGAAGCATTTCGCTATTATTTTTGCCTTCCTCACGTTACTGAGGAAAGGCTATAAAATCACTCGAAAAATGAACTTCTCAATTAGACCTCCTAGACCCACCTTCATGTATACCTATCGACTCAGAATCAAATTCTGAGCAAATGTCTGTGTGTGTGGTGGGATGTTGATCAAAAAATTGTCACTCGATTATCTCGACATTGGCTGAACCGATTTTGTCCATTTTGGCGTCATTCGATCCGTCTTGAGGTCCCATAAGTCGCTATTAAAAATTATGCAGTTTAGTTAAGTACTTCAAAAGTTATGCTAAAAAAACAATTTTAGCAAAAGACCGGAAGATTGTAAAAAGGGTGGTTTTTGTAAGAAAACCCGTCATGCTATACATTTTCAGAAAGGTATTCAAAAGACCTTTCCAACGCGTCCAAAACATTGAAGATCTGACAACTCTATCAAAAGTTATAAGCACTTAAGTGTTTTTTAAGCACTTGTTCGAGGCCGGATCTCAGATATTTTGATGAAAATGCTGTCCGGATCTCACATGCGACCTATCATTGGATAGGTATTCAAAAGACCTTTCCAACGCGTCCAAAACATTGAAGATCTGACAACCCTATCAAAAGTTATAAGCAATTAAGTTTTTTTTAAGCACTTTTTCGAGGCCGGATCTCAGATATTTTGATGAAAATGCTGTCCGGATCTCTCATGCGACCTTTCGTTGGATAGGTATCCAGAAGACTTTTCCAACGCGTCCAAAACATTGAAGATCTGACAACCCTATCAAAAGTTATAAGCACTTAAGTGTTTTTAAGCACTTTTTCGAGGCCGGATCTCAGATATTTTGATGAAAATGCTGTCCGGATCTCTCATGCGACCTATCGTTGGATAGGTATTCAAAAGACCTTTCCAACGCGTCCAAAACATTGAAGATCTGACAACCCTATCCAAAGTTATAAGCACTTAAGTGTTTTTTAAGCACTTTTTCGAGGCCGGATCTCAGATATTTTGATGAAAATGATGTCCGGATCTCTCATGCGACCTATCGTTGGATAGGTATTCAGAAGACCTTTCCAACGTGTCCAAAACATTGAAGATCTGACAACCCTATCAAAAGTTATAAGCACTTAAGTGTTTTTTAAGCACTTTTTCGAGGCCGGATCTCAGATATTTTGATGAAAATGCTGTCCGGATCTCTCATGCGACCTATCGTTGGATAGGTATTCAAAAGACCTTTCCAACGCGTCCAAAACATTGAAGATCTGACAACCCTATCAAAAGTTATAAGCACTTAAGTGTTATTTACGCACTTTTTGCATTTTGGATAGCACCCTTTAAATGTGAGGAAGGCGCCAACCACCTAAAGGTGGATTAAGTAACGTTTTTCATTTCAATTTACTATTTCTGGACCCTGAATTCAGAACTATCAAGAATTAAGGACACCTTCTACGCACCAAAAAAGACCAAATAATAATTTTTTATATGAAAGGGCTTATTTCTTTAGTAGAATGTTCCTTTGAACCATTGCAAAGGATTTGAAATGAATTTTTAATTCAATTCTTCAAAATTAATATCGGGACTCTTCATAACAGAAAGCATCCTACTTGACAGCTCGTTTCAAGGGGATTATAGTTGATCCTATGCATAAAATGTTGTCATGTCAATTTATTTCAATTGCATTAAAACGAAATTAAGTGATCGGACATGGTTTTCAATCGTGTTTTTACCGTTGTACATAAAAATTGACATGTAGCTTTACTGCCCATGCTCGCATAAATGTCCCATGTGCAAAAACAAAAAGCTGAAAAAACGCAAGACAATTTTGTCTCACACATAAGGCTATGCGTTAAGTTTTCCCGGAAAAAAACAGGGTTTTCTTTCGATTTCTAGAATAAAGTACCGTCAACTGAGGCGAATCGGGACACATGGGGCGAATTGGCACAGCAGTTTTAACCATGTTGGAGCACAATATTTTGATTTTTCTGATTGGTTTCGAGTAGAATAGACTCGAGTAGAATAGAATTTAAAAGCCTTATGTGCTCTGAAAACTGCTGTCCCTATTCAGACTGTAGTTCCGATTCGCCCCAGATGACGGTACAGAATGTTTTATGCTTTCCTGTAAGAGCACACGATTTTGAACCAAACTGCATCAATACACAGTAAAAAATGTGTTTATTTGGAAAGTGTAATTTTGAAAGGTTGAAAATGACTTCTTTTATGATGTTTATCAATTTATACTGAAAAATTGACAATTCACCAAAAAGAGGTAAAATTACACATTTTTTCTAACATAAATGATGTACCCCTTCTCAGAAATAATATTCTCAATTCATTTTATTTACCGAAATAACAATTTTACAACTTTTGTGAATAACTGGTTCAGAGAAATTTGGTGTTCCTTGCAACTATCACCTTTTCAATAACCGCTTGGTAACAGAAGGTTCTTCAAAAGCAATTAAACAAAAAGTAGGGCAAATTTGGCCAAAAAACCTAGTGAGATCGAAAGTAATATTATCATGATTTTTTTTTACTGTGTAACTCAAAAGTGATAAAAATGCATGACTTTTAAGTAAAATTGGGCGCTCAATTTGATGTCGTACTCAAAATTTCAAAAAACGTTTTTTGGTCAACTTTCAAAAATCTTGAGTCATGTCATTTTATGTGAATTTTAATGTACTTTTCGAGTCTACAATAACCCAAAAGGGTCACTTTTTCATTTTGTATCAAACATTTCCATGGTTTTGTAACATTGAAATTTTACTTTTTAGCGTGTAAAGTCGTTCTACAGCATACAATTATATAAACATAAGGGATTTTCTTGAAACCATGTAACTATTCGAAAGAGAATGCTTCAAAAATTAAAATTTTAGAAAAAATGTTTTGCTGAAATATACACTCTACGTCGGTCAGTCATCTAGCGACAGTTTCCAACTACTTTAAATCTATTTCTCAAATTAAAACATAAAAACAGCAGAATTCACCTAATCACACTATTTGATTAATACATATTATCAATTAATACCATTAATTGGGGATTTAAATATATATATAAATGGGATTCAGGTTAAGTTATGTTCACATTTAAACACTCACTTCAAATTATCCACCTGACGAGTGTTCAAATCAGCCCGAAACGCACGTCAATAAGGAAGAAGCAATACTCTACTGTGGTGTTAGCGGACTAATTTACGTCCTCCCAAGTTCATAGAAACCAGCTGGCACACAGTTTCGAGTGCACACAGTTAGCATATGAGCGGTCCTCATAACTTTACGGGAAGAAATATGTTTGAAATAAATTTGAAGAGCGCGGGCTATGGTCTAGTTCCTCTGCCGTTTCTTCGCTACCTTTGCTACAGTGAAGCGCCTTGTTGTTAGCTTGATGATTATTTGTTCTAGTCCCCGCACTCACTTCACTAATTTATCTTCGACAATAATAAGAGAGCGCAAACAGGCACGCTGGCTGGTTGTGTTTTATTAGGTGGTTCAGCGGAGAAACCGATACAACCTGATGTACCGCCAGGCGGATGTGTTTATACGTTTCCGATTTCGGGCCGGGCCGGCCCGTCTGGTGAGTGTTGGAAACGTTTTTTGGCCACCCGTGCGGGAGATCTTGTGTGTACAGAGCACCCCGCCGTCTGTTGTTGCTGACACGGTTGGTGTTTCGGGTTTTGGGCAAAGGTTCGCTTCTCTCTGAATAAGCCGCCAATTGGGAAACGTGCAGGTAATTAAGCACGGCTTCCCGCGGCTGCAGATGTGGATGTGCTCTACTTGCAAAGAGCTTTGCCCGGTAGAACGAGGCCAAGTTGACGACTGTGCGCGCGGATCTTTGCTAGATTGCATAATTTACCGATCAACAAATCGACGCTAGACTGGAGATCCTGTGGATTCATGGTACACATCCAAAAGAAAGTTCTGCGCATCCAGTTCGACTGCTGAATCATGACACTGGTTGACGAACTTGACCTGGATCGTGTACCCTGGCAACCACACGAGAGCTAGAACCTCTCTCCACCAAATCAGTAGCATCGTGTCACCAGATGGAAAAGACAGCCTGTCCAGGCGACCAGTACGTGATCACAGGGCACATTCCTAGATCGCGCGTTCCGATTATCGCGGCGGTACACGGAGAAAAAAGAGTTCCCAAAATCGTGAACAAGTGTTCATGAAAATGAGAACCTCGAACAAAGTGTTCAAATTTCATGGTACGTTTTTCAAAATCGTACCATGGGATTTGAACACTTTGTTCGAGGTTCTCATTTTCATGAACGCTTGTTCACGATTTTGGGAACTCTTTTTTCTCCGTGTAGATAAACGTTTTAACCCCCGCGGGTTCCAAATCGGACGCCGATTTTCGCCTGTGCGCGCGCGCGCTGCTGCTGGTTCTGGGTTTTCAAGAGTGCTCAACCAACAACAGGTGCAATATCTGTGCGCGGCCTCGAGCGACCAAACTCCCGGCGACACGGACAGCTTGGCTCGCCTCGGTTGCGCATTCCCGGCACGTTCCTCGCGTTGTTCAACGCTTTTTTGTAGCAGGTGACAAAAGCACAATGAGCTCATAAAACAAAAATAATGACGTGTGTTGCGTGATTAGAGCCGGTCAGCCCTCGCCAACGGCTAGCAATTCAGTACAGTAAAAGCCCGATGATTTGACTGTCGTTTTAGTTTGACACAGCTTCGGTATACAAACCTTAATGTCACCAAACCATCGGGGGTTTACCATAGAGCTACCTGACTAGTTGTTGGCTGGTCTGAATTGAGCCGATTGTGATCACCGTCCAGCAGTGGCGAAGTCTTTCTTGGGCCGCTTTCGATCTGATCTCAATGCTTCTGAACTAGTTCTAATGCGGCGCTGACTTGTACGGCAACGGTGACAATTACAATCAGCGTGGTCGGCAGGAAGGCAGCCAACAAAGAAAATCCAATCGTGAATGTTTATATCTCCGATACAATTAGTCTTATTAGGTAAACATGATTCTTCACGAACCTCAAATTCAAATTTACATCATCACCATAGTTCCTATTTGAAGCAATCAATTTCCATGACAGAGCATCAAATTATGTAAAAAATCAAAGACTAGGGGAATTCGACCTCCGATGTTCCCCTTTTCCTTAACTTTTCCAATTCTCTGGCAAGAATGTGTTGAATAATCGTTTCAATTATGCAACGCTAACTTTAGCTACGGGTGCACTTTGGAGGACGGTTCCTGAATTTTGACTCCAAAAGTGTCACCTTTCAATCGGCTCGGCAGCATTTTTTTGCCCCGTTCCGGAAGAACAGCAATTTTCGAGGGCCTTAACTCAAAAGCTAACCTTTGATCAATGTGTTTGATCAGCTTTGCGTGGACGGCTTTGGAAACGTGAAACCTCGGCGAGTCGACGTCATTGAGAACACTGGTCAACGCATGTGATATCGTTTTTTTTTTCATTGCTCGAAATTCTGCCTCGGGTGTTCACCGGCGACAGAAAATTGAATCATTTCCGGTTGTCGCAAACGCATAATCACATGCAGGGTGGCAATAAATTGTAAACTGACTTATTGGCATTTTTCTTAATATTTGATAAAAAGAATATGTTATGCAACATAACATTTTTTATGATGTTTGAAAAAAAAGTTTTCCAATTATAGTTTTAAACAACTTGACAAAAACACACAAACAATAAAATGCTATAATAAAAAACGGTTAAATTCAGAACTGTTTATTACATTTTTTTTTAAAATGGAATGATTTTGGGCCAAAAAATTAAATACATAAGGTCAAATGATCAAAAGGTCGAAAGGATAAAAGGTTGAGTGTGGACAAACTTCAAATTGACAGAAAGTCGAACAGGAAAAAGGCAATTTGTAATTGTATAATTTGTATTTTTTTAACAAAGTTTTTAGAGGAATAGTCTGATCAAGGAAAAAATAATTTGGCTAAAATATTTTAGTGAATTTTTGCATTCTTACAAAAAAGAAAAAATAAAACATTTTTTCTTATTTTTTTTATAAGCTGAAATCTAAAGGGACCATTCACAAACCACGTGCACACTTTTTTGGAAATCTCAACCTCCCCCTCATCGTGAACAATTTCCATACAAATGAAATATTTTTTGTATGGATCATTGAAAATTGGGTGGTTTTTGTAAGAAAACCCGTCATGCTATACATTTTCAGAAAGGTATTTAAAAGACCTTTCCAACGCGTTCAAGACATTGAAGATTTGACAAATCTATCAAAAGTTATAAGCACTTAAGTGTTATTTATACGCTTTTTGGAGGCCGGATCTCAGATATGTTGATGAAAACGTTGTCTGGATCTCTTATGCGACCTATCGTTGGATAGGTATTCAGAAGACCTTTCCAACGCATTCAAAACATTGAAGATCTGACAACCCTATCGAAAGCTATAAGCACTTCATAGTTATTTAAGCACTTTTTGCATTTTGGATAGCACCCTTTAAATGTAAGGAAGGCGCCAACCACCTAAGGGTGGATTAAGTAACGTTTTTTCTCTGCTTTCAAATAATTATTTCAAAAGTAACATAACAAGTGTTTATTTAAGTATAATTAAAAAAAAAATCTATAAAAAAAGATTTTTTTTTGTTAAACTTCTGGCAACTTTTACATTCCGGAACAAAGGCATTTCAGTGAGAAACTCTGGGAGTAACTCGGAGTAACTCTGAGTTTCTCAGCTTCCTCCCGAGTTTTTCAATTCCCACCCGATTGTCGATACCTTGGTAAATGCAACCATGACTACGTCAAACTTGCGTCATACTGTTGTTCACTGTTTACATGTTTTTCCCGGATTAAGGAGTTTTAGGTTTCGGGTCTCCTGAAGAAAATTGGAAAAACCACTTCCGCCGCCTGAGGCCGTAACTCTCTGCTATGTGCAGTGTCGGCTATGAAAAGTGATATTTAGCTAAATTACGCTGCTTGTACGGTTCATGTTATATTAAGCGGCCCGACTGAGCTGTTGGAGTGTAGGGGTAATTAATGCCCGGTTTGGGAGCCGGAGCGCGTAGAATTACTGTATAAGATGCCGCATAAGAGTTTTTGGTCAAAGATCTACAATTCTAATCCTGGAGGGTATTCTATAAGACGGATGCAAAAAGTGATAGAGGTTGAGGGAACCGTTTCATTGCAGGAAGGAACGTGAATATCAATAGATTCACCCAATTACATGGTTTGGCAACTTAGCATTGTTCACATAGTCCTTGCCGTTCCGTTAGTTGTCCCGCGAGTTCCAGCACATTGTAGTCACTGAGCTCTAGTTGTAGACAACTTCGCTCAGCTCCGGAGAGAACCGGACAGCCACCCACCCACGATCATCGCCACATTCCTCCAGCTCAGTCTAGTCCGCCTAATCCAACAGGGAATCAAGCAGTTGTGAATTACATTCACTGATCCCTCCCGGGTTCTCTCCATAATAACTCGGTCCCTACAGCGGCTTCCAAAAGAAAGACAAGTTCCTCTCATAATAATCGATCCGAATCATCAAGGCATTTCTACAGTCAGTAGCAGAGCAGGGAATTGAGACGATCCAGGCGTTTCTACCAGAACAAACGAAAATTTGATATTTTGTTTTTACTCCGGTACAAATATCGTTAAAGTGGAATATGAAACTCGCAAAGTTTTTATTAAATTTATATTAAATACAATTTCACTATATTCTAAAATGCTTCTCCGATGAACTGAGGGGTTGGAATTCCACAAACATTAACGATGAGGAGCTGAGGATGCTGATGGTTCTGGCCGGTATTTGAAGACGATGCCTTTCAGGAGCGCTTGCATTTCGGGAACAGATATTTGGGTTATTGAATGCTGTACCGGCCAAGGTACCGGCTGTTTTCTTGTCCCCCTCCCCTTCTTCCGACGCCGCCGCGGTCATTCTGGAAGCCCAGGTTGTCGGAAACATGATAGACTTCATTCTTCAGCACACAGACACGACTTTTTTGGGATTGGCAGTTGCATTCGGCCGGCACCAGGATCACGATCAAAGACGGGCAAGTGTGTCTTGGCGCTCTTCTGTTATCGGTTAACTTTTCCTGGTAGTTTCCGACGGCGCACTTGATCACGCGGTCAATTTCCACAAAATGCGTGAAAGCCATTTTCGACCGAAGGTCCTTATTCCGGACATTTTTGTCCGTAAACGTAACGGATGTACGGCTTCTTCCGAAACAGACTTTTTCTTGGATTTTTAATCAAAACAAACAGCCTTAGCAACGGCCGGTTGTTAGGCCTGTTGTTATTCCTTTAAACACAAGGTACATATATTTAGGTGGGAATGGTGAGAATCAATCGGAGTAACTCGGAGGAACATTGAGAAACTCTCGTTACTCTGGGCAAAATTGAGGAACTCTTTTGCTCACTGAATTGCCCTTGTTCCGGAACATGAATTATTTAAAATTATTTTTATAAAAAATCCTCATTTATCATCATTTTTTTTCTTATTCACATCCAAAAAACTATACATTTCTGTGCATATTCTAGGAATGATTTTACAGCTAAATTTCCAATAAGAATCTCAGTTTTGGGAACATTGTGCCCTATAGACAAACCGTAAGAAAATTGTTTTTTTATCCTTTTTTTCGATTTTTGCCATACAAACTTCACCTTCGTGTATCAATGTTGATTGATTTTGCTCATATTTGGCCAAAAGTTCCAAAAACACACAAAAACAATTTTCAGCTTGTGCAGAGAGATTTTGATAAAAAAATACCATATTCTGGGCACACTAATGCTGATGTTGTTTTCATTTCTCAATTTTTGAACACTACCATTTTCTTTCCACCTTTTGTTCATTCGAGCTTACATTACAAACCTAACTGCCGGCGTGCCTTCCGAGCGCTGATACTGTGGTAAGCATGTAAGGGCCTCGATAACCTTGTTCGAGTTCTAGCTGCAGTTATCTCAATTATTCCGCGAAGAAATCTATAGATATCATGCAACTCGCCAACACTGTTCCAAGCACAATTAAACTCTCTTGCAGTGAAATATTAATAAATTCTCCAACTGTATATCCACCGCACCCGCGCATTTGTCTCGACGCTCGAAACTTTCGCTCCCCGTTTCCATACTCGTATCATCATCGCATCATCTATTTGCCCAACCAACTCACTTTTAATCGTTTGTTTACATGATTAAATTAGTGTTGTATATAAGCGTTAACGAGCTTAACGAACTAGCAAATGTAACGCGCATTCTGGGCGCGTACAGTCCGTTTGGTGGTACGCCAGTCAACAGTCGGCAGTTCGGACAGTTGTTGACCGTTTCATTTGTCAAAACAATTTGAAGGGTTTGGGTCTGGAAAAATATTTGATGTTTGAAATTTTTAAAAAAGCTGCAATAGTGTTACAGAATTTTTTCTTTGCTGAAATGTATAAAAATTGCATATTATGAATAATGTTTAAATTACAAAACATATTTGTATTAGATTGAGATTCTTCTGGTCCGGGCCCAACGACTCTCAATTTCCAGACCGGTCTAGGAAATCCCTCTGCTCCATTGACCCTGAAAACGTATTCTCTTCCGTACACACCTCCAGCACGTCATCAAAGTGGTTTTCTCTTCTTCGTAGAGTGGACCTGGCCGAAGCGAAGCAAATTGCTACTGTCGTTGCCATCCGTCGTCTTCGATGGATCTACTGTCTTCAGCCTATCGCTATCTTTCGAGAATGAATTAGCTAATTTCCATCTATCTAAACATTTACATTATGCAAATGGAAAACGAAAATTAATTTGTTGCTTGAGAGCGGCCAGCCAGCATGATTGGGCGAGCCCCAGACACACATACGCAGTCACATATACAGGCCCCAAACACACTGAAAGAAATTCAAGAGCAAGTGGCAACAGTACCACCAGCAAGCTCAGCCAAATGAGAGGAGTATCGGCGCTACACTCTCGGTCGGCCAATTTGTTGCAAAGTTCAGTGCCTAAACGTGCGGCATAAAAATGCGGACAATCTGCTCAAAGTCATCCGGATGGCGGTGCGATGTCTGGCCGTAATGGGGTGCGGAAACCCCCTTTCATTAGGATTTGTTTTTAAATTCTGATCTCGTATAGCAGCGCAACCCCAACACTCGTCA
The DNA here is from genome assembly GCF_015732765.1 of Culex quinquefasciatus. Taxonomy (NCBI): domain Eukaryota; kingdom Metazoa; phylum Arthropoda; class Insecta; order Diptera; family Culicidae; genus Culex; species Culex quinquefasciatus. The sequence goes on from NC_051863.1 coordinate 107,484,565, forward strand.
CTTTGCAAGGACTAGTCGAGGGGGGGGGTTTGGCCAAATAATGAAGAGATAAACCGAATGTCAAATGAGTGGCAAAGAGCAAAAATTGGTGCAAATTTTCCTCCGTCTTTTTTTGTTCCTTCTTGCTAGTTTGAAACGAACAATGCAGGCAGCGTGCGAAGAAAAATAAACAAAAGTTTTTATTTTCTAATCTTGCGAATTGGGGCTACGTCTTGCTTCGACATTTTTCTTCTTAGTTTTGTTCTCTTTGGACGTGGAAAACAGCTTGAAGGACGCAGTCGGAAAAGTTTTTTTTCAGTTTTATCCTTGTGGCACTTTTCAAGGCTCTTGAGGCGTTGCATAACAAAAAGTTGTCACGCGTTGTGCAACTTTTTTTTAGTGAATTAGATGGACTTTTAAATTGATTGGATTTCTTAAAACATCTATTTTTAAACAGTTTGATCTAATGTGGCAACTCCATTGAGAATTTAATTTTTTTGTATTCAGTAGGAAATTTTGAGCAACTTTTGTTCTACAAAAAAAGTTTACTTTTGTTGTTTCATTTTCAGCATTTCTATTTTCATTTATAGTGTTCGAAAAAATGCCAAACATTGAAGGTAATTCACAAATTGGTCGAAATTCATATGGCAGTGTTGACAATTCCTCGAAATAATAAAAAAGTGAAGCAGACTAAAAAATCTTTTTTGACTTTATTCAGCTTTATTGGACTAGATGTAGAATCAAATTTTCAATAACATAAACTTTAATATAGTGCACCGTTTTCAAGTTATACCCACTCAAAATTATTATTTTTTTGTTGGTGACTTTTTAAATGCGTAGAAGTGGTCGAACTTAACAAACTCTGACATTTTTTTCGAAGCGATCAAAAATTCTCGAAATTCGCATAAAAGTCATTGAAGATCGGATCAATGGTTGCTCGTTATTTCGGAAAAAATATTTTCAAAATTTTCAAATAAACCCAAATATTTGAAAAGGCCCTAAAACTTCAAAAGCTTATAGACAATTGATCATTGAGAACCATTTTTGAACTGCTGCCAAAAATGTGACTTGTATGGGCAGATAGAAAAAAATATCGATGTCCATAGTGTCAGAGAATTGAAAATTAATCAAATTAATTCAATGTTGAGTCCGAGAATGCAACCTACTCCAACGTTGCAAATACATTTTTCATCACCATCATAGTCTGAAGCAACGTCTGTAGTAATTCTCAAATCAATTAGCCCAACGGAAGCGATCGCCATCGACAGAACTAATTCGATTAGTCTTCAGTTCGATGCGAAATGAATCGTTTTCTACGCCGAGCATGCCGCTCTGAAATCAATCCGCTGGGAAAAGAGTAGTTGTCGATGCTGCCACTCTGCCATTTATATCCTCGCACACGTTTCGTTTCGTTTCGTTTTTTTTTGCGTTGACCACTCTCTGCTCCGTGGCTAACGAGTTGGTCAATAAATTTATACACTATTAGAGTTATTATTCGCTCGCTCACTCCCATTGCTGCTGAATGGTGAGAACTCGCGCCTGAATGCATTGAAGAACACCCCGCGTGATCGGTTGTGCTTGTGAACCCAGCTCACGTGCTTCACGAAATCGCTCAACATTTACCACCTAATGGAATGAAACTTGTTTTCATCCGAGACCCACTCTAGAGTCACCCGGCGAACTGCGATGCTGATCAATAATATGAGCGTGAAAAAGGAGGCAAAATAAAAATCACACATTTACATTGTTGCTAATGCATCGCGAATGCTGAACTAATGGCTGCTCTATATATTTCTTTTTTTTTGCTACAATGGATCATTTACGTTCAGGCACGAAGAGAACTATGCTACTCGATTCCGGAGATCCATTTGGCATACCAGTGCGAAAAATTAATCAAAATAATATTCCTCAACAAGACCCATCAGCACGCAGAGGAAAAAATCAACACTTGTAACCTTTTCTCAGAACTTACTGCAGCAGCTGCTCTGCACACTGTTTGTCATACAAAATCTAGGGTAGAAACGTGACAGGAGTATCCAGTTTAAACTGAAAGGCTACCCTAGGCAAGGTAGGGCCCAAAAGTGCTTGAACTATACCAATTCCAACAACAGTAATAAGATAATTCATCACTAAACGCGCCCTAAGATATTAATCCTATCCAACAGGTGTCCCACAATGCACCACCCTACCCTACCCGGTATAGTGCAAGCAGAGATGACTTTGCTGTAAGCTCTGTCTCGCGAGACTGCGGTGATCACGGTGGATCGGGTTAAGAACATGCTAACGACAACACGGACAACCGTTTGTTGCGCGGTTGATGTCATCGTCGATAACGTCACAAGGCGACGTCTCGTTAGAGAGATGGTGTGTACGAGACCGTCGACAGACAAGGCGAAATGGTCCACCGGATTGAGAGGGGAAGAACGCTGTCATACTGCAATGTCTAAAGTTTTGCTTTTCGGTACTGAAGAGACAATTTTCGTACGTCAATATTGTTCAAACAATCATCTACGTGCAATAACTTTACAGAATTGAAACCGCAAAAAATCAAGCTTACAGATCATCGAATTGTGACCCTCGGTTGGTTTCAACACAATCCCTAGAACTGTTTCTGCCGGTCACCCGGATATTGTGCTCAAAAGTAAAGTTTTCTGTATCCATAATCTGGCAAGCTTTTTTAATTCGTTCTAAATTGCAAAACCCTGTATGTGCAATAATGGGCCGAAGTGCAAAAAGAGCTCCATTGTCCGAAAGATAGAGCCATGCAAAAGCGCATATCGGACACTTGAAAAGTTACGGTTGAAAGGGGAAAGTTTTGCTGCAGGTTGAAGTTTTCCTTTTTTCAGCCCGTTCCATTTCCACTGCAGTTGGGTTACATAATAATTGCAACTAGTTTTCAAGTTCTGAAAAGTGGTTTGAGTTTTAATGTTTCAGTTGTGTTATAACCCAATGAATTACGGTAACTCTTTGTTCAGAGTTTTGCTCCAGTTGAATCCTATGTATTTTGTTTATTTTGGCCATTACAATATCATTATTTTGAATTTGAAATTTGGGTGATTATTGTTCACACTCCAGCCTTTTCTTTCTTATCACTAAAGTGGATCAGATACAATCGCCAGCGCCAGCTTAGTTTCATGGTTTCGAGCTGAACCTCTCGCTCAGAAATACGATTCAGATAGATGCCTACCACCCACCACCCACAACACGTCTGTGGATTAAGCCAGAAATCGATCGGTTGAAAGGTTTATTAAGTGGAGATATGTGTTTGTGGTCGTGATTGTTATTTTAGGGAGAATTTATGACCCTTATGATTGGAATGATTTATTTCCGAATTTATGAACTTGCCGCTTTCGATTATAATTGTTATTTTTGATTTGAATAATTAACGAGGAAATGTGATAAGGGTCAACACTTTGTTATTTTTTTTGTGGATATTGGCACAGTTTGCTTGTAGTTTTTTTTCTATCGAGTAGGAACGATATTAAAAATTCGCATTATTGAATTAAAGGCCTTTATGGCTTACTGCTTTAAGAGAAAAAAAATCAGCATGGGCAATGGTTGAATCGACAAAACATTCATGAACAAAACTTTTGACGACTTTACACTTCTTGTATCAAAATTCCGACTTTATTTAGTAATATTTATGGACAAATAAGGATTGTCTAAACATGCCAAATTATGAGTAACGTTATGTTTTAACGAACCATTAAAAAGAATGCCATACATCAAACACAGAAATCCATTGATCAAGAAAAGAAAGAAGCGTGAATCATTATTTGTTGTCCAAACAGATTATTAGTCACGGTTGAAGAGAATGCAACAGGATTGTCCGGAGCACTTGAACTAATTTCATTGCCACTTGTTTGTTCTCAGTTGTAAATAGTTTCAAAGAATCGGGTTACAACTTTCATTCATAAATGATTCAGCCAGTTATAAATGAAACAGTTGAAGTGACAAAGCTGTTGAGATGTTTGTTGTAAAGAGGTAAAAATTTCTAATAGTGCTTAGCAGAAAATTGAGGCCTCATGGTGTGAAACACGACCACCCACAATTTAAGCTTGCACCAATGGAAATGTCAGCTGTCGTCTATTAAATGATAAATGTGGCTTGCGAACAAAAGTTCATTAGATTTATTGTCTATGTTAATTGTCGTGAAGTACATTTTGTCTCGAGACTACCACACACGCAGTTTGGGTGCAGAAAGTCAGATTTATTATTTTATTGTGCTCAATGATCAACAACAAAGTAGACTTAATTTATGATCATTCAATTGTTGGTGTTGATTGAAACAGCGGTACAGCTTTATTCGAATAAAACTAAAATCAGCCTTGAAAGCTTAGAAATGTTCATCGTTTTTGCACAGGATTGTCCGTCCAATAAAGATAAATTCCTAAGTGGTGACGATATGATGAATGGCAAACCAGTGACGTTCCACGGTGTGGTGAAAATTTACACCGCAACAGCAGCTTTAGCCAAACACCTGATCCGCGAATCATCGCGTTGAAGCGCTTCTAAAAATTATGGAGAAGTAAATATTTATACACCTGTTAATTATTCCATCCCCGAAAATCAAGCCCCTTCGGCCGAGTGCGGTGAAACCGGCTGCCTTGACAGCCTCAAGCACGGGTCAGGATGGATGTTCGCGCCGAGTGCGTTTGGGTTGAGATCGCTGTAGTAGACTTATTTTGGTACGATTTACCTGTTGACTGACAATTAAGTTTGATGAAATATTTTTTCTTGAAAAGTCTTGGAAAAAAAAGGTTGAGTTATAAGCTTCTAAATACACATAAGAACAAACGTTTAAAATAATCGAAATTGTGTTCGTTCATTTATTAAAACATGTAATCTCCCCTAAGTTTCATACATTGCAATGCATTGGCTTATGATCTTCTTTAACTCAACGGGCAGTTGCTTTCAAGACATAACAGTGCTGTTTCGAAGGTTTACGGATCGTTTCCCACTGTCGACACGTGATGACCGAGAGCTTTTTACTGGTTTATCCATAAAAAACGACTACAATTTCGTTGACCAGATTCGATCTCAAGACCTTTACCCAGTTGTAAATGGCAAAAAATCATCGCGAAGCCCTTGTTTGATTTATTACCTTCCAGTTACAGAATTTACGTTAATCGTGTATGAAGCAATTGTAGATTTTGTGCAAACGAACAAACTTATGAGAAAGCGGACGAGCTTACCGGTAAAAATATTTACAAGTTTAAAAAATCAAGTCTGTCATATAGAAATGGCCAAAACCCATTAATAATGTTTACAAATAATCAGGTGAAGCTATTGAAATTGCTAAATTTAACGTGATAAGAAAGATAAAACGATTTAATTTTCAAAAACAATTCCCAGATAGTTCCATTGCTTGGTGTATTCACCTTAAGGTATCTATTCGCGACAACCTGTCGCTATTATTTAGCAAACATTGGTCATTGCGAACAGAAAAAAAATGACGAAGAAAAAACAACAGGTGACTGTATCCCAAAACAACACACACACAGCGCCAGGTCTGTGGCGCCACGGATTTCGTTTCGGTGTCACTGGAAGCCACATATGCGTGCAAGTGTTGTTGTTGTTTTTATTAGCAAGTAGCAACATTCTTGCTAAATTAAACACACAACACGCGGATGGGGTGGTGCACCAGTTGTGTGACTGTCTTTGCAGATTTTATTTTTGTTCGATGCCTATCACTTACACGCAAAATGCAACATGTGCAGCTTTCGGTATAAGCGGATGCTATCTATTTCACTTGTTTTAAACTTTTATTTGCTGACTTAAAAGTTGTGCTCAAAACAGGTTACAATATATTTAGCGTGTAGGAAGCATGTGAACTACTCGCTTCGTTTAGGTGTGCACCATAATTCCACAAAGGCGGTGATTCTCTTTAGTGGATCTGCAACTGCGGGTAGATTAAACTAAACGGAACCGTTTACTGGGTCCGCGGGACTCTGTTTAGTGTTTGCAAGGGGAGTGCAAGAGCGAATTTGTATTTACTTTCCAGCTAACGTCTATTTATTACTTGCAATGCCAGCTGACGTTGTTGAACCGGTAGATTATTTTGAAAGCGTAAAAATGGTGCTTCACAGGTACTCATGGTTTGCGGATCAAATAGTTTAGCTAAACGACTAAACGACAGTTTCAAGACATGAACTAACTACAGTGAAATCTCGTTGGTTTGACAGCTCAGGACAGGATTTCGAAGATGTTTGCCCCTCAAAATTACTACTAGAATGACGAGCCCTTTTATATTTAACCCATTTTCCTTACCCATAAACCACATGTTACGATGATAAAATCACTCAGCAGCCTCGAAATGCTTGATTCAATCATGATGGTGTGTATACACTTGTTTGTTTTTAACTACGAATTATAGGCGCTGACTTTCAGGATTTTTTTTCTTTTCGGAGATTTGTTTACCTTACCACTTTATGGCATTTGAACGAGTTCCCCTTCGCCGCGTAGCCACTTGTCCGCGGTGTTTCGTGTTGAGGCTTCTTCAATCTTCTTCGGTGAAGGTCCGCGCTGCCAGTCAGTCAGCTGGAGAAGCTCCTTCGAGTTCAATTGAAGAGGGGGCACTTTGGGCAAATCAATTGGAAGAGCTCCGCGCGCGAGTTCGGTATCTCTTGTGATTTTCATGATTTCTTGCTAGCAACAGTACCAACTCGATGGTTTGACACAGCCACAAGAGAACTTGGAAGTACTGGAAATTTCAAACAGTGGTTGCCGACCAAAACTTCACAATCTGCAATCAAGTTAAAAGACGATAGGTGTTGATTTTTGGTCACAATTCATTGTCAAACCAGCGGTGTTTCACTGTACCACCAGGACTGGTTCGGTGTGGCGCTGCTCTCAGGAGGTGGTTGTTAACGATTTTAGGTTTTGCACGATAAATTGCACGTAAGCATTATTTCGCGTGTGCGTAGGTAAACACACAAACACAGCTTGGTTTTTACCGGAGGCAAACCCTGTTTTTTGCGAACTCAAAAAAACCTCGGGGATTTCACACGTTTTAATTAGTTCCGTGTAGTGGCGCCAGGGAGGCTGCACATCTCTTCATGTGAATTTTTCCTCTCAATCGAGCCAAACCTGCTATGCTGAATCGAGAAAATAAACCTGCTACTTCAATCCCAGTTATTTTTTTGATCGACCACGCAATTATAAGTCAAGAATTCAATCAAGCCAATTAGAAGGAGAACCTTCGCCTCGCAGACCGCATTGGCATTGACTCCTAAGCTCGTTAATACCCGTACGTCATTGACTAATTTTACTTTTTTTGCTCTGTTCTCTTTACAGCTTTGGAGCCGCTTTCCAGCAAGTGAGGAGGAGTGATTTTCATTGATGGAGTTGAATAAGATTAACGCGCTTCTTGAAGCACAGTGAAGTTAGATAGTTGGTAGTTCACTCCGGCCGCAGATAATATGTATTGCTGTGTGAAAATGTCCCTACAATTAGTGTTTTTCGGTGTGATATTGGTGTCTTCCGTGAGGCAGATCGCCGCTGCAGAATCCGTATTGTGTAAGTACAATGTTTTAAGAATATCGTTTGAAAATAACATCAATTTAATCCAGCACATTCGTCGACTTGAAATAAAAAAAAAAACATCTTTAATTTTGTATCAAAATCTACAAAGGCTTCATCCATAAAGTACGTCACGCTAAAATCAGCCAAAATTAACCCCCTTCTCCACCTCCCTTTGTCACGTTTTTTCTATACTTATAACATGCAATGTCAAGCTTGCTCAGACCCCCCACCCACCCCCTAGAGCGTGACATACTTTATGGATGACGCAAAATAAATACGTTGGAAAAGGCCATCTCCATTAATAATTTTTCAGTTGAATGCACTTTCATTCTGATAAAAAAAACGTATTTTTTAATGTTTGAAGGATGAAAACCCCCTTACGTTTTGTTCAAATCCTTTTTTACAATTGACCTTTTATCTTTCGACCTTTTTCCAAACATTATCATATTACTTGCATAGAATTGGCTGAAATTGAGGCCAATTTTACCTGGTGGAATTCCCATGCGATCATTTTGGCAAAACAACGATAAATCAATACCTTCGTGGCTTCTTGCTGTTTGAAGCCATAATTAATTTTACACCGTTCAAAGATCCGCGTTCTTGTGTGCGTTTTTTTCTTCTTCTCTCTATCTCATTAGTTTTGACTGTCGTGTTGACCTGCTGTGGCTTAGCGTTAGGGTGACGAGAAAAGTTGGAAAATCTGATCTTTGTTTTATTAGGTCCTAGATACACAATTTAATGTAAACATTGAGTGTATCACGCTTACTCCGATGGGCATTAACATAAGGTGTTAAAGGGCTATCTAATGTTTACATTTTGTTTATAGGACCTATTAAGGTGTTACATACATGTAGAAAATCACAAAATTTCATATCACAGAAAAATTATTGAAAACTAAAAAGATGGTTTTCAATCACTTCTGAAATTTTCATGATGATATTACATGATAAAACAGAATTTAGAGACGATTATAAGCTCAACATTTTGCCGTGCGCAAAGCGGACTCTCAAACTTTCTGAGCGTTCTTCTCGAAACACTGAGTTGATTTACGGGTGCCACGATATCTCGAGATGGGATGGAAGAATTTGGCTTAAATTCTGGCTGAAGACTCTCAAGACACATCCCGTGTGCATGACGAAGCCCGATTTTAAAATTTTGCTTTTTAAAAAATACAAATATCAAAACTGACGGTTATTTATATTAAAAAACACAAACATATTTTTATCTTTTTTTGAAAACGTTTTTTGAAAATCGGCCTTCGTCATGCACACAGGACCATTTTAACGAGTCTTCACCAAAATTTTGAGACGATTTGGTCAAGGCAGTGTTGAGCTATCGTGGCACTCGTTTTTTGAAACTGGTATCTTCGAATAGCTATATCTCGGAAATGTTACAAACAAATGTCTTCAAGTTTGTTTTGATAATAGATGAAAATGTATATTTTATATATATCCCGCCCGTGTGGATCAATCGGACCGCGCACTGGACTCACAATCCAGAGGTTGCTGGTTCGAATTCCGCGGCGGGCGCTCTTAAAATTCTTCTCAAGTATAAATATGGGTATCCGGCGCCGGCGCCGGAGCGTGCCGTACTCAAACACTTAGGAGCCCAGGGTGGCGAAGTCCTTGTAGTTAAAAGGAAGACACTAGTGGTTGGTACTAGCAATGCACTATGGGGTATTTCCATATAAGCGAGCGGCCAAAAATATTTTTTTGCTTTTTTGTGACTTTTTTGTGTTGTTTGTACTTAGTATAATGAAAACAAATGAATTTTGATATTTTTCCAAAAAAAAAGTTTAATTTTCGATTTTTTCATATATTTGAGGCCACATGCATTAAAGTGGTGAATTTTGATATTCTTGCTCTGTCTATTTGATGCACGGAATGGCGGTTTATGCTATGTTAAAGTTTCTGATTTACGTTCAATCTCCCTCCTCTTTTTCTTGAGTTTAAATCCACCTCTCTTTGAAGACCCCCCCCATCCCCCTCCAATTAAAATTTGATTTTTGCGGTGTTTTAGAATTGTAGACGGTTTATTTTATGGAACATTGTATGGATTCTCGTCCACGTTTTTGGTTGATCCACTTGCAAAATTCACGTTTTCCACGATAAATTCTTCTAAATCAAAATCACTATGTAACCGATTGTCTTTAGATTACTTAAAATATGAACTTCTTCTATGGGCTTTTGTATACCTCGTTTTGAAGCTACAGAACAGCATGCGTAGTTTTTCCTCTGTGGGTTTTTCCTGAATTGATCATGTGATGGTTCTGCAATGTTGTAATTCTTACAAATATACTCGAAAGCAGTTCTCACGTTTTCAGAATAGTGCTTCGTTATATCGTACAGGGACACTACGGTATTATTATCCATACTTTCAAAAGAACACAACAACGAACTGATATGAATATTCGACGAATCGTTTCTGTAAAATACTTAGAATAGGAATTTCTAATTTTATTAAACGTACCTAAGTACCGTAAACTGGGGTGACATTGATAGAAATTTGATTTGGCCACTATTTTTGATACATCCAATGTAACAGTCACATTTTTGCATATATGTTCGATAATAAGCTTTCCCTTAATGCTTACATACTCAAAATTCTCAAAAATGTTTAAATATTAATTTGACGGGCATTTGAAAAACCTATCAAAGTCACCCCAGTTTACGGTACCAACAAAGTCATGAATATCAAATCAATTTCAAAACATACATAGCAGGTACGTCATTTCTGCCTCCGCAGGTAAATAATGTGATTTTAACCAAGCGTATACGCGAAATCATTAATTTTCTTGCATGAATCAAAATGTTCAAAATGGCATAACTCAAAAAGTGCACATAAGTGCACTTTGAAATTTGGAGACAAGTTAGGACATGGTTCAAATTTTAAGCTGCAAAATTTTCAGATCGCACAAATGCACACAAAAAAAGTACTCCATTAACAAAGTTGAAAAAAACTAAATTTTGAATAAAAATCCATCTTTTTTGATTTTTATTATTTTTTTTAGCCTATAAAAGTGTGTTTTGTAAAATGTTATTGAAAAGTTGAATCAATTACCTTTCTGAATATTTATAATGATGCAGGAAAAAATACAAAAACAGCTACACAGTACAACTATGAAAATAATCATTTTTTTGTCAAAAACATGTTTTTTCTTACCATTTTCGCCTTTGAAGGTCTGCAATTCAGTGAATATTGAACCTACAACTTTCAAACTCCGGATTTTTCTTAGTTAGAATGTTTATTTTCGAAAAAAAATACCAAAAAAATAATTAGAGTATGTCGGTTTTTCGATTTATGGCCGCCTGAAACCCCATAGTGCAATGGTGGCCGACAGCTATAAAGTCAACTTCGTTTTCGTATATTTTAATGCCTTGAAAACAGGTTTTAAATAAAATAAAGTGTGTAATGACACCAACCTCTGACTTTTTTTTGTCAATTTACATGGATGTAACCCCTTAAAAAAATAGAGATGTGAACTTTTTTGATCGAGCCTCTTAAATATACCTTCACGTATACATATCGACTTAGAACATGAATTAATGAATGTGGGGTTTGACCACTGAGTTAAAGTTACCGTTCCAACTTTTTTGGGAGCCTTGGGCGTTGGAATGTTAAGAGACAATTTTGGTTCATACAAATATGATTTTTATTTTTTTATTTTGCACAGTCTTAAAAGCTCCACTATAACACATTACTGAAATTCAAACACGCTGTTCTACAAATGGTTCTTCAAATTTCTAGTAGCTTAAGGTACTAAACTTAATAGTGTCTGTGTTAATTAAACATTAGCGTTTGGCAGAGATTTTTTTTCTTGTCACCCTAACCTGATTCCCCAATGTTATCACACGCGTGTCGTCCCTCGCGAAGATGATCGTATGCTATTGTCTGTGAACAGGTTCGGGCTTGGACAAGCTGTCGAGCCTGTTGTCGCCTTCAAAAGAGACGTGAACATAGCTGAAGCACTTCGGCGTCACCTTCACCGGCCAGTCGTCCCCAGCCACGGGCTGCTTTACGATCTCCACGAGACGATTGATGAGTTTTCGACAACCCGTTTCGAAGATCTATTTGGAAGGTCTCTCCGGAATCGTCTTCAGCGTTTTTTTCTTTAAAGAGTAAAACTATAAATTTGTTGTGTTTTTGGCTTCTTTCACTTCGATTTAGCTGAAAATATATGTGTGCCAAAGCGCTCTTGGTGTTTACTGATAATGGCCTCCAGTTCACATTTCGAGTCCAGTGCCAAACAGTTGACCGGTTCCACGAATCTCCCGAGAGACATACATTCACTGACGGGCCAGCAGCCAGCCGCGCAACGCAACGTACGCCAATTGGCAAGCATTTGCGATCTTTTTCGTGACTGGTTTGTAAAGTGTCTATAAAATATCCAAATTCCTTTCGGCTTTATTTGCTGTACAACGCGGACCTCGGGGGAACTCGTCAGGGACGTTGCTTAATTTTAGGGGGTTGGAGGAAGTTGGCTCAATTCACTTATCGGCGAGGTGTTGCCGATCTTTATGTTCTTGTTATCTTTGAAATAAACTGTTTTGATCATTTTCAGGACCTTATTTTAAGTTCACCACCACTTTTTAGCAATATCGATGGCTTGTGTTTCTAAGGGCTTTTGGATTCAACACACGAGTGAGCAATTCTCTAGTGAGAAGAGAACATTCGATTGCTGGCTTTTTTTTGAAAAGATTACTATTGATTCGAATCGGCTAGATCGTTTTCAAACATTCTTATCACGTGAGCCAAAAAATAAGTTCATTGATTTTGAACAGAAGTTTAAACAATTGGTCAGACATAACATGAAATTGAGTCAAGTTCACCGCTGTGCAAGGTTTCCAAATATTCCCAAAAATACATCAGCAGGTCCTTGACTCAGCTGTGTTGCTTCAAGCAAAGCACGCACAACATGCTGCAGCGATAACCTACATTAGCACTGCACGTTTATCGCGAACCGGTCCATTCTGCGCCAGCAGCAGCCGGAAGTGGCGAAAATTTTGGAATGTTCACAAAACGGGTCCTCGGGTCAAAACATTCTGCTGCATGCTTAAGAGCATGCACCCGAAGCTGTGGGGACCTTAACTGAGTTATAGCGACCAACTGCACTGGACCAGGTACTACTTTTTTGCTGCTTTAATTAATGGTCGCCAATTAATCGATCGACGACGACGACGACAAAAAAAATGTCCGCCGATTCTCCACCGTGGCCGTCAACCGCGCACGGGGCTTACGAGCGCGCAAATTCAAAAGCAGTTTGGGCCATGGACTTTGGCCACTTTAGCAAGGTGGCTCAGAAAGATACCCGTTTCTGGGGCCAGTTCCCAGACGGCTGATCGTTGTCGTTGGGGTTACTGTGTGACAAATTTCATAATAGTTATAGACATAAGCTGTTAGATAAGATGTTTATTTTGACAAGTGGACAAGTGTACCAGGCGTTGCACTGGTATTTTTGTGTACAATGTTGCAGATAGATTGTGGCGTGATCGAGACTCTCTAGTTTGTTCTTGGAATAAAGTTGGCAGGTTGAATGCGACAAGTTAAAGTTTTAAAAGGTCAGGTCATTGGCATTTAAATCTTGGTTTGAACATTCTCAAGTTACAAATTTTATTAATTCAAAGTTGCTTGGACTCTATTCGAACGTCAAAATTTTCATATCACTTGAGAGAACACGAGTATCAAGTGTTCGACTTTCCTCAGTCGCCGTGAGAGAGAATCGATCAAAGTAGGCAATGTTTCCTCATGATTTAGTGTGGTTTGTGAATGATACAGTGCCAAACCCCAACTTTTCCTAACGATTTACATACTCTAATTTTGCTTCATCCAATTTAATTTAAAAAGTGTGTCAAGACTTTATCCAGAATGTCAGCACTCAAATAAACTTGTGTCGCAGAAGGATACAGGTTTTGTTTGTGTTAAACAAGACAAACAAAATAAATTTAAAACCGGTACCTCGTAGAAGCTTTGCCGTTGTAAATATTTACATCCTCTGCTTCCAAGATGATGTAGGGCCTCAGAAGGAAGTGAATTCTCACAGACTTGAAGTATTCTCAAAGAACTGGTGCATTGTCAAAGTTGGAACGTATTATTTTGTCAAAAAATATAGATGCCTCTGTGCTCTCTTATGCTAACTAGATAAGAATCCCAGCAAGCTTAGAACAAGAGAGCACATAGGCATCGAATTGTTGCCATTCCATTTGGAAATCTATGTTCTAATGATATTTCATGAGCCACACGTGGTTCAAATAAAGGTTCGTTTAAATATTTCGTAACACATAGTGGAAGGAGGGTGTGAGAAACTATGAGACGTTAAGAGTTACGTAATATTTGAACAAACATTAAGTTGTTTCCCGCGAATGCATGCTCATGCTGCAAATTAATTGCAATGTTTGCGATGGCCCCAGCAACACCAGTGCTGCACCCTATTGAATTGTCTTATCGTCTTCCTATCTCCTGCTCATTATTAACTCAGTAAGAATAGCAACACCTACAGAGATGATAATGGAGACGACGCACCGCATGCTTGTACGGTGTTGTTGGCCTTACCCCTCCCGGTGTACGTTGTTTGTCCCCGCGTTCAAATATGCAACAAGAAGTACCTATTATAAGGTTCTCAGTGTCTACACCTCGGCAGACCTATTCAAGGAAGCTAACTGGCAAAGCGACTGTCTGAAGACCAACCGACACATCCGGGAAAGATGAAATTTGTGTTTGGTAAACTAACTGTGGCTCCCGTGGGAACAAAACGTTTTTCAACCAACAAGTGTGTTGTTTTGAGAGACTTATACAATAGAATTATTTCAATTTTTTTTATTTTTTTTTGCTCTTCACTATGGTTAACCGAGCCGTATAGAATTTGGTTCAATAGACCTAATCTTCGAAGCATGTCAAAAATATGAACACGTGTCTGCCTTAATGAAGTACTTTTCCAGACACAATTCCGTGAAATCCATAATGGTACCATTACAGACAAAGCTGATATTTTATCATCTTGATTGGCGGGAGGACAACCATAGGCAGCATCCACGAATAACGTAGCATTTTTCGATGATTTTAGTACACTCCGTTTCATCCATTTATCCCAAGATGTCGATCCGCTAGACCACGTCCCCCTATCGTCCTCCAACCCCCTTGAATTGTTAAACAATTTAAGAATCCTGCCATTTTTATGAAAAGCTAATTTCAACATTTCAGATAAAGAAAAATATTATGGATCTATTTATAAGTTAATGGTATTTTCGCCATCAAATATAATCATTTTTGAAGAATCTGCCTTTGTAATAGCTTGGCACCCTTTCATCGTTATCGCGTTGATTGAACATACTTTTTGGAAGCTGTAATTGAACGTCAACGCATGAAGAGCTAGCAATTTTTCGACTGATTATGGTAGGAGGGTATTCTTTCAGTTGTGTTGAATCTGATTATTTCTTAGAAATGTGAATGTCGATACCAAAAACGTAGCATGGATTTCAAGATAAATCCTACTGAGTTGTTTCAACGAAATTCTTAAAGGTTTCAGCGTAAGATTTAGCATGTTACAATCATATAAATGATTCAGTTGAAACTAGCTTTCTTCGTTTAGCTTTGAAATGACCCTTTCTCAAGTACATAATACATTCATCGACAATTATCCTGTTTTTCGCGAACCGATTTTTTTATGGAGATGAAGCTTTGTCTATTTATTTTTTCAATTATTATTCAAACGGTGAAGCTAGTCTCAAGATTTTTATTTTTAAAACATAGCTTTAAAAAAAATCGCTGAAAATTGTTATGTTTAAAACCGGGTTGATTTTGATAGTCACTGTATTTCTTACAAATTTTCCTCTGACAGTCAACTTGAGCATCAGCAATACCCCATTCGCACGAGTTTCTTATAGGAGCAGTTTTCTCAGACATTCAATATTACGCCCTTTTTAAATGTTAGTCTTGGTTTAAAAATTTTGAAAATATTTTTTCGAAAAGATCGGAAAATTTCACGAATGTTTCATATTTTAACATTAAAATCGGACCATGAGTTGCTGAGATATCGACATTAGAAAATGGTGTGTTGTTTGGGTGGGACTTAGAAAACATCAATTTTCCTGTTTTTAAACCTTTGCATGGCAATATCTCAGCAACGAAGGGTCGTATCAACAAAGTTTAAAAATGCAAAATATAGACAAATTTTCAGCTTTTCAAAAATATTTTTTTCAAATGTGGGCAAACACTCAAAATTTCACTGAAGTACTTTTTGATTGCAAATTTAATTTTACATCGAAAAATGAAGTTGAAAAAATTTTGCGACCAATTTTTCGATTTTTTGAAAAAATCAGTATTGGTTCAAAAATTCATAACTCGCTCAAAGATTTTTCGCACAACCTGGAAATTTCTGAAAAGTTGGGATTTAATGTCCTCTAAAACATATCAAAAAATAAAAAAAATTAAAAATAGTTATTTTTGCAAATGAAGTTTTAGTGACAAAAAGTTAAATAAAAAATCACCGTGTATCATTTTTTTTCAGTGTAGTCCAGTGTATCGATCAAAAAAATCCTTCAAAAGATACAGATTTTTGAATTTTCCTACACCATTTTTGTATGGCCAGCTGCCAAATTTGTATGGAAAATTATATGGACAAACTAATGATGCAAAATGGCTTCTTTGGGCATACCGAAGGCACCAAAAAAGTTTCAGTCGGATTAAAAAATACAAAAATTAAAATTTAAGAAAAAAGACCGATTTCGTAGAGAACTGCTCATAGCCTGTTTTAAAATGTTTGATTTATATCCATTTTGCAACTATTTTTTCCTAAAAATACATTTTTTGATGTCGTAAAAAAAATTAAAATTAGCTGATAGCTACTTAAAGAAGTACTTTATACATTTCTTTACCAAGCTCAGTATTATTTCATACCCAAGTAACATTTTTTTTCCAGGAGTTCTACAAGAGCTCTTCAAGATAGCTACAGCATAGCAGTTTGGACCGCGGTAGGATAAAATTCTCTTCAAAACTTTTTTAGGGGTTTGGAAGAGTACTTGAAGAGAGTTTTATCCCACCGCGGTCCAAACTGCTATGCTGTAGCTATCTTGAAGAGCTTTTGTAGAACTCCTGGAAAAAAATGTTACTTGGGATACTATTCCGCGTGTTTAAAATTCGTATTTTTCTTAGCAAAATAACCTTGATAATAATGTCACCGTGGCTATTAATCTCATCGCGGTTTACGGTACACGAAAAATATGATAAATGTAATATTTTTCGTTGAATAATGGTTGGTCAATATGACCTCCTAATCACGAGAAAAATTTATTTATGAAATCGCCAGGTAAACTTGATCCAGTAGAGGATTAAAACATATCAGAGCAATTCTCTACCAATTAAAATAAGTAAGTTTTAATACGACCTTTTCAAATGTTAAGCTAGATTTTTGAAACTTCTTACTATTTTTCATAAATAGCCAAACTAATCATCTTTCTCTTGCGTCTAAGACAGCTAAAAACGGATGAAATAGCGCGGAGATATGATTTTTTGAAAAAAGTGGCTTTTGCGAAAATCGACGAAAATTGCCAATTTTTGGACCACCCTAACACGGCGTAGTTCACCCTAATGGCCAAACAAAAAAATACGGGTCTAATTATTTTGGCCAAGGAACCCCCAGAAAAATCGATCGGAGAACTATTTTTTCGAATCATGCTGTTTTCGTGGGGAATTGCTGTTAAGACATAGGAGTGAAAAATTTCCCAAAATTCTTCTAAAAATGCTACGAAATTTGTGAATACTTCCATAGATATAACCACCCCTACTGACGCTATTAGGCAAGTGATACATAATGTGTTTCAGGATTTCAACTACTAACCAAATTCGCTCAACCTGACATGTTTTTGTTTACATTTCCGTTGGAGGTCAGAGCACTCTGTCCGGACCGATGATGGATGCTGTGAAGAACCCGCCGGGAGCAAGTATCAAGCTCGCGGAGAAAGGGGTGACGAGTGTGTTGGCGTGCCAAATTCGCCAACATTCTTCGGGTTGGCCTACGCGCGCGTTCACTTGTCGAGTGTCTCCCCCGTGTGAGTATCATATTGCCGGCTGGTGGTGGTGAAGTGTATCATGGGCTAAAAATATCGGAACAGGATTTATAAATAAATATTCGTGATTTATTTATTTGGACAGGACTTATTTTTGAGATGCACAAGTGACAATCTCAAACGGCTGCTTCGACATTTATATGATTTTGTTTTTTCTTGTTTCATGGTTTGGCGTGGTAAAGAATTTTTCAATGTTTGGTTATTATACTCGTGTGGTTCCATTATGTGTCATGTTCAGCAGGAAAAGCAAGCTGTTATGAAACTTTACGACATGGTTTTGTAGGACACGTTTCAACAGATTTTAAAGGCTGTACCCATTGTTTTTGCGCTTCGGCAGCATCCAGTTAGTGAGTACGTCTGGCGACACTCACTAGAAACATAATTTTTCCTTAGATATAAAGCACAAAAAGCTCAGTCATACATTTGACCCTGTCCCACTTAAATGAAATATGAGCTCTATCTTGTACATATTGTTGTGCATTTTCTCTGTCTCTCGCCATGTCATATTTTTTTCCCTTTTTTAAAACGTGTTAGCATCCCACAAACGCCAAGTAAATCAATCCGGACACTGTGTCGGATCTGGTAGGGGACTGGAGACTAGAGATTCGATCTCGACGTTGCCAAAGCCTATTGATAACTACTCGACGGCTTTTAGAGTTGGCTGAGACAGCCGCCAAAGATCGATGACGATAGGCTGGCCTGGCGACGACGACGGCACGTTCACTGGCAGCAAAGTCGCGGAGATTGTTTTTTTTCTGCAATATTGTTTTGCCGCGTCTGGGAAGCTTCATTTTTTGCATAACCATCAGCATCAGCCTCATCATCATCATGTCAACATTTTTCATAATTTAAGTATCTCTCTCTCTCTGCCTTCTCTTTTCAGCTGGCTTCAGAGAAGCCTGCACGAACGAAGGTGAAGAGGTCAAAATCAACATGGCATGCTTCAGATGCATCTGCAAGGTAAGTTTGACCTTTTTCCTCCAAGCTGAAGAATTTAACGAAGGTTGCGAAGAGTTTGTCGAAAATGTCACCGTGGGATCAACAGGTTCACCGAGGAGGCTTTGTGATCGTAGGCTACTCCTTATTTCAGGATTTTTTTTTTAATATCCGCATACTGTTCTGATAACACGCATCAGAACAAAACCTTCCAACACCGCTCAGAATAGGAACCTTTCCTTCACAATCTACAAAGCAAAACACCGAAAATTTCCTCAACCTGTTGTAACGCTGTGTTATTTTTATGTCTTTTTAAGTGACCATAATTCATCATCCGTTGTATACCTTACGGAGAGGCAACACGCAGCGAGTTGTGTCTAAAATTCAAGTCAAGTGGCTTTCCTAACTTGACTTTTGTTTCCCTGGGACATTCTTCGCACACACAAACAAATGCTAATCTACACAGCACAGCTCCATTCAACTGCCAAGAAACGGTTCTGTGAATGGATGGGAAACCAAGTTTATGAACGGGACGCACAGGGGTCAAGTGCAAGAAAGGACGTGCAACCGACAACCGAAAGGATGAAAAGTCTAAACAAGCACAATGAGTAGGAGGAGGAGAAAAAAAAACCCAGAAGGTCAGCACTTGGCGCCACTGTCTAATGATTTTGGAAAACTTGGGTCCGGTTCCACGTGCAGTGTGTCCCTTTCTGGCATGCACATATAGAACGGAACAGCAGAAGAGATTGAAAAAGTTTCATTGATTTAGTCATCTCCGGAGGCTACCTGCGTGGAGGGTCTACGTGAGAATTGCTCCTGCTGCGAGGTGCGAGACAGCTTGTTAGCTCTTTACGTATCGTACCGAAGCCGCAGGGATTTGGAAATTCCAACCTGCAGGTACAATTGGGCTATGGTTTTTGTAACGATTGTATCTGTCGAAAGTTAACGAATGTTATCTTTTAATTTTTAAGCTGTTCTATTATTTATAATGCAACTTCTAAGGTAACTTGAAAAAAAGCGACTAATTACTACAATTCTGCCGTATTTCGACGAAATTCAGCCACTCTGAAGAATGTTACAGAATTTATAACAACGCCTCTCAAAACTACCATATCTCTTCTGACAGCACTTTCAGCTAACAAGTAAATGCCAGTAACGATATTCTTTAGGGGTTATACCATAGCATAGCATAGGATTGGTTTCTACCCGTAGCTGCTACTTCGTTATTGACCAGGACCCCCAAAAATTGCTCCGTGGACCACAGATGAAAAGTAGGAACCAATCATCACCCCTTCGCAACTTTCAAATGTCCCTATGTCCAGTGGTAAGACACGGGGAAGTGGATGGGAATGTTAGTCCGATACTTGAGTGATGGGACCGCTAAATCGGCTGCGTCTCCGACAAAGTATCACATGAGTTTTGAGGGATTAGTAAGATGGGTACGAGGTCAGGATTCACTGTGGTAGGTGATGCGACCATTAGCAATTTGTTTATCTGTTGAAATTTTGAAAATCTTAGGCCGGCTGCGGAAAGTTACACAAGCAAGACAGAGTTCACCAATAGAGATATCCATGCGCGCCCTATGTCTGCGTAAAAGTAAACACAGCATCATAGTGTTCGTGTCAGAAACCGTGGATAGCTCTATTGTGGAAACTCACAAGTGACTCTTCACAAAACTACCCCGTAAAAAAATCCGACAATTCGCATAACTATGTCGGGTCTAGTCGACTGGTTTCGGCCGATTCGTTGGCCAACGAATTGGCCGAACGGGCAACAGACGGGCAAATAAAATCTGACTCAACCCAATTTAATTGGTCTATTCGTAGGGCGACTAAATATTTTACTCCTGACGCATCCCGACTAAATGATATTCTTTAGAGGTTATACCCTCGAAAAAGATTTTTTTAAAAGGAAAAACAAAATATAATGCACCGACTGATCAGTCTTAAAGTTTAAATTTTTGATTCAAGTGCTGGAAAGTTAATCATTTCAGCACTACTCAGCAGTACTCATATCTCATGCTCATGCTCATGCTCATGCTCAGCACTACTCAGCAGTACTCATATTTTTGACGATGAAAAGTAGGCTTTTTCGTCATTTAAGAATGGTAAGGAAAGTTTGTAGTTTTTTTTTGTGCAAAGATAAAATATTTGTATTTAGAAAAACAGTTTTTACTAAAACCTAACTGAGGTGACTGAGAATTTACAATAAATATAAAAAATAATAATTTTGCAACTCTGTCTTGAAACTACCTACTTGTCCTTCCATTATTGAACGATGAACCTTCTATTTGAGAGTCTTGTGTTGTTTTTAAATTGTGATTTGAAGAAATAGTGTGAAAACCGCAATCAGACCAGAGCAGGGGGACTATCACGAAACAAAAACGATATGAAACACGTTAAAAACCGTGGCCTTGAAATAACACGTGAAGAATTCATGATTGTTGAAAATCTTGGCCAAAATTTAAGCAACTTCAAAACCTTAACTTTCACACTCTACCCACATAAAACCTGTTCAACAGTCTGCAGCACACAATCATAATCGCTTTTCTTGGTGCTGGTGATTGCCGCATGATGTATGTGTGTGTGTGTGTGTGTGTGTGTGTGTGGCGCGAATCAGCCAAGTGCTATTATACAATGCACAAGGTCGATAAAGGCCGTTCGCGAGCATCGCTCGTTTTTTCGAATCTGTTTTTGCTCGTTCAGTCTTCAATGCATGCTTCATTACTGGAGAGCTGCCTGGTGGGTCATATGG
Source organism: Culex quinquefasciatus (assembly GCF_015732765.1). Lineage (NCBI taxonomy): Eukaryota > Metazoa > Arthropoda > Insecta > Diptera > Culicidae > Culex > Culex quinquefasciatus. The sequence goes on from NC_051863.1 coordinate 107,505,819, forward strand.
GAAAGGCTAGGTCGAATTGCTTTCTCCTTTTTTTTTACTTTATCTGTTCTGTTGTGGAATTCCGGATTAGGAATTTTTTGTCAAAAAAAAATACGCTTTCTTCTTATTTACCTCAATATTTTTTTGTAATTTAAAAATTCCGTAGCCCCACGAAACATATTTTTTTCGAAAGAGGTTAGACCACGTGGTTTCCTGGGAAAAGATTAGATGGCGCCAGTACTCATCTTCCCCGATTGCGAGTCGTCGTCGTCTTCGGACACACCCACCGAATGTCTCCACGGGAACCTGCCGGCCAGTTACTCAGAGCTATGATGAATTGCAAAATGAAACCATTGATGAAGAGCTCAGCCTCTGCCACGTCCCCAAGTGAAACCAATTCCGGTTTGAGACCTTCTTACCTTTCGAGGCGAGCATGCAAGGCCTGGTAGTGATGAGGCAACGTTGCATGCATTTGCACAGCAGGAAAGGTCTCACTTCGACACTAGAAGGTGAATCAGTCAGATAGTATCTCCTTCTGTCTATGATCAGCGATGTTGTGCTGCAGGCAATCGGTTATGATTAAATGTCATAAAAAGGCCGTACATGATCAAGATAGGCAGATATTGGCTAGGCTTGGATGCGGAGATTGTCCAGTTGAAAGTAATTTGCTGGTGTTAATAGTGAGCATTATTCGTAATTATCAAGGTATTATTAGCATCTTTGAGCTGAGTGTAACCAGCTAGAATTTGTGCGGTGAAACCATTGTACAAAACATTATTAGCATGAATGCGGAAATTGCATGGCTTGTATTATGCCCCTGAACGCATGAATGTCCCATATGCAGTTTCGTCGTTTTTTGAGTTATGCAGTTTGGTTCAAAATTATGTGCTTATCAGAAAAGTTCAAAGCATCTAGTACTTTGATCTAAAAACTAGGAGGAAATCCAGTTTTTTCGCGAAAACTTAAAACGTAGGTTTATGTGTGGAAAAAAACTAGCCTTTCGTTTTTGGGAAATTTATGCGAACATGGGCAGTATAGTTATGAAAATATTTCATGTGCGATTTAATCAATATCGGCGACTTGTACTCATCTAATATAACCACACCGAACAGTTGCATTAAACCCATGTGACAGATTCTATGAACGGACCCACATTTCATATAATCAGCAAGAGGGAAAGGAGGCGTGGACATATCTTACAATATAAAAGTTTGTGATGTGTAGCTCCTACATCGTTGGAGAAAAAACTAGTAGAAAAATTTATTCTATTAATCGAAAGACATTATAGAAATGATTTCTAGGCAGGGACACATTATGTTTCGCTAAATTAGACATTAGTAAAATTATTTTCGAGTTATTGTCGTTCCCAGAAAAATGGGAGAGTTGCCTTCTACAAAATCCACAAAACAATTGGCTTCTATATAACTCTGATAACTCCTACTGATTTGCTGAAACTTATGATTTCCTTATATTTCGTTTGACTAAGCTTAATCCAAACTCTATATTACACATTATATCTTGCTCGCTGCCTCAGGCTTTAATTGCCGAGAGTGGGTAGTCAACGGCAATTTGCGACAACTCTGAGACCAATTTGATCGCTTCTGCAGCTCCGTTCGAATGGTTATGGTTTGATGATATCAATTCATTACTGCTATCATTATGGTCACCCCGCGCAGTTCCGCGTACGAAGTTGTCTTGCTTCCTTCCTCTCTCTTTTTATCTCTCCCTGGTCGTAAGAGGTGGTCATTCCAGAAAGATGACAGGACCACACGATATACCCGCCCCGGTATGCCGTTGATGATGAGGCAATAGAGATAGCTCTAACGATCAATGATTGACGTTGACGGATAATGTATAAAAATAATGAATTAAAACAATCATTTGCATATAATGATTTCAGCAAATTGATGAGAAATTGATCTCACATAACCGCCACGAGATGCTATTTTTAGATAATTTCACCCAACCAGTTTGGAGCTGTCTGGCGCAGCCTCGAGACGTTACTTTTCCTACTTTCATCCACTCACCTTGCGCATGTGAGTATGTGTGTGTGTGTGTGTTTTTGTATGTATGCTGTTTATGAAGTTGGGGCGAGTCGCGGCTTTCGTTCATGTCGAAGCCCGATCCGATTCCAATTCAGTTGAGCCGGCATTGATAATAACAAAGCTGCCAGCCGCCGCCCCGCTCAGCGTCAGAGCCAACGACAAAAAGTGGACCTATGTGAGAGATTGCTTTTTTATGCTCGGCAGGTTTGCCTTGGGCTGCCTTCAAGCTTAATGGATTTTCGCGCATATTCAGCGTAAACAGACGGTCGTGTGTAGTGTGTAAAACGCAGACAACTATGCGAAATACCAGCGCACTCTGTAATATGCTGTCAATTTGGATGGACATTTCCACTGCGATAAACGAACCATTAAGTAATCACAAGTTGCAGCGGACTGTCTAAAGCCGCTAATGCTTTCTAGAAGTAGAAGTATGTCGCCTGTTAGAATTTTTATAATTCACAGTTGCCGATCAACTAACATAACCGCAATCATCTGGGTGAAAGTAACAACACTTGTTTTCAATCAGGCTCATCAAGTGTTGAAGGCGCTGCGCAATGTTCCTTGGAAGTAATTCGTTGAAAATTACACCCTTCTGGAGAATCATTAGCACCTGAAGGCGACCGCCAGTTGGGCTCCACAAGCGGGCTTGATCCTGGACCGCTAGCCAGTCTGCCCGGTTCGTTGGGTTGGTCAGCCACTGGAATTAAGTTTAGCTTTATCGTTTGATCGGGTCGTTCTTTACCGAGGTACTGATTCCAGCCATAGGCAGACCGGAACCGTTTTGATATTTTGTAATGCTGATATGCGAATAAGTGTTAGTGATAGGTTAGTGCTTTCCTATCCATTTACAATTAAAGGGGGGAGGGTTCACGCATTTAAATTGTAAATTCAAATTATAATACAGAAAATTTCACGTATGTTTTGCCTTCCTCACCTTACTGAGGAAAGGCTATAAAATCACTCGAAAAATGAACTTATTAGTTTGACCTCGTAGACCCACCTTCACGTATACATATCGACTCAGAATCATGTTCTGAGCAAATGTCTGTGTGGATGTGTGTAGGTGGGTGGACAAAAAAAATGTCACTCGATTATCTAGAGACTGGATGAACGGATTTTGACCGTTTTAGTCTCATTCGATCCATCTTGGGGTCCCATAGGTCTCTATTTAAAATCAGCAAGTTTCGTTAAGTACTTGAAAAGTTATGCTAAAAAACGATTTTGGCGAATGTCAGGAAGATTGTAAAAAGGGTGGTTTTTGCAAGAAAACCTATCATGTTATACATTTTCAGTAAGGTATTAAAAAGACCTTTCCAATGAGTCCAAAACATTGAAGATCTGACAACCCTATCAAAAGTTATTAGCACTTAAGTGTAAGTTATACACTTTTTGGAGGCCTGATCTCAGATATTTCGATGAAAATGATGTCCGGGTCCCTGATGTGATACGTCGTTAGTAAGATAATTGAAATACCTTTCAAATGAGCCTAAAACATCGACGATCTGGCAACCCTATCAAAAGTTATTAGCACTTAAGTGTTATTTATACACTTTTTTGGAGGCCGGATTTCAGATATTGTGATAGAAATATTGCCTGAATCATCCATGCGAACTATCGTTTGATAGGTTTTTTATCAGACCTTGCCGATGAGCCAGAAATATTTAAGGTCTGTGAACCCTATCAAACGAAATGAGTAATGAAGTTGATTTGTTAAACATGTTGCTATTTTTACTGAATGTATTGACTTTATGAATATGAGGAAGGCACCAACCACCTGAAGGTGGATTAAGTAACGTTTTTTAAGTTAAAATCAAACGAATAATATCTGATTTTAATAAACCAAAAACATAAAAAACAATAATTTGAAAATACGTATTTTAGAATCCTCATATTGAAGAATGATAAAGAGTGCAATAAAAAAGGGATTATATTCTTTGTAATTTCATTTTTAAAGAAAAAGATCTGTTGTTTTATTATGTAACGCAAAATCTGGGATTTCTACCCCTCTCGCCCACCTTCGTAAAACATTGTAACAGATGAACGATCCCCCCACTCTCGTGTAGCGCGTAATGCAAGGCCATTTTAATTTCTTTGTGAGTGCTTTTATGAAAAATGCTATGACACAGAAAAAAATGATGGTAATATTCATCAGGAAATCGACGCTGTCATACTATCGTGCCATTTCGATGTTCCGAAAAAAACACGTTTTAATGTTTGACCTTGAATAAACAAAAACGAGAGCACGCAATGTAAACAATAAAAAACACGTTTTGTTTGGTTGACCATTTTGTGCATTACCACGAAGTTTGGTTTAAGTTGGTTGCTGGAGTCCCGAGTTATAATCACAAATGTTTACGGTAGTCTAACTTGTACGTGCGTCAAACGCGTTCTAATCCGAAAAACCTTTGGCCAATTGTCGCACATACATCAATTTTCAGAGAGTGACAAGATTGAAACTTCTTTTATGAGTAGAGTGACAACAAAGCACGGAGTTTTTTCGGTTTTTATTGAATATCTCAGGATTGAAATCGAATTTTGGGGATCTGTGAAGGTCAAAAGGTGAGGCATTGTGAGCTGCACAAAATGGCGTTTTTAACTCAATTTGACCCAAAATGCATGTACGACAAGTTAGCACGACGGCGACGATATGCGAATAAGTGTAAGTGATAGGTTAGTGCTTTCCTATCCATTTTCAATTAATGGGGAAGGGTTCACGCATCCAAATTGTAAATTCAAATTATAATACAAAAAATTTCACGTATGTTTTCTACGTTAAAATCAAACAAATAATTTCTTTTTAAAAAAACCAAAACCATAAAAAATCAATAATTTGAAACTACGTATTTAAGGATCCTCATATTGAAGAATGATAAAGAGTGCAATAAAAAAGGGATTACATTCTTTGTAATTTCATTTTTAAAGAAAAAGAACTGACGTTTTATTATGTAACGCAAAATCTGGAATTTTTACTCCTCTCGCCCACCTTCGTTAAACATTGTAACAGATGAACGATCCCCCCACCCTCGTGTAGCGCGTAGGGGAAAGTGGGGCAAGTGTAACAAGCTAAGGAAATGCTCGTTATAACCCATTAAAAACGTTAAAAAATCTGTCGGATTTTTTATAATCATCTTATTCCAGGTCTTAACTGAGACTTTGATAGAACAAGTTTTTTTTAAACCTGTTTTTATGTAAAAAATTGATTTTAAAATTTTTAATTTTTCGTACGTTCTACTCAAGACGAACAACCTGTTTGAGCAAGAGGAACAATGCATGAAACAACATGTTAATTGGATAACAATTGAACTGTTATCACTTAGATACATCAGATTAGAATGTATTTGAAACGTTTCTTTCAATTTTAGACAAAAATAATATTTTACAAAAAAATTTGATCGTTTTACGAAAAAAATACTTAGATGATAGATAGTAAATTTTCATGATATCACTATATTTTGCATGGACATTTTTTTAAAATTCGTTTATCAGTTGTATGTATGTATTTCACAATAAAATATGTTGTTGCAGCAATTCGTAATATTTTCCATACTAAAAATCCATATGGTACACTTGCCCCACCTTAACATGATTTTTTAAAAGCTCTCAACAAAAATAACCAAAAGCTAAATCATACTTCATGATAGGTGCAAGTCGTTAGTAGGGACACTACTGATCTAGGAAAAAAAGCATTTTGATAAAATGAGCCTTAAAACGAACCCTTAGCCTTATTTTGTACTTTCCAAATATTATAAGAAAACAAAGGTTTCGAAAAAAACTTCATTCAACCTGGCCAGTGGCGTTTACGTCGTTTTGGCGGTTATGTGGTAGTAGAATCAACTAATTGCATTGCTAGCAACAATTCCTCATACGAGAAATAATCAAAATTGTTCCTCTTACCTCATATGGTCGTCATGCCCCAGCTTCCCCTATGCAAGGCTATTTTAATTTTTTTGTGAGTGCTTTTATGAAAAAATGCTACATAATACTAATCTAATCAAACCAGCCCTACTGCGTTAAGATGCCTGCAGAGATGATTCGTTGATGTGGGTTGAGTTTGAGCAACAAACGCTCCAACTTTTGGTTTTAGGCAATTTTTCGTTGGGAGCACCATGTTAAGAAGTTTTAGTCGGGATCCGGGACCCCCGAGGATGGAACAGTTAAATGGAAATTTTACCTAACGTAACAAAATTTTTCATCTCTCCCTTCCTGCCCAAATTTTCATAACATTCCGTAACAGACCCCGAAACCCCCTCCGTTACGTGATAATAAAACACTCTCAAAGTCCTCATCATAACTTTCAATTTTGCCGAAGTCGCTTAGTTGGTATTAAAAAATTGCATAGATTTATTTTAGTTGTCTAATTGTTATGCAAATTTGGTGGATGTTTAAAAGGGCTTGATTTCAGATAACCTCGGCTCGGATGTCGTAATGCAACACAGACTTACGACAACCTTTTATGGATATATTTTGAAAAAAAACCTTTTCAAAGCTTTTATTGAAACATAAATACACGAGTCATCTGAACAATAACACAAGGGTCATCAGACAACTAATAAACCTTTTGCCCCACACCCTTATTGATTTTATTGAAACTAGGTTCAAATTGTAAGCAAGTTTGCCAACTTTGCAGATTTTTTCGTGTGTAGGATAGGAAGTTGTGATTTTCGTAGGCCGTACAAAATTCTCCTGATTGATAAAAATAGATCTAAAAACAAATTCAAGTTGACAACAATCAAGCTTGCACACTAAAAAATAATGCAAATTACATCCGACGTAATTGCTAAACTTATGTAAAATAGAAACATGGAAACAAAAATCTAACGTAAAATTATGTGTTCTCAGTCGCAAACTGATAAATTTCTTGTTCGACAAATAAAACTCAATATTACATCTGCGAAGATTTAAAATTCCATTTTGTTTGATGCACATAACTGGAGCGTGTTTTTTGACGTAATTTTGCGGCAAATCAGACTCAATTTTAAGTGCATTTACGTTTTTCGCTTGACCGTGCACTGTGCAGTGAGAAGGCGGCCATGTTTGAATCCACAAAGAAAGATGCGTTTGAACGAAAAGGTTTAGTTCCGCGAAACTTGTCCGGAAAAGTAAACAATCCATTGCCAAATATTGGTAGAGCATTGAAAAGTACATCATAAAGGTAAGTTCAATAATTTTTCGCTCGAATTTAAAATAACATGTCTTTTCTTTGACTGATTTATTTACAGATCGACGTCGTCGTGCTATCTTGTCGCACCCGCCATTTTGACGTTCCGAGAAAAACGCGTTTTAATGTTTGACCTTGAATATTCACAAACGAGAGCACGCAATGTAAACAATAACAAACACGTTTTGTTTGGCTCACCATTCTGTGCATTGTCCCAAAGTTTGGTTGAAGTTGGTTGCTGGAGTTCCGAGTTATAATTACAAATGTTAACGGTAGTCTAGCTTGTACGTGTGACAAACGCATCCTGACTTTCCTGGCCTGAAATCCCTTTGGCCTTTTGTCGCACTTACATCAATTTTCATGGAGTGACAAGATAGCACGACAAGATTGAAACTACTTTCATATGTAAAGTGACAAAAATGCACGGAGTTTTTTCGGTTTTTGTTGAATATCTCAGGATTGAAATCGAATTTTGGGGATCTGTGAAGGTCAAAAGGTGAGGCATTGTGAGCTGCACAAAATGGCGTTCTTAACTCAATTTGGCCCAAAATGCACGTACGACAAGTTAGCACGATGGCGACGAGATGTTGAAGTTTCCATTGTTAAGATTATTCTGCCACCCGATCCAGGACCGCAACTCTAGGTTCCTGCAGGCCATGGCTATGGCCATTCCCGTTCTCATTTTGGAAAGACAACGAAGTTCTTGGTCCCGTAGAAGGGGATTTTGACGAAGTTCCGGAGCGACGTTCCGGTGACCAGAGGCAGATTCCACCAGTCTTTTTCGGAATACCTCGCTGTGGAATCGATTCCAGCTTTATTTTTTTAAGCAAGCTTCTCCTGGCCTGGCCCCTGCCGGAACTGTTTCAATAAGGTAAGCTGGACTAAAACGGTAATCAGAACTGTTAACTAAATAGTGTTTTAAATTTTTCTAGGATAGCTTGATTCGATTGTCGGCAACTGACCAGATCCGGAGTGCAGATTGTCCACACACAAGAGCCTTGGCCACACAGATCTTGTAGTAGAAGGAGAACGGTTTCATGCCCCGTGTCAGTTTCGAACAGTTTGAGGCCGCCAGCTGATGAACGGTTCGGAGGACGGGATGGAACATGGACGGATTAATTTGGCGAAAACAGTCCTTCTGAATGAAACAGAAAAAGTGACGTAGTTACGTTATTGTCAGTTCTAGTGGATGTTTCATGAAAACGATAGTGTAATGTGTTAATGAGCATGAAATAAAGAAATATTTATTTTTGCAATTCCGTCGTGAAACTACTTACTTTTCCTGTCATTCTTGAACGACGAAAAAGCCTACTTTTCTGTACCAAAAATAACAGAATCGAATAGCAAGACTTTTCAAAATAAATGCTGAAAAGTTCTACTTTTCAGCACTCAAATCGGTGCTGAAAAGTTAAACTTTTCAGCACTTGGTTCGAAAAGTAACACTTTTCAACATTTTTTGATTTAAACGATTTATTGACAAAATACATGGAAATTTGACATAAAATTTCACTCAGTGTGTGTTTTTTTGGAATTGCAAAAAATGTTGTATGGAACTCGTTGCAAAACTTGATTTTTCAGCACTCTTCGTATTTATCCAACTCGGTGAACCTCGTTGGATAAATGTACGACTCGTGCTGAAAAATCCTTTTGCAACTTGTTGCATAAACTACTATTAAAAACTTTTGTATTTTGAATTTCTAACCTAAAAATCACAACCATTTTTCATCCAGCAGCAGCACGGGTAAAATTACATCGTCCCATATTCAGTTAAGGTAAAATTCAATGCATGAACGAATTGGTCGATTGGATCATGTAATTTTCAAACTTGATGTAATTTTCAGGCAAACTTGACGCTCCAGTTATGTGCATCAAATTAACTTAAAATTACGCGTTTATTTTTTGGTGTGTGGATACTAATTGCTGGGCCTGAATTTTCGTCATGTTGTTCGATCAAATGTCAAATATTAGATGAAAAGAAAACTAAATTAGTGAAATTTTCTTCTCGCAATCGCATTCGCATGGATATGGTGATCTTAGCGTGTTGTTGTTCATCACATAGATGTAGTTCAACCCTGGTTGCTTAGAAATTGATTAAAGGGAATTAAAAATAATTCTATCAGAACGGGACAGACGGCACCATGAAAGCCATCCATTGCTGGCCACCACCAGGACCTCCCACCATTCACCGGGGTGGAAAATTAGAAAAAGGTATAAAACTGTTAGCTTTTTTCCCAACCTTATTGTAGAACTCAATCAGATTGACCATCAGTTAAATTTTCTTTTAGCTGCCCAAAAAACAAATAAGTAGAAAAACAAAAAGCAGTATGTCTCCATACAAGTTGTACCTTATAGCATATATAATGAAGACGCAGGCTTTTATAATTACGTTTGTTGAAGCTGAAAGTTAGAAACAAATCTCAGAATCTTGTAAATGAAGAAACCGTAAGTTTTAACTGAAAAGGTCCTATAAACATGTGAAATCCCATAGTTTATAGGATATAGGAGTTTAAAAACTCGAGAAATATATAGCAGTTTTTTCCAATAGATAATCCCAAATCTATCCATATCCTGAAACAAGCCACTGTAATTCTATGGAGCAGCAGACAACAGCTGATTGGGCACGACGGCAAAACGTGTAATCAGAGCGGATGGAGGCGCCACATACATTGTTACGCGATGCATTCGCTCCAGTGGATATTTGTCGCTGCCGCCAATAATGGGCCAATGTCGTCGACTAGCCGCGGGTGGCTGCGGCGACGGTGGCCAATTTCAGGCCTTGATTACTGTGCCCTGCGCGCCGTGTCGGATTATTTTCCATGTAATGTGTTTTAATAATCTATTTTTGCTGTCAGTTTAAACTGTGTATTTATAGACAGCCACTGCACAATTAAAATACAATTCGTTTTGCCCGACTTGGACAACAAGCATACATGTGAGGGTGTGTGTGAGTGTGTGTGTTTGTGCATTTTGTGTGGTAATCGAGCAGGGATTTTCTGTATTTGTTTGCCTCTACAACACACACACACGGAACGATATATATTTGCAGTGCAACTCGATACGCAAGCAATTTGCCGCTGCTCCACACCCCACTGGGAAAACACTTCCTCCGCCCTCCCCCAACCCTTGGCCCTCCAGAAGGGGGAACAGGGTGGCGACGGTGATGCGCGCGACTTATTGATTCCGTAATGGGAGAAGCGGCTCGTTGTTTTGCTTGATTTTGTAAACCAAACCAACGAACGTCGCGTTTGTGTGTACTACCCCTTTAGTTTGTAAACGATACACATATCAGTCAATATTAGACCCAGGGTGGTTGGAAAACAATTCCCGATGCAAAGAGCATTGCAACTTAGAAATATTTTAGAACCACCCTAGCGCACACCCATTAAAGCTGGGAGGCGCCACACCACCGACCGGGCCGCTTGGCGCCATCTTGAAAAATTCGCATATCAGCGGATATAATGATTTCGAAATGGGATGGAGAAAAACACACAGTGCTCGATCGGAAAATGATTGACACACCACTAGACCACGGTGGCGGCTGCTGCTGCTGCTGCTGTTGCTTCTGGTCCTACCTTAATACCGCGCGACGGGAGTGAAATATGTTAATTGATCACTGCCGATCACTGATACCTCCACCAGACCGACGGGGGGGAGCTGCAGCAGCAAAATTACTAACCACACTCACGTAACACCCTTCCTAGACCGCGGGGACGACGTCGGCAAATTGCTCTCCGCGAAGTATTCAATCACGTCTGGGTTCCTCGCCTCGAGCGTCAAATCAATCCAGCTTAAATCGAGGAAGTGTCGCCGCGATGCACTTTAGTGGCAAGAGAGAAGAGGGAGTGAGACATATAATTGGGGTTGGATTTTGACAAATTAAATTTAAATAAAATTTATCAAATTTGCTTAACTTATCCATTCTTTTTGGCAATTCCAACATCCTTTAAGCTTTAACCCTCTGCAATTCAACCCCGTTGCTTATAGAGAGAAATAAGAATAAAAACAAGAAAAAGTTCGGTAAGTTTTCTGAATGTAAAAAAAAAGTTTGACCTCGTCGTGATCGTGCTATCTTGTCGCACATCGATTTGTTTTTCTCTAGCACCAAATGACCATCTAAAAACGAGAAAATGAAAAAAATAGATAGTCGTTGCTACAATAAACAAGTTTGTTTGGAATCAACCAATTATTTTAATAGGCTTGCTAACAGTTCTATTTGGAGAGCTGCTAATTTATTTTTGATAAGCTGTTGAATTTTGATTCTGGTAATAATCTATCCGTCTCTTCAATTTCTTCGATTTTACAACTTAAAATAAGATGCATTCGGTAAAATCAGTGTCACAGTAGTGCTGAAAGGAAATTACGGTTCTGTTCAGCAACGGAGGGGCAACCATGTCAGTGTCTTGCGAACCTTCGTGGTGAACGGACACTAGAGCTGCGGTATTTTTTACTACCTAAGCTCAGAGTTATTTCAAAACAAAATTCACAGTCTTTTTAAAGACTACCTGAGTTATTTTCCAAAATTCTAAACAGTCTTTTCAAGACTAACCCCACCTGAAATTTTGTTGTATTTTACAAACGAAGCCATCTTTTAAGAGAACTTTGCTTGCAAAATGCGTCAAAACAAAGGTAAACGCAAATCTTCTGAAGATTTGGTCGTTACGTCGGTGAAGCGTTTGAACGCTAAACCGGCTAACGGAAACAGAAAAAGAAAACAGCCTCTTCTGAGGTCTGATTCTGATTCTGAATGTGAGGTCAATCCTCCAATTCCATTGACAAACAGTTTCGGTGTTTTATCCGAAACTGAAGACAAGGAACCTTCTCCTCGTACTGAGCCTTCTGCCGTCGAGAAACGAGTAAAGGCTCCGCCAATTGTAGTGACTTCCGTCTCCGATTTGGCCAGCTTTCGAACGCAACTGAAGAATTGCAAGGAAACTTGCAATTTGAAGGTTTCGTTCCAGCTTGGTCGAAGAGGAGAATGTCGCTTGTTGACGGAATCTTTACAAGATCACCAAACTTTTGTTGGTTATTTGAAAACCACAAACACAATTTCTACACGTATGAGACCAAGAATGCTCGTCCATTCAAGGCGGTCCTGAAAGGTCTCTCCAACGACTTGTCGGTGGATGAGATCAAAAACGAACTTAAGGTGTTGCTTGGCTTTGCCCCATCCCAAGTAATACCAATGAAGAAAAATCAAACGGGAATATTTCTCGCTTTGGTTTGACTTCACAATTTTATCTGATTCATTTCAACAGAAATGAAATCAACAATTTGAAACTTTTGGACAAAGTTCAGTTTTTGTTCCATGTACGGGTAAAGTGGGAGCATTTTAAGAAACATGGCGGTAATGGCCAGAATCTGACCCAGTGCCGGCGTTGCCAGGCATTCGGTCACGGTACTGATCATTGCGCCATGGTTCCAAAATGCATGGTTTGCGGGGATTCTTCTCACGACAAGGACAATTGTCCCGTGAAAGAAGTCACCCAATTTAAATGTGCAAATTGTGGTGGAAATCACAAATCAAATTTCTGGGATTGCCCCATCAGAAAAAAGGTTTTGGATTCTCGTGCTAAGCATCAGCCGAAATCCAAACCGAAATTTTCTCAAAGTCAGGTTGTACCTGCATCTTTAAATCAAACGTTCGTGCTGTCTCACTCGAACAATACTAGAAATACCCCTACCGTGGAAAAGTTAGGTAACAACAATGGCATTTCTTATGCTAACGTCGTTTCGGGTTCGGGTTCATCCACGAATTTTAAATCCTCTACCAATCTTTCTGAAATTGGGCAGGTACCTCAAATCTCATTTGAAAATTTTTCTGCTGGCAACGCTTTGGGATCTTCTGATCTCGGCGATGTTACGTTTGAAAAAATGACTTTTTGCAAAACTCACTGTTTGGTTTGATTCAAACAATGAGTAATGCTACATCCATGATGGAAGCAATCCAGATTGGATTAAAATTTGCGAATGATGTTGTTCTTACCCTGAAGTTTAATCATGGATCTAAGTAATTCCATCAATATTATGAATTTTAATGCTCGCTCTTTAAAAGCGAAAGAAAATGAATTTTTCAACTTTTACGAGTTCATAACGTGCATGTTGCTGTTATAACCGAAACATTTTTAAAAACTGGCACTTATTTGAAAAGTGATCCAGATTATAAAGTTATAACTAATAACCGAATGAATCGAAATGGCGGTGGAGTTGCAATAGTTATCCACCGTAGTATGACTTATAGCACGTTACGTGACTTTAAGTTAAAAGTTATTGAAAGTTTGGGCATTGAACTTGAAACTTCTTTTGGGAAAATTATGATTGCAGCTGCATATTTGCCATTCCAATGCACTGGGGAAAATAAAAATTATTTCAAAGGGGATTTGAATAAACTTACTCGGCATAGATCTCGATTTTTGATCATCGGTGATTTTAATGCCAAACACCAATCTTGGAATAATTCAAAAGTAAATTCCAATGGTAAAATTCTGTTCAGAGATTGCACTTCTGGTCTTTATTCGGTTTTATACCTGAATGGGCCAACTTGCTTTTCTTCTGTTAGAAATCCATCAACAATTGATTTGGTTTTGACAAATCAAAGTCAGTATTGTGGTCCTTTAGTGACTCATGCTGATTTTGATTCTGATCACCTTCCAGTAACTTTTTCACTTTCTCATGAAGCAGTTACCAGACCCAATAGTTCTGTGTTTAATTACCACAAAGCTAATTGGGACAGGTATCAGCATCATATTGAGAATAATTTAAATCATGATTTTGTTTTAGAAACCAAAGCTGATATTGATTCAGCCTTGGAATCTTTAACTAATGCAATTTTGGATGCTAGGAATATTGCTATTCCTAAAGTCCAAGTCAAATTTGATTCTCCCATTATTGATGACGATCTTCAGCTTCTGATTCGTCTGAAAATGTTCGCCGAAGACAGTATCAACGTTCTCGTGATCCTGCACTGAAGCGAATTCAAAAGATTTGCAAAAGGTTATTGACCACAGATTCACTCTCCTGCGAAATGAAAAGTTCGCAAGAGATGTCGAACAAATTAAACCTTATTCCAAACCTTTTGGAAACTTTCAAAGGTTCTTAAGAAACCTCAAAACCCATCCCTTCTTTAAAAGATGGTGATAATATTCTATTAACTAATGGGGAAAAAGCTCAAAAACTTGCTCAGCAGTTTGAGAGTGCTCATAATTTCAACTTGAATGTTTTGAGTCCTATTGAAAATCAAATTTCAATAGAATTTCAGAATATTGTTGAACAAGAATTTTCATCAGATGAAGTTTTTAATACGGATCTGAATGAAATAAAATCTATTATCAAAAATTTAAAAATATGAAAGCCCCTGGTGAGGATGGCATTTTTACATTTTAATTAAAAATTACCAGAAGCAACTTTAAGTAGCTTGGTCAAAATTTTCAACAAATGTTTTGATTTGGCATATTTTCCCAGTAGTTGGAAAAATGCCAAAGTAATTCCGATTTTGAAACCGGATAAAAATCCTGCTGAAGCCTCAAGCTATCGGCCCATTAGTTTGCTTTCATCTATTAGTAAATTATTCGAAAGAATAATTCTTAATAGAATGATGACGCACATTAATGAAAATTCAATTTTCGCTGATGAGCAGTTTGGATTTCGCCTTGGGCATTCAACTACTCATCAGTTGTTGAGAGTTTCAAATTTAATTCGAAGCAACAAATCTGAGGGCTATTCTACTGGCGCTGCTCTTCTAGACATAGAAAAAGCATTTGACAGTGTTTGGCATAAAGGTTTGATTGCGAAATTGAAAAGGTTTAATTTTCCGATTTATATCGTGAAAATTATTCAAAATTATTTGACGGATCGTACTCTGCAGGTATGTTATCAGAATAGCAAATCTGATCAACTACCTGTACGTGCTGGCGTCCCTCAAGGAAGCATTTTGGGTCCAATTTTATACAATATTTTTACTTCTGACTTGCCTGATTTGCCCCAGGATGTCAGAAATCACTTTTGCTGATGACACAAGCATCTCCGCCAAAGGCAGAAGCCTTCGTGTCATCACAAGAAGATTACAAAAGCTTGGATATTTTCAATTCTTATTTGAAAGAATGGAAAATTACTCCAAATGCTGCAAAACTCAACTTATTATTTTCCCTCACAAACCAAGGGCTGATTTTCTTAAACCAAAAGTCATCACATTATAAAGATGAATGAGGTAAATTTAAAGTGGGAGGATCAAGTGAAATATCTTGGACTTGGTTTTGACAAAAACCTTACTTACAAGGATCACATTGAAAGTATCCAGGTTAAATGTAACAAATATATTAAATGTTTGTATCCACTTATAAACAGGAATTCTAGACTTTGTCTCAAGAATAAACTGTTAATTTATAAACAAATTTTCAGACCTGCCATGCTTTATGCTGTGCCGATCTGGACAAGCTGTTGCTTAACCAGGAAGAAAAAACTTCAGAGGATTCAGAACAAAATTCTGAAAATGATTCTGAAACTTCCTCCTGGTTCAGCACCAGTGAACTTCATCAATTAGCCGAAGTTGACACTTTGGATGTTATGTCCAATAAGATAATTGATGCATTTCGACAAAAATCATTGCAGTCTTCAGCTGCATTGATCCGCTCTTTATATAGTTTATAAGTTAGTTTTAAGGTATCCCTTTTCCCTTTTGTACATGTAGGACCTCCTACATTTGAAATCACTGAATAGCGAAAGCTACAATATTTCATGAATAAATGAAAGTTGGTAGTATTTAAAATTGAGGTGAAAAGTCATCGTTTGTGATTGGACACTCAATAATATTTTTACTGAATGAATGTACATGGAAAAGAAATTTGAATAAATATAAATTAAAAAAAAAAAAAAAAGGGGCAACCATGTGTGGTCTCTCATGCTCATGCTCATGCTCATTGTTTGACTCTA
Source organism: Culex quinquefasciatus (assembly GCF_015732765.1). Classification (NCBI taxonomy): domain Eukaryota; kingdom Metazoa; phylum Arthropoda; class Insecta; order Diptera; family Culicidae; genus Culex; species Culex quinquefasciatus. Next base: position 107,521,926 of record NC_051863.1, read on the forward strand.
AAAAATAACCCTGCAAAGTTAGAAAAAAACACGAAATTTTAAAATGAAAAATTTTGTTCTAAATGAAAAAATGACTCAGATTCGAAAAGTACATTAAATTTCCCTTAAAATGACATGTTCCAAAATTTTTTACAGTCAAGTAACAGAAAATGGCAGAGTTTTGCCTTACTCACTGAGGTAAGGCTATAATCCTGCTCCAAAATTGAACTTTTTATTTTAAGCTCGAAAACCCACCTTGATGTATACATATCGACTCAGAATTGAAAACTGAACAAATGTCTGTGTGTATGTGTGTGTGTATGTGTGTGTGTATGTGTGTGTATATGTGTGTGTGTATGTGTGTGTGTATGTGACCAATAATGTCACGCAGTTTTCTCAGCACTGGCTGAACCGATTTTGACCAAACCAGTCGCATTCGACTTAGTTTAGGGTCCCATACGGTGCTATTGAATTGTTTGAAGTTTCGATAAGTAGTTCAAAAGTTATGTATAAAAATGTGTTTTCGCATATTTTCAGAAGTTGAATAAATGGCAGTAAACAGAACCAAACATCATCATGCTATACATCGTTAGTTAGGTAATTGAAAGACCTTTCCAACGAGTCCAAAACATTGATAATCTGGCAACCCTGTCTCGAGTTATAACCTCTTAAGTGATATTTATGTAATTTTTTGTAGCCGGATCTCACTTAAATGTATGTAAACAATGTCCAGATCCATCATCCGACCCATCGTTGGTTAGGAAATCGAAAGACCTTTCCAACGAGTCTACAACATTGATAATCTGGCAACCCTGTCTCGTGTTCTGACCACTTAAGTGATATTTATGCACTATTTTTGTAGCCGGATCTCGCTTAAATGTATGTAAACAATGTCCGGATCCATCATCCAACCCATCGTTGGTTAGGTTATCAAAAGACCTTTCCAATGAGTATAAAACATTGAAGATCTGGCAACCCTGTCTCGAGTTCTGACCACTTAAGTGATATTTATGTACTTTTTTGTAGCTGGAACTCACTTAAATGTATGTAAACAATGTCCGGATCCATCATCCGACCCATCATTGGTAAGGTAATCAAAAGACCTTTCCAACGAGTCTACAACATTGATAATCTGGCAATCCTGTCTCGAGTTCTGACCACTTAAGTGATATTTATGCACTTTTTTTGTAGCCGGATCTCACTTAAATGTATGTAAACAATGTCCGGATCCATCATCCGACCCATCGTTGGTTGGGTAATCGAAAGACCTTTTCAAAGAGTCTAAAATATTGAAGATCTGGCAACCTTGTCTCGAGTTCTGACCACTTAAGTGATATTTATGCACTTTTTTTGTAGCCGGATCTCACTTAAATGTATGTAAACAATGTCCGGATCCATCATCCGACCCATCGTTGGTTAGGTAGTCAAAAGACCTTTCCAACGAGCGTAAAACATTGAAGATCTGGCAACCCTGGCTCGAGTTCTGACCACTTAAGTGATATTTATGCACTATTTTTTGTAGCCGGATCTCACTTAAATATATGTAAACAATGTCCGGATCCATCATCCGATCCATCGTTGGTTAGGTAGTCAAAAGACCTTTCCAACGAGTCTAAAATATTGAAGATCTGGCAACCTTGTCTGAAGTTCTGACCACTTAAGTGATATTTATGCACTTTTTTTGTAGCCGGATCTCACTTAAATGTATGTAAACAATGTCCGGATCCATCATCCGACCCATCGTTGGTTGGGTAATCGAAAGACCTTTTCAAGGAGTCTAAAATATTGAAGATCTGGCAACCTTGTCTGGAGTTCTGACCACTTAAGTGATATTTATGCACTTTTTTGTAGCCGGATCTCCCTTAAATGTATGTAAACAATGTCCGGATCCATCATCCGACCCATCGTTGGTAAGGTAATTGAAAGGCCGAGTCTAAAACATTGAAGATCTGGCAACCCTATCTCGAGTTCTGACCACTTATGATGCAACTTATGAGCCCTTGAGTGATATGTGTGTTTTTTTTGTGTTCCGGAACTTAACGAAATTAGACGAAATTTGTGTCCAAACCCATCATATCACATATCACCCATTGTTGGAAAAGAGTGAGGAAGGCACCAACCACATAGGTGGATTAAGTTAGTTTTTAAAACGTTTTTAGTGTTTTTTTTTTTCGATGAAAAATACGTTTTTTCGGAATTCTGAGTACGCCATCAAATCGGGCGTCTAATTTTACATAAAAGTCCCTTTGACACCAAATTTCTATCTCATCACCGTTTCAGGCTGCAAATTATTGAAAAACACCTATTTTTTCGTATGTTCAAAAATGGAAGGGGTCGTACCGCCCCTCCGTCACGAGATATCAAAAAACGGACCTCGGATTCGTGATTAGGGACAAAAGTTACCCCTTAGAAAAAAAATTCACGCAAATCGAAGAGAGGTCGGGGCAGCTGCTGTGTGAGTTGGCGGAGAATTATCCGCATAAAAAATCAAACCATCCACATTAACGACCCTAAGGCCTTTTGTGGTTTCTATTACAAGTTTCTGCTTGAACCTAGGAGTCCAAAGGCTTGAATGGGGAGAGCACCTAAACCTATTTTTACTCCAAGGAACATTCCACTCCAGGGTTCAAACTGACGACCTTTGGATTGCGAGTCCAACCACCGCCAGCGATTCCAGCGGAGCAGGCTTGGTTTGATGTATTGTTTGTCTTTAAAGCAGGAAGAAGCTCCCACACCTTGAATGTCTTAACGGCCCAACAACAACCAAGGTCGGGACCGACGTTTTACTTCCTCATCCGATGGAAGGTTGGAGCAGATGGGAATCGAACCCATGATCATCCGCTTACAAAGCGGACAGCTTAACCATTCGGCCAAACCTGCTGCCATGAATTAATGCAGGCCTGCCCAACGTCCGGCCCATGAAGCCATTTCATCCGGCCCGCAACGGCTTTTCAAAAAAATATTATATTAATTATTTATTTTTTCAAAATAAAAAAAATAAGATTCACATTTAATTTTTGCACATTAAAAAAAATTAAATAGGAACTTTTTGTTGTTTTTGCAATAAAAGGTTGCTATTTGAACTTTTTTTTTAATTTTGCCTTTGTACTTTTTCAATTTTGGTTTGAAATTCAAACATTTTTCATGCTGTAATTTAATTCTTATTATTTTTTTATTGATAATTTCAGAATCAATTATCAAACTGATAAACTGAGCAAGAAAACAAAATTATCCATTTTGTGAAATATATGAAAAATTAGATAGTTGTCTAAAAAATTACAAAAAGAACACTAAATATTTTTTTCTGAGCTTACTTCGAATTGAAATTTTAATTTTTTGAAGAACTTGATTAAAATTTATTTTTCAATAAATGAATAAGCAAAAAAAAAATTGTATTTTTCAGAACAACTTTTCAGAGTTTTGGTTAAAATAAAACCTTGAAAACGCGAATTATTTAAAGTGAAAATAAAAATCATTGCACAAAAGGTATTTTTTTGTAAAGAAGATTTGGATACATATTTTATTTAAATAAATTTTATCATGTTTCATAGATTTTTTTTTAAATATTGGTGTGTTGAGGAGGTTGAACTATAATTACAATACAATTTTAATCAAAAACAAATACAAAAAATATAATATATATTTTTTTTAAAGATAGTTTTGTTTACCTTTCTTATAATCAAGATATATGAATCTTATTTGCAATACTTGTTTATTTATTTTTAACTTTAAAATAACTTGATAAAATCGTTTGATGAAAAAAGAATTATTGATTTCTTCCAATTTTTATTAAACATAGTTCCGGCCCGCCACAGCTTCAAAAAAATCAAATCTGGCCCGTAGGGCCAAAAGGTTGGGCACTCCTGAATTAATGCATATCTCAAACTAAACCAAACCATTGCCGAGAAACAGCCCTTCAAAAATAAAAACTCGAAATTTCTTATGCAAAAGTGGTGTACCAATGTACCAGTGCAATGCATTGCAATCTTTTGAAAGTAGGCCTCGTGCTTATTTTTGGAGACTCATGATTGCAAAACAACTGTACAGATGTGTAATGCATTTCAAAACAAATGTTGAAACCGTGGCAAAGGCCTGATTTATGTTAAAAAAAAAACTTTGGGTCATGTGTTTTCCATCCATGTTTATATGCATTTATTTTAAATCAAAGCCCGTCTATTTTACCATGTAATTTCACTTGCCCACGTAAATTGAAATAAAATTACATAAAAATAGGTACTACTTTTCAATTATTCAAATTTCATATTTTTTCAACTTTGCAGTAAGGAAGGCAAAACGTGCCTACCTATTAACATAAATGTGACGTGTTTAGTACCATAGAAGGGGTTTTATTAAAATCAATGGTAACAACATTCTGAGGCGGTTGTACATGATTTATCAAATGCATGAATATTTCTCACGAACTAAGATATTCAATTTTGATCGATTAAAGCTACCTTGTTTACAGTTCCTTAAAACTCTTACGCTAAAGTATCACTCAAATAAAACTTTAGTGCCCATTCGGATACGTAACAACTTTTTTTTATTGCATCTAAAATGGTCACTTTATGCTCAGTGAATAACAAAAATACGCAATAACAGCAATAACCGAACTTTTGGCCCCTGCCTGGACTGAACACATTTGCATCCACAAAGGTTCACGCTTGTGATCAATATTCAAAGCCGAAAGCGCAAAGTTAAATGAAACGTGATTGATTACAGCAATTGCAATAGAATTTTGATTTATCGGTTGGGTTCTCACTCATGTGTGAAGCTGTTTTATGAATGGAAGCGGAAAATTTGATTTCTTTTCGCTCGGGTGCATTGAAGTGGGTTCGAATTAGTGCCGATGCAGTACTATTTGTTTAGCAAATTAAAAATACTGCATTTTTTTAATTTTGAAAAAATACACAGAGAATAACTTTGAAGCAGAAATTTATACTTTTTCGCACAGTAATTCCCTGCTGGATGCTTCCTTGGAGCCACAAGTCATGGCTTCCGGTACCAATAAATCAACTTTGCATTTATTTGGGTCAATGCTCAGTGGAGCATTCGTCCCTTTCATTTTCCTTGCCAGTCCATGTGTGCTGGTTTTGGCGCTGGAACTACTTGTGACCAAACTCCGGCAATGCATTGCATCGTAAAGGGAAATATATACAGAGGACGAGAGATAGAGGAAAACCATGTCGCTTTCTCAATGCCGAAAATAAGTGCTTTTCCATCAGTGTTGCTAGCTGGGCACAAGCGATTTGTCGCAGCAGCAGCAGCAGCAGTGGTTTGAGCCTGGCTTCGCATCTTTGCGCCTCTCAGTATCGGATGAACGGAAAAGCTCCAGGAAAAACACATATCCAGAATGGCGACTCTCGCTCTGTGCTATATCTGCCAAGCCGAAGCATTGCTGTCTGGGGAGAATTTAAATTCATTTGCTCGGGCGAGGATAAATAAAACGATAATGCTCTTATGGTCGAGAGCATAAAAGGACATGGCTGCCTCCCGGCCAAAGCCATGGCAACTATCAATTCTGAATTGCTGCTGCTTCTGCTACTGTTGAGGAAAGTGAAACTTTTCCCAAGTGATATCTACCTATCATGATATTAAATATATTTATTGCTGAAAGGATTTTCCCATGCAGTAGTGGTGTTGCCTCCTAGAACAGTTGGGAGTGTCAAAATTAAAATTAAAATATATGGCGCCCTAGGTCCAAGACGATCCGAGTATCATCTCTGCAGGACATAAAGAAGACAGGGGCAGGATTTATATGTGACGCGAAGATGGATTTGACCAAGAGTTCATACTTGGAGGGCTATAGGCTTCCAGCCGTTTAATCTTTACATATTTTGAGAGTGCAACCAAGCTTAAATTTTTATTAGAAAAAAGGGTTGTTTAAAATCGCAGTACTTAGTAATCAAACATAAATGATAAAATATATTGTTGTCTTTTTATTTGCAGAACAACTTTGTGGAATGCGAACAAGAGAGCTGCCCTGCTGTTGATGATTGCTACTTTTACAACAAAAAAATTCCTGGTCGGTGTTGTGATAAATGCATAGGTAGGTAAATTTATTTATGCCATTGTCGTTTAGTTTTGTGTTTTGATGATTTCTCGAATAAAAATATTTGATGGATTTCGGAAAACACATATAACTATTATCATAAATCGTTCCATTTTATTGAATAACTGATGGTCAATTGAATAAGAAATATAACTACACGCTTTTTCATTTTTTTGTTTAATACATATAAGAGTTGTAAACAATGCGTACGAGTTCATCGAGTAAATACAATTTTAAATAAACTAAAAAGTAAAGTCGTTGTCGAAATTTTTTCAAGGCTCCAAAACACCGAAAAAAAATTTTTCCAGGCACAAAAAAATAACAACTGTTATAACAGTTTTAGTCATCTAAAACTAAAACTGACCTTCAAATCTACTAATCCTCTCGATATCATAAAATTGGAAAATTGGTATTATTTGCTTTTTCATTAAATAATAGAAAATTAGCCTGAAACTGTTATTTTTCTCTTTCTCGCGATTTCAGGTTGCTTACACGAGGGCAGAATGATCGACAGTGGCACAGAATGGACCGATCCGGACGATCCGTGCGATCACTACAAGTGCGTGTCCGGAGTGGTCACTCGGTCGCGAATAAAGTGCCACACGCCGTGCTCAAGTCCACTTCCGCTGAAGCACGGCCAGTGCTGCCCAATATGCTTAGGTGAGTAAGTATTTCCCTTGTTTTTTTTTTCATCTCCCACCTCACTTCTTGAAGCGCGCATTCCAATGCCCCACAAGAGGCCACCCATCGACAACAGCACCGATTAGCTGATTTCAATCACTGAGGCATCTCAATTTAAGTAGTCATTATCTAAATCTCAAACGAATCGATTAACCAACTCATTATAATCAAATTAGCTTCTAATAAAGCGAGAAGATCTCTACAAAGAAGCAACGAAACGAACCGAAACCTTACCGTGCTTCCCTTCCGTTATCCAAATTTTATGCGCGGGCATGTTTTCATGATCATGTCAGTTAAAAATCGATTGAAAAAGCCCGATAATTACATGATCATCTTTCATCTTCTGTTGGTTCTGCTTTCGTTATGCTCCCGGGCCGTCAGTCAGTCCAGGTCAGGCCAGGGCCAGGGCGGTGGAATTCTTGTGAGAATGCCGCTGGCGCTGAGCGGTTATGTTCATCTTGTTTTTCACCGATGATTTATGATTCAATGCCGCGGTTAGGCCTGGCCAGGGAACCGCCGGCCGCCCCAGGTCGGCTCAACGTGGGAGTTCCGAGGCTCACTTCAAGTGCGCAGCGTCCCGCACACAAACACACACTCACTCACATACTTTGGAATCGACTTCAAATCGTAAAACTGTCCATCGACCAGCGCCATAAATTAGGTGAACCCGATTCGATTAACCTTTTCCGAACTCCTCAAGAGTCCGCGCAGCCGGGTCCCTCCCCGAAATGCAAATGCAAAATATTTTTCGAGCATAATCACATAATTTGGTGTTTTGCTCATGAGCAACATGGTTGGGCTTGTTTGCCGGGAGATTGATGCCACCGATGAAGACGAAAAGCGCCCGCACGATAGTGCCACCAGCGCGGTTGGTCACTGTTACAGTGGTGCGTGAAAGTTTAAAGCAACGCACTCACAGTTATTTTCTGCAACAATGTTCTGTTACAAGGTCAATTTCTAAAAAACTAAAAAAAAATCACTGGAATTCTTTTATTCAACAATTGATAAATGGCTTTATCCCATATCCCCGAATCTCACTTTCCCGAATCCCGTATCCCCGAAAATAATTTTCCCGAAAATTCCATATTCCCGAATGTCGTTTACCTGAATGGCCATTTTAAAGAACTGTCAATTCCCGAATTGACATATTCCGCGATATGCGTCGCACCTCGTGACGGCCGAATCGCCATTTTCATTTTATCTAATAAATTTCAAGAAATCGATTGATGATACTTTTATAGATGAAAAGGCCCGTTTTGCCCCATTTTTGTAGAAAATTACGAGACATCGATCGATTACACTCTCCATGACGGCGAATAACGACAAAGTGCCGTTTGACTTCATTTTCCTCTTTTAATGTATTTTTTTTTAAATTCCCTCAATTGTCAAAGTTTTCCACCGCTGAAAAATATCTCTTATTATGTTAAAAATACGACAAAGGCCCATCACGGTGGGTAAGAAGGGGATTATTATGCAACTTGCATGCACCTCGGAAATTCCTCCTGGAGGTTGTTGGGGAGACTATTCTGAGTCAGAAAAATCGATTTCCAAAATATTCTGTCGGTGAAAACTGATTTTATCACGATTTGAAGTTAAAAAATCTAATATTTCACCTGAAACCTCAAAAATACGTCTAAAATCTCAGTCTAACTCTGGACAAAGATGTAGATTTTCATCAAAATATCAATTCTTAGTTCCCAAAACATATTCTTTAAAAACTTCATCATCCCGGTTCGAGAATCGAACTCACGACCTCTGGATTGGAAACCCAGCACGCCGCTAGTCGAAACCCATCCCCTACCGGTCAGTATTCCCAGTGAGCATATTTACTCTTTTAAGGGATCTGACTTTGACGAGCCAGACAGGAATCGAACCCATCACCTTCCGCTTACAAGGCGAAACCCGTAACCTCACGGCCATGGAAGCTCGGCGACATAGTACACCTTAAATCGGTCCATTACTTGAGTCCCAGCGTCATGAGAAGGTGTAAAATAGTGTTTTTTCTTAAAATGTATTGCTCTGGTAAATAAACTGTCATGTCTGAATTCAAAACAAATGTTGTAGCATTGTTACAAACAAAATAAAGAACAATTTTGCAGAAAAAAGAATGAAATTTTATCCATTTTCAATAATGTTATGTCCATTTTAGTGGGAAAATTGTTGCCAATTTTCAAAATTCTTCGATATTTAACTCATTCCTGTTATTAAAAGCTACTACGATCATACTCAGTAGGATGTAACAAAAATTACTTTTTTGTGGGCATTCAGGGGCTGGTTTCGGTGGGCATACTGAGCTCAAATCTCAAATATGAGCTTGATTGAACTTAATAGGAGCTGTCGCTTTGCATTTTAATTTTAAATTTAACCAATAAAAAACATGGATTTTCAAAATGTAGATTTTTAGGCACTTTAGCCACTAAAGCATTTATCTTCAACATCATTGGCATGTAGGACAGATCCTTGCGCATATTTTGGTATATATAACATTGAATTGAAGCACTCTGGAGCTCAGGCCTTCAATGTCTTGATTTTTTTTTTTTCAAAAAACGGCTCAGCAGAAAAGATAGGCGACGCGCCATTTCATTTTGCTCAAAACATCAATGTTATATATACCAAAACATGCGCAAGGATCTGTCCTACATGCCAATGATGTCGAAGATAAATGTTTTAGTGGCTAAAGTGCCTAAAAATCTACATTTTGAAAATCCATGTTTTTTATTGGTTAAATCACATTTAAAATTAAAATGCAAAGCAACAGCTCCTATTAAGTTCAATCAAGCTCATATTTGTGATTTGAGCTTAGTATGCCCACCGGAACCAGCCCCTGAATGCCCACCAAAAAGTAATTTTTGTTACATCCTACTGAGTATGATCGTAGTAGCTGTTAATAACAGGAATGAGTTAAATATCGAAGAATTTTGAAAATTGGCAACAATTTTCCCACTAAAATGGACATAACTTTACTGAAAATGGATAAAATTTCATGCTTTTTTCTGCAAAATTGTTCTTCATTTTGTTTGTAACAATGCTACAGTTTTGAATTCAGACATGACAGTTTATTTACCAGAGCAATATATTTTAAGAAAAAACACTATTTTACACCTTCTCATGACGCTGGGACTCAAGTAATGGACCGATTTAAGGTGTACTATGTCAAGAATATGTGTTGGGAATTAAGAATTGATATTTTGATGAAAATCTACATCTTTGTCCAGAGTTAGACCGAGATATTAGACGTATTTTTGAGGTTTTAGGTGAAATATTAGATTTTTTAACTTCAAATCGAGATAAATTCAGTTTTCACCGACAGAATATTTTGGAAATCGATTTTTCTGACTCAGAATAGTCTCCCCAACAACCTCCAGGAGGAATTTCCAAGGTGCATGCAAGTTGCATAATAATCCCCTTCTTACCCACCGTGCCCATTTTTTCCCTTTTAAAAAATATCTGTTAATACAGTGACAGGCAAAGTGGTCTTTTGTCGTCATTTATATCTTGTGATTTTTTTTTATGTTAAGTAAGATAAAGTGAGTGGTAATTGAAGATACCATTGAGATAATTACGAAATTGGACAAAACGGACCTTTGACCTTTGGCATATCGTCAGTTGTGTGCTATCGTGTGACAACGACCATTTAGTACTTTTCGAGAAAATCGATTTTTAAAGTTTGTTGGTAAATAATTTCAAAACTATGAATGATAGAGCCAAACTTTTTGAAGCAATCGGTTCGTATACTATCGCTTAAGAAATGCTCCTCAACTAGTTTGGTTACACCAGTTAGAAGATACAGTAAATAATGTGTTTCGAAAGTAAAATTGTACTACGTGTCACAAGTGTGCACAGAATTCCCATACAAACTAAAATAAGCTCAAATCAATGGTTTAATCGACCTAATCGGTATATTTTTATAAACAAAAGGTTGCATTGCCTTTAGAAAGTATGTGTGTACATAAATTTGTGAAAAACAAGAAAAAATTTCCACATTTTCCAACAATATGTATGGCGTGTCACAAGTACAACCATTTTGATGATAAATCGGTCTATATCACAAGTGTGGGAAACGGAAGCGAATTTCCAAAATCGGGTTAAAGCATCTTGTAGTGTTTGTTAAGTATAGCAAAACGTCATCATTAGCTCATTTCCGACCAAAATGGTCTATGTCACAAGATAGCACACAGCTGACGATATGTTATCAATGAGAGTGTAACCATTTGATTGCTCGTAATTTGCTACACAAAATTAAAAAAAGATTTTATAAAAAAATACTCGACAAGACAAGGGGGGGGGGTCAAAACTGGCCATTGTCGTCAATAAGATCATTCGATTTGTCCATATTTCAACAACAACAAAATATTGTGGATTTAGCTCGTAGCTGGATTTTCTGGCATCTTCTCACGGTCATTGGAAACGGTCGTGGATAGACCTAGGGCCAGGGGTTCCCAGTTGGAGTGAAAAAATTCAATTTATAGAAAAATTATGGATTATAATTTTGCTTTTTTATCACTTCTCCGACACCAGGAATAATTGTTTGAACATGCTCGCAATTTTTTTATTCGGTCGGAAAAATATTATTTTTCTTGAAAAAAAACTTTCATTTTTAATCACATGATCACCCCTAATTCTGGCTCGATGCCACCATCATGCGACCGCGTGCTCCGTTTGTTTGTCAACAAAGCTGCAGCTGGATGGTGAGACGAAGTGAGGGGGGAAGAGATTTTGACATTTTTATGCCCGCATCTGGCCCGCCGCCTATTTCGTCGGTCACTGAGTCGCCGGTCGTTTCCTGTGACCGAGTCCAGCTAGGAACTGATCGTACAATAGGTGCTTTTCAAATGAGCATGAGCATGAGCATGAGCATGAGAGACCACCCATGGTTGCCCCTCCGTTGCTGAACAGAACCGTAATATCCTTTCAGCACTACTGATTCTAGGCTTCGACGATCTAGTGGTGTTTCCCTTATCAACAGCATGTATAAATGCGCCGAAAATATAAAACACCATGATTGCTAAAACTTGATCAGTTGCGAATAGGTAAAAGTTATTGGCCACCAACGGCGCCCGCCATGTCAGTTTGTAGATCTCGATTTTAAGGGACGGGACAGTAACAGTTAGCGCAGGTTGCTACTAGGGCAGCTGATTTACTCTGTGCTTACACCCCACTAGCGCCAGGATTCATCATAGAAGATGATGATGCGACCCAAAATCATAGTGTTTGATGAACGGTATTAAAATAGGGGTTTATCAAATGGGCCAATTAGCGGCACCTGCAGATATTAAAAAAACATACTTGTAGATAATCTTGATCCTGTTTTAAAAAATGCTTGAAAAATTTGCAAAAAAGTAACCAAAAATGGAGCCTTCAATCACGGCAACGACTGTATCGGAAACCGGAGGTTGCGGGTAGAATCATCCACGATGATGAGGATCCTTTCTCCATAATCTTTCCACCAATCGTTAGGTGACTGCTGGCTGGGTGGTTGGTCCGAACCATAAAATTTGTAATGAGCCTCCAAAGTTTTAGTATGTGGCCATTCTCGAGAGACAGAGAGAGAGAAAGATACATTGGCCTTCTACCTTTTGCACCTCGTTGTTGCTGCTCCAAAAAGTTTGGTCAGCAGAGTGGGAGCGTGGAGTAGAAGAAGTACAAGTCGAAGCTGGGAAGAAAAGCCAATTCGGAGCCACGCAACCGGCCGCCACCGTCTCATTAATACACATGTGTTTTTATGTTGATAATTTTTTGATTTACGGCAAACTGGGTGGTCAAAACATTCATCCCCAGCCAGCCAAGAATGCGAAACGTGAGGGAGAGCGAGAAATGAATGAGTAACAACAGACCGACGGCTATTGGCATATTTTTTGTGGTATTATATTATGCTGTTTCTTGAGCACATTATTAGCGCACGTTTTGTGGTCATTATACATAATAATTTGCAGAAGAAAATGAAGATATTAAAAGCTTTGGAGATTGTTCTGTTATTCAAATGCAACGAATGGTCCTAAAAGCTCAATATGTAATTTGATTGTTTATTGGTTACGATAGCCTATTAGTTTTCAAATTTTATCAGGTTAAGGATGGTTATAAATAAATCTTGAAATTACATATGCTTTTTAATCAGGTTGATTGTTTGCAATATTTTTTTTAAGCTGTCATAAATTCACAACGGAATTCGGCCCCACAACGCGCCACAGTAATTTTTGTAAACTGATAAATTTCCATACGCTTGATATCCTCATGGTTGAAATGATATCGAATAAATACCATAACACATCAGCTGAAAAGTAGATTCTTATTTTTGATGGGTTTGTGATGGAAGTGTATGACAACGATGGCGACGGCGACGACGACGATGGCGATGTTGATGAGCGCTTCGAAACTGCCTTCTTTTTGTAATAATTTTATAATTTTACGATAGCGCGGTTCGTCTTCGTGATTGGTACCATAAAAATGTCATATTATCATATACATAAGCTTTGTTTGGGGATGAAAGCTCACTTCCCTCCGAAAATGCCAGGGCATCTGGGCTTGTGACGACGCACGGTGTGTCCGCTGGTGCGACGGTGGCCATAGGGGAAGTGTCAAAATGTTAATTCGTTAACAGATTTGGAAGCACACCCGACGACCGAAGCATCGATAGTGGAACAGAATGATATGTGGAATTAGCTTCTCGGAGGTCCAATTTTCGTGTCCAATACTTTTCATCGAAATCACCCGTTTTTGGCGGCAATCATGTCGAGGACGTTCCGTGGACACGTCGTCGGGCGCGAAATGGAATCGCCTCTTTGCCAATTTATGAGATTAAATATGGAGATCGACACCATTATTATTGGGTTTTATAAGCTCAGGAGTTCCGTGACCGGAGAGTCAGCCTCCCCGGAATGCGTCTGTCAGGTGATAAAATGCTTATAAAAGGCAGACAGGGTTTATGCACCAGGATGTTTTTTTTTCTTGGTTGATTTTTATACCACGGGATATTATTCAACTGTTGCAGGACCGGAATAATGTTCATTTACTTAAATCGTTGCCTCCGAAAAATGTTGCCAATAATTAAATTTATGAGCATTTCAGGGTATGATCATTTAGGTGTGCAGAGCCCAAATCTCAGATATGAGCTCTATTGGTTGTGACAGGACCTTGCATTCCGGATTAACCCTTAAAATAAATACATTTTCTTGATGCAAATAGTCAACAAGTTTTAGATTCCCGAGGTTCCGAGGATCAATGTGAAGGGATTTGTCGCCAGTAACAAAAACGACATTTAGATTCCAAAATATCCTTTTAGTTTTTCTTCGGTTAGTTTTCCGTCAGTTAGTATAACACGCCTTCACACAAAGCCGTTGTTCCTGGTTTGCGCCGGAAACAGAGCAAGATCGCGCCCCAGCAGCTGGACCCTGAGTGGCGGCAGAGGACAAAAACAAAGGCCAACAGAGCCAACCAAGACTCCAATCAATCCCTCCTCTACTAACCCCGGGTAGGCCGCGAGTAATCGGCTCCCCTCCCACCAACATTCACACAAAAGCTCTTATCTTTAAGAAAAAAGTAATTACAATAGCCGACTTGGTCCTAACCAGGTCTCACTACCGAAAGGACCTAATAAAAATAATTTTATTTCAAAAAAACAAAAACGACACGTTTTGCTGGAACATTTTAAATATTTATTAGTTTTTTCAGGGCTGCGGAGTCGGGTCATATTTCATGCGACTCCGCCTCCGGCACTCCGGCTCCGGCTTTCCACAAATTGTTGACTCCGATTCCGGCCTACCAATTCTAGCCGACTCCGACTCCAGCTTTCCAAAATTGGTTGACTCCGGCTCCGACTCCTACTCCGACAACTAATCTGTATTTGAAATATTAAAAAAATGCATTTTCAGCACAACAATTTTCTGAGTAAATTTGAATTTTGTTGTTTGAAAAATTGGAACATTTCATTTAACTACTTTAAATTAAAATTATTTTTTTTTAAGTTAATAAGCTAGCTACACTTATTTTCAATTGTTTTTTGTTCAGCAAGTTTTCATTTACTGAAAATTTCAGTAGTGCAGATTTCAGTAAATTTAACTGAATTCAGTAATGAGAAATTGGTGTGCAGTAACTATCAAAGATACCCTGGTTTTGAAAGAAAACAATTTTCGATATTTTTTGTCAGCTTGAAATGTTTTCTGCACGGCACGATCAGTTTTTATTTACATATAGAATGAGCATGTTGCGTTCCAAGTAGAAGATTGATATAATAGTTGATAATGTTTTTAAACCATAATTATTTTTGTTAAATACTGATAGTGAGCTTTCCAATCACAATAAAAATGCTTCGAAAACACCATGATATCTGATAAATATCTTAAACCAAAACATAAATTTAACAAAAAAATGTCAACGCAGTGCACGCAATTCAATAAATAAATTTAAAATATAAAATAAATGAGAATTCATCTGAATTATAACAAATATTGAACAATAAATAAGTTCGTAAATTAAAATAAATTTTTTGACAACTCCGACTCCGGGTCTATCAGAAATTTACGACTCCGACTCCGACTCCGACTCCAGCTATTAGAGTTTTGACGACTCCGACTCCGACTCCGACTCGAGGTCCCCAAAAAGACCCGACTCCAACAACTCCGGCTCCGACTCCGACTCCACAGCCCTGGTTTTTTTTGGTCCAGTCAACAATCGCTGCTGGATTAACAATGACAAATCGATGCCTCTGTGCTCACTTATGCTAACTAGATAGGAAAACCAGCATGCTTAGTACAAGAGCGCACATAGGCATCGAACTGTTTATCATAACTAAAACATGAATTATTGATTTGTGAGAAACCAAAAAGGGTCGAAATTCCGCTATTTCTCACTCCGTTGCAACGCCAAGGAGTAATCGATTTGGCAAATGAAAAGTTCGACTTAAATTAGTTTTCCATAACCACTACTTAAAGAAAATTCAGTTGCTAATCCGAATCTGTAATAACATTTATGTTTTGGAATGATGTTGATATAATACGAGACATATTACGAAACACAGTGGAAATTTCATGACGTTGTGTGGATTTTTTAAATATTAAAATCCAAATGTATGGTTTCTCCCACACAAATTTCTATAAAAGTTCATTAAACCAATCGTTTCCAAACTTTCATATTACACCCTAGTGTGACATATTGAAATAACTCAATAGTTTAGTTAAGTATTTATCAAATTAATCCGTTTGTTGCTATGAAAATAAAACTATTTGTTGAATAAACCTTGTTAAAACACACTTTCCTGGAATCTTCAAAAATAATACCTGATCCTCCCAAATCAAACATTGTCCAGGAACCACCGTGAAGGCGCCCCATCGTGTTCCCTTTTTGCCATCCGTCACTCGGCATTTTCTCCCCCATTCAAACTGGTTCCATTTGTGCTGCTATGCGTTCTGTTTATCCATCCATCATTACCGCGGACGGGGCACGTTATTATATTCTACATCATCATTTAGTTATTAACATTTTAATGTTCTCAGCCTTTCAAGACATAATTCGGTGTGCTCTTTTTTTTCAATTCGGGAACGAAGTGAAACCTTTCGTTGGTGGCAGGTAGACAAAACTGATGTTGATCTTCCCTGAACGCCGACCGAGATCATACGGTGGACCGCCAACAGATTCATCCGCCGGTCAGTCAGTCAGTGGACGTTTTGTTTGACTAAGTGCCCTTTTGTGGATTTGAGAAGGAGAGGACGACAATGGCTCAGAACTGCTACTGCATCCAGGAGATCCACACCCAAACGGTGTGTTACCAACCGGATTCCAAAGCAAACCGCCCAGTTATGGCTGCATCCCGAGTCAGAGAGAAAAATTGAAAATCTGCGCTGAAGGAGCAGGGCAAAGTAAAATCAACAACAACAACGGTTGACCAACTTGACTTGTCGGTTGATAATTTATTGGTCCTGCGATATGTTTTTCATTTTCGAAATCCAGAAAATGGAAAACAATCAATCAGAAGCTGGGCAAAATGAAGTTGATGTTTAATGGGTGGCAGACAACGAAATGTCTTGAAATTAAAATGAAATTATATTAACAAAAATTTTATCAAACATTTAAATTTTAGATTTTTTGAAAACGATGTGTTCTACTTTTTGATTACGTCAAAATAAATACTTGAAGTTTCTTCTATTTGAGAACCTTTGACACCAAATTTCCATACCATCAACATTTCAGGCTGCAAATTATAGAATTTTTGTTTTGAATGTTCAAAAATGGAAGGGGTCGCGTAACCCCTCCGTTAAAAGGTATCGAAAAATTCTCAGATTCAGATAGGGACAAAAATTACCCCTTAGGATAAAGTTTCACGCAAACTGAAGAGTTGTCAGATTAACTACTGTGTGAGTTGGCGGAGAATTACTCATTGATATTGAAAAATTGTTAAAATAGTTTTGCTTACTAATTTTTCATGCAATTTTTCAGTGATTTTATTTTTGCCTATCCAAAGGGTCAAAGACACGACATCATTTTGCTAAATCTCTTCACTTGTACTATCCAGGAATGTGGAGCTGTTTGCATAACTGTTTGTCAACATGATCCGCTTACGCCGCACCAAACACCAAAGGCTCAACTTTGTTGGCCGCAAACGCTTCGTCATTAATCTGGTTGTTTACGACCCAGCCTGTTTGGAAAGTTATTGTCGTAGGTCAACGAATTAAGAGCTAGCTAGTTGATCGTTCTGGCCATAATTCGCAAACACAACAACTTGAGTCAACTGCAGCCCCACCACAACTGACTGAATGTCTGCCTCGGCTTGGCTTAGAGTGAGTTGTCCCGTATCAACCGGACTATCTGGGTGAACAAGAAGGCAGAATAGAATGTATTCATAATAAACATCAAGAGCACACAAACCGTTGAACGTGATACCGTAAACAATCTTGCCTTTTCACACTTTTATGCCGATGATGGCTTTCGAGAGAGTGGTAATCTCGGCCAAAGCCCTCCTAGGCACTGCTCGCGACTTCCACCTTCCGACGGCCACCAGGTCCAGGACGGATATTTTAATCCTTTCATCGCGTGCAGCCACCACCACTTGGCTTCTGCTTCTTGTTTTCCTCCCAAAGATTAAGGTAGTGGTGATGTGGTGATAGTGTGTGGTTGTGCGATTCAAACAAACAGACAGACGGACAAACGGAGAGAATGCGCTGTGATGTACCTCTGACATTCAAGATCTTTGGACTTTTGGATTTTATCGATGCCATTAAACTTTGCTTGTTTATATACATACATACATACAGACAACCACATGCACACACAGTCATACAGACAAACCGGTAAGGAGAGCCGGGCGGCAGCGTGGCATGGTACAAACAACGTGACAGTTGACACTGATGGTATCTGGAGGGCCAAGCCACACGCCTGGGGGGAAAAGAAGGAGACTTGGGTGGGGATCGCCGCGGAGAAAAGCAAAATATTCGCCGGCATCTGCGCACGCTGGAATGGGGTAATCCGGACGGCCCTGGGATCCAGCATATCACACAACTGCCACCATCCACTCTCTGGGGCACACCTGTCTGTCGCTCTGAATACGACCAAGACGTACGTGTGTTTGTCTCTGAGTCTGCGAGCGGTTGTTGTTGGTGGTTTGGATGAAGGCTGGAATTTTTATAGCGGGAATCACTTACGAAATCTGCGCGACGCACACGTCATATGGGCAATCTTGCAACGATAAAGTCCGATGAGGCGAAATTTTAAGGACATTATTTATTGGATCGAGTTGGAGCTGGGCAAGCTGTGCTGTGCTGACTTGCAGTTGGCATTCCGTCGTATAGGAGAACGAGATTTGGTTTTGAAACATTCAGTGAACGGATTTAGCTGGGATGAAGGCCTGTTATGATTTCTAAATAAAGAGATATCTGTCAATTTTGTCCACTTATGATCAAAAACCATGTTGGAATTAAAGTTTAAATGCAATTTTTCTTTGATTTGCTAGTGATAAACTGCAAGGTAAATTTTAATAGGTCGCCTAGACTAGTATTTAAAAAGTTTTTTTTAATAATATTTTAAGATTTATTGCTGTTTTTTGAAAATAATTTCTTTATTCAAACTACCCGTAAGGACCACACAAAATAACAATCAAGAACACCCAAGTTACTCCCTTACTCATTCCTCGTCTCCAGAAGAATGAGGAATACCACTGCGAAAATAAGTGAAGCAATCAGGCTCCCCTGTTCAAAATTATACGGCTCAAAATTAAGAAGATTGTTCAATTTCCATCGGAACAAGCCCTAATGAAACAACAACAACGTGGCATGGTCATGGTCCGAAACTGCTTTGAGCAAATAAAGTCATTTTCTTTCACCACCCGGATCTCTCCCGAAAGAAGGTGTGGAGGTAGAGGCCGTAAGGAATTCCTGGGCTTCGATGCCACTCAATCACCATCCAGATGAATTAGAGGGACCGAGCTGGTGACTGCCAGAGGCTACTAGATCGAAGGGAGAAATCTCCAGCGATCCAGACTAACCCATTATTCCCTAGTACTGAAAAGTCCAACTTCCCTTCCCTTCTGGGAGAGGAAATGGCAATAAAATCATCAAATTTGATTATATGCTTTTTGCCTGATGATGATTATGATGGGTGATGCCCGCTGACGATGATAATGGTGAAGGGTTTTACGCCGCTCTGGACAGCAGCAGCAGCAGCAGCAAATCAAAGCTGGGAGACCGCTGGACCAACCACCGATCCGCCGCGGGATTCTGGACACAGATATGATAAAAAACAAACAAGAAAATCTCCCAAATTGAGTGAGTGAGGAGTGCTGAGCTTCTTCTGAAGGGCAGGAGAAATCAAAATCACTTACAATAATGATGAGTTGTTTTGAAATTTTCCATTCAATCAACACAATGGCATCAAAAGAAGCTGCGCACCCCGAACCCACTCCCGAAAGTCATGCTCCGGCCCATGGTGGGAACCGATTGCGCCGCGGAGGAGTATTCTGGACGCGGCAATTTGCGTTCAACCCTGCCCCGCGTGCGCGCTCGCAAGAGGTTGAGAACCGTGGATAATTCTAGAAGTAATCAGCGCTCAGCAGTGGCCACGATGAGTCAACAACAGAAGATGATGATGACCAGGTGGGCACTGGCCGTCCGGATGAGTTGGTTGAGAACATGATTCGACAAAATTTGGGAAATAATGTGAACCAATTAAGCGCTGAGACTGCGCTGACTGCTGGCTGATTTCTCACTTAATCTGGCCCGTCAAATCGGTTCAGCCACGGTGCGTTCATGCATCCAAATCCGTACACACAGATGAAACTTTGTTCCTGCGAAGTTCGACCGTAATGTTTTCCAGTGCAGCAGTGCGTTTACTTATTCAACGCTGCGAGGATCAACATTAATAACGTCTTAATACCTGGCTCACCTGGGAGAGATGCCTTGACATAAATTAGATTGAAAATAATCTGCATCTTTCTCTTTGTTTGCCTTTTGTGGCCGTTTGTGAGCATAAGGCTGCGACTTGGGCAAGAAAGAGCCTCTTTTCGAAGCACTCAACTTTGAGGCAGGTTGTTGTGACTGGCTTAAAACCTTCGGCCAAGAAAAGTGTGCGATAAAATTTATATTATAGAGATTTTGTATAATCTTAATTGAATACAAATTATATAATTTATTATTGTTATCTTTATTTATGTTAAGGCATTCGAAGTCCATTAAGTGAATATCTTTGCTAATTTGTTTCAGTAATGAGTGTAAATTTTTCTACCGATTTCAACACTCAGTTACAATTCTGTGCGAAAGTTTTTGCAAATTTATAGAAACATTCTTTGGGTTTAGGGGAACACAAAGTGGAGACAAGTGTTGAGCTACCAAGACATTAGCAACGGACAAGAAGCAAATTGGGCTTAAGAGACATCTGCATCCATCATTTTGAAAAAGAGCTCTTTGACTTAGGTTCCTTGTCGTTTTGTTTATGTTAGTTGTTATTTTCATAACTCTCTTAGAAATTTGCTCTTTTTTACCTGGGTGATGAATAGAGAGCATGCGTAACGTGATTTTCGAAAGATCCCATTTTGTTTACATTTACAAAGTAGGAGGCTGTTCAAGCACAAACATGACTTTTTTTTACTGGTAAATGAGCTATTTTATAATCAGTAGTATGTGTTTCATTTTGTCTACTTAAAAAAAAAATGCTGGAAAATTGTGTGTGTTTTAAAATTTCAATCGGTGAGAAGAGGATTTTTTTATGGGTGACGAAGAACAGCGGCGAGAGTGTCATTCTGCGACGTCGCAAATTAATTCCCTGGCTGATTTTGAAATCCGGCAGCTCTTCCTAGTCCAGCGAAAAAAACATCGCAAATTCTAGCGAAGCTGATCCAAAAAACAGAGAAAATTTTCACTAAACCAGTAGGAATCAAACAATAAAGACAGCTTCTGGATGGATACAATCGCATCGACTCCATCAGCAACTCCCATTCATAATTATAAAAATGAATCTATGACATTTCCCCGAAACCCACATTCCCGAAGAGACATTTCCCCGAATGCCACATCTCCGAAAAGACACTTTCCCGAAAAGTCATTTACCCGAAAATCATTTCCCCGAACAATCCATTTCCCCGAACGGCCACATCCCCGAGTGGCGACTTCCCCTAAAAACCATTTTCCCGAATGGCCACTTTCCCTAATTTTCCACATCCCTGAAAATCATTTTCCCGAATGACCATATTCCCGAACGGCCATTTCCCCGAACGCCACTTCCCCGAACCCGGTCAGGCGGGTATGGCCGTTGCCCAGAACCGCGCGTGGTTCTTGGCAACGGCCATACCCGCCTGACCGGGTTTGGGGAAGTAGCGATCAATAAAGTACCATGTCCACAATTGAACGTTCAAAAAATTCCGAGCTTCACTTGAATTTTGAATATTCAAATTGATGTAAGTGCGACAACTGGCCAAAGGGATTTCAGGTCAGAACGTGTTTGCACACGTTCAGGCCCGACTACCGCAAAAATTTGTAATTGTTACTCGGGACCTTGGCAACCAAAATCAGCTGTCGAGCTTAAGTATAGCCCCTAAACTACTTTAAATTGATTTAGTAATATTGAATCTAAAATGGCGGTTATGAAATATTCAAAAAATGCATTTTGTAATTTAATAATCAACTATTTAGATAAGATTAAAAGGGTTGATTGCAGAACTCGAATTGGACGTAAAAAAAAATAAAAAAAAAATCCAACCAAAATTGATAAAGAAAAATCAGTTCAGTCAAACAAAATCTAGAACAAACAAAATCCTGCGCATCGAGTCGTCGCATAAAGCTATCGTTGATACCGTTTTGGAAAATTGTCCTTTCTGAAAATGGCCGCTACAAAAAAAAATCTTTTTTTATGGAACGTGGATAATCTCAATACCCAGCACTCTTGAAGTGTCCGCGTGGTTTATTAATGGCCTTCTACGGTTATTTGTTTTTTTTTTTAGTCTTACAAAACACATAATGTAATATTAAAGCCACACTTTTATTAAAAAAATCCCTAAATAACAATTTAGTTTATAACTAGGTTATCATTCGGGAAATTTGATTTTTTGGTGAGGTAACCATTCGGTTAATTGTAAATTCGGGAAAACGACAGTTCGGTAAAATGGCCATTCAGGTAAATGACATTCGGGGATATGGAATTTTCGGGAAAATGATTTTCGGGGATGTGGAATCTTCGGAAAAATGATTTTCGGGGAAGTGGCACTTTCGGGGAAATGATTTTCGGGGATGTGGAATTTTCGGGGAAATGATTTTCGGGGATATGGGATTCGGGAAAGTGGGATTCGGGGATAAGGGATAAAACCATAAAAATGACGATCTCACCTTCAACTTTCTTAGGTTCTCAAAAGTCACACATTTTTTAATGATCAATAACAATACTCTCTACTTTTGGCAAACAGTAAATTGGTTCCACTCTCCACCCTGTTTTTACAGTATATTTTTATGTCTTTTAATCATTAAATTCTTTGAAAAATATGAGTAATCTCTATGAATTTTATAATTCTTGTAAAAACTGCAATTTCTTCAAATTGTCTAAAATGACTTAATTCATAGAGACCAATTTCACGATTCCCGTAAAAATTTACCCTACCTCAACAAAACAAAATATATATTGGAAATAATTATTTTTGGGGAATGGTTTATGCTGGGGTGTGGGCTTTTCTGGAGCAGTGACATGCTGGAAAAAAGTCCATTCCTGCGGAGAGGATTTCTGGGAAATTACATTCTTGAGTATGGGATGGTAACAAAACAATCGCTTATGATATTTGACGATTGGAGAATTGGCTAAAACAATGATTTCTGAGGAAATGGCAGATTAGGGCTCATCATATAGAAGCGGTTTTTAAGAGGGTTATGTTATTTTGTGATTCTGAAAAGTCCTTCAAATGCTTCTAACGATGGTCATTTCAAAAATGTCCTATCAAATATATTCAAACAGTGTATCGTCAGTCGGTCCAGTCACATTTGGTGGTAAAAAAGTCTTCATGCCCCTCGATACCACCGTGCGATTCGAACCAATTCCAAATCATTTTAGGAGTAAATACGCCAGAAATATGGCAATTTCGAGTCAAATATGTAATTTAGCATCACCAGGGTGCGACCTCATCTGGTTTTGCGGTGATGGCCCTCGCTCACGATGGTTATGTAGATGAAATGATGCCGAAATGACACGCTAACAACTAATCGAAGCGCGCGATTTGGCGATAACCAATCTGGAGATGATCTTCCTGTGGTGAGCGGAGAGTGGGGACGAAGGTTCATTTGGTCCAGTTTAACATAAATTAAGAGACACCACCCAGGAGATGGGAGGGCGGTGGCGGCGGCATTGCAGGTGGCCCATCAAATCACGACTCTGATGTCCGCCAAAGGCCAAAAGGAACGAACATGCACGATAAGAACTGGAAATGACCGCCCAACCAGCCGGGGCAGTGACGTGTTCTTTGGGGGTCTCCTGCGTCAAATGTGGTCCATTCTTGTTTTGGTGAAAACAATGGGATTCCTTATTTTCGGCATTCCAGCGAACAACAAACCAGCAGAAGAAGAAATCCCATCGCTTCGATTGGGCCACTAAATGGCCAAATGAATGAATCCTGGACACACAGAACGAGCAAGCAAGAAGAGAGAACCATGTTAAGTGAAAAGAATGTTCATGCTCACTTCGCGATAAGTTCGTGTGTTGAACTTGGAACATGCAATTAAGATATAAATAAAGCTAAAAAATCTCTTTCTGTGTGTCTCTAAAGTAAAGAAGAGATTAAAAGAAACAATAAGATAAACTTTCAAGACAAAACGCTGCGCAACGAACGTCGGCCGGTCAGTTCCTGGGGGCCATGTTCAAGAACGTCGTCCTGTGTTTGCCCGCGTACCTTTGCGTTCACTTCGTCGTTCTGCGGCGACGGATAGGCCCCGGAGATTGATAGCAGAGGGTGACCCGCAGAGGCCTGGGAATTTCGCTCACTGTCGGTGGTCCTCACGTAATCGTTTGGCTCCGGCTGCTGTACGATGCCTTGTTCTAGATAGTATGCAGCTCAATGGCCGGCCCCGGGGGCCACCCCTCATCAACGACTGAGTGTTTGTTCGTTGGCTATTGTCTTAAGTAGTCAATAAAGATTTTAGGTTTTCTTTCCCAGTTAGGTTGCAAATCTCACTCAAGTCGATCGATGTGGAATCTTCAATCCGAGAATAAGGACTTCGCTGAAGGTACAAGATTTGACGCTTAAAGGCATTCATGATTTTTATCTTTTCTTTCTTTCAATTAGATTTTGACCGTCGTCGAATCGAAGGTGATTCATCCCAAAGTGTTTAATTTCTGAGGGTTATGATTCATCGGTTGTGTTGAAGAACTCGCTTCAAAATAATTCAAAAAGGGGCATAAATTACAACTTCCTGAGTGTTCGGATGACTAACAGCATGATGGTTGAGTAAATTTTAAATGTTGTTTTCGCTCAGCTGTTGGACTCCGTCACTTAATATTTAAATGACTGCCGACCATGGTCATATTAAAGTATATTTGGGTCAATGCATTATTTTACGAAGAAACTTCCAAATCATAGCTACAGCTATAGTAGCTTTGTACAAATTCTTTTCACAAACCCAAGGCCAGGCTAGAACTACCAATATTTCACCCTCCGAAATCAATCTGCTACAGCCCGCGTGGGTGATTGAAAATGCCTATTAGAGGGGTTTCATTTTTCCGTTCCGTCGCAATAAAAGTCCCCATCGACGACTGCCTATCCGGCAGCAGTTAGTTTTTCATCAGCGCCATTGTCACAACTCGTTAGTGATAAAATATTATCACTCGGGGATGGATTTCAGCCGCGTTAGGCTGTGTTCGGCTTTGATGGCCAAAGAGAGCCTTCGGAAACCGAATCCGACCGTCGTCGTCATGGTCGTCAGAGAAACGGAAAATCGTTGTGAATCTGTGTTGTACTTTATTTATGAGACAAAATTTATCATTCATTGTTTCGCGTTAGGCTGGCCAAGGTTCCGGCGAGACGCAGGTGGACCTTGTTTATGAGATAACTTACGCGAGATACGATTTGTTTCCTTTCTGCCATGCGTGGTTTATATTTCTTGATCGGATAAAACATGTTGTCATTTAACTATTTTGATATAATTAATGTTTCGAGCTTTCGATATGCGTCGTGCCTTGCGACGCCACCAGAGCGTCCAATTTCCCGTCCCGGGATTTCCCGGAAAAAATGTTTCCCGTTTCCCGGGAAATTTGTCAATTCCCGAAACTTAAGTGAAAGTATACATTTTCTTAAATATTTGGCACCAAAGTTTTGAAAATTTGCAAAAGAAAGTTGTGAGAAAACATAATATGATTTTATTCAACTAAATTTACTGTTCATATTGAAATAATCAGTTCGTCTCAAAATTTCATGTAAAGATTTATATCAGATAGCATACATTTCTATGTCCGGAATGGTTAAGCGATCTGCCTTTCAAGCAGACGATCAGGAATCGAATCCCGCCCGGTCACCTCGCCACCGATCAACCAACCACACCAACACGTGAAGGAAGGAAGGAAGAGTCTTCCAACAAGACCCCCAGGAGATCATCAACATCCAGCAAGACGAAGGACAATAGATCGCGAATCTATGCGTACGACTCTGTGATGGCAAGGCCGACTGAGGGTATAGGTTAAGATAGAGGACAAAGAATAAAAAAGCACACATTTCTAAAGCTTTTGCAACTGGGAATAGAGCTTGATTATTTGTTGGACAGCAATAATTACAGAACTTTTTCATTTCATTTCATTTATTTCGTTGTTTAAGCATTACTTGTGTGAAGTTACTATCCTAAGCTGAGATGTGAACTACTTTTCATCAGCTGATTAATTCAAAGTTTGGAACAAAGTTTGTGGCTGCTAAAAGAATCGAGTAAATCTTCTGAAGAAAAAAAGTTACAAAAAATAGCTAATATGTGGAGGATAGATAAAGGAAAGGAGGCGTTTCTTATTCTAGTATCACAGCTCATTATAGAACATTGTAATGAAAATTATCTATTTAAATTATGTTAAGGCCGTTGCAAATATTTTTCAATGTTTATGTCGAACCCCCCCCCTCCCCCCCTTCAAAATTGGTCTGAAAAATCAGGGGGCAAAACAAATTTCAAAAAACTTCAAAATTTCCATGAAAATAGAAGTCTAATCAACTGAAAACAATCTAAAATGCATTTTTCTGCATTGATAATCATATTTTGCATGTTTGGGCTTGTTTAAAAATGTTTTGAATTTTTATGCAATTCCAATGTACAGCACCGCAAAAAAATTTTTTTTTTTCTCAATACTTAGATATTTTGGAAACTAATTTTTGTTATTTTGTTATTTTTATTGTCCATCCGACATTTATCTGTCTTAATGGACTGGGTGGTAAAAGCCCGTTCGAGTGGGATCGCTAAATTCGCCACTCTCGAATAGGCATAAAACCCACCGTCTTTTAAACATGCAATACATTTCACGAGATACAATATAAACTTAGATCTAAACAAAAATAGTACGGTGTAAGTTAGAAATAAAGGAATCTACAGACATCGAGTAATCAAATAAATCGTCAAAATCATTGAAAACGTCACACATCGCCCGGATAGGTTCCTGCTGTCCATATTGAGTACGATGAAAGTCTAGGCGGAGTGCGTTCCACGTTCTGAGCGGCCGCGGGATGACGTTGAAGTTGATCCTGGCGAGGATATTAGGAGCATCGATGGCACCTAGTAACAGTTTCCCCACGAAAGCCGCCCGTAAGAACTGCCTTCTCTTGGAGAGTGTTTCCATCCCTAGAGCCTCGCAGCGTTGTTCGTAGGATGGCGCTACAACTTGATCGGGCCATGAGTGGAAGCGCAATGCGAATCTTGTGAACTTCCTCTGTCGACTCGATTCTAGTCATCCATTCATCTGTGTGCGGGCTCCAAGCACCACAGCAGTCTCGAGGTGAGAACGAACGAGTGCGTAGTAAAGAGCTCGTAGGCAGGCAGGATCACGAAATAATGGCAAAACAACTGGACAGATGTATTATGCATTTTAAAACACTTTTTCATTAAAATGTTGAAACCATGGTTCGTAATTTCAATTTTTCTATTTTTTTTTGCTCCCCCTCCTCTCCCCCCCCCCCCCTCGCCTTTGGTCAGAGTTGAGGGACATAAACTTCAAAAAATATTTGCAACGGTCTAACCGTTTTTAAAGAAAAAATTGTGTTGAAAAATTGAGGTATCAACCCCTTCCAGATATGATCATAATCGAGTTTTTTCTCGTTTTTGTTTACCGCAACCAACTTGGATGAAATTTGAATTGGTATCATTAAATTTTTCAAAGAGGGTCATCAACAACATAATTTTTAAAATTTGCATACAGATATGCCAATGTTGTTCATATTCTCTCAAACTGGTCACGGAGACAAATTTTAAAGCAATTTTATGGATGTAGAGTAGCGTGTCCCAAAAAAACATGAAGTCGAGGAATTCAATGTGCTCAGTTCTCAAATGATAGAAAATCATGTTAGAAACAACTCTCTCATACATAAAAACTTTCGGAAAAAATGTTTACCACGTTACCTGAACATTTTTTTGAAAAAAGTCAGTTTTTTCGACAATTTCACAAAATCTGCTTAGAAAAAATGGAAAATTTTAAAATATCAAATAGCCTATACCATTAAATTATGGTCTGTGGTCCAATAAACAAGTTAATGTATCGATTTGGCCTTTTAAAACCTTGTTTTTACTTTCCCGGTAGCTTTTATGTCGAAAAATACGAGTTTTTGCTTTACTTTTTTTCAATCTTTTCCCTCGGTATTGAACACAAAAATTTCCTCATATGTGAAAATACATGCATCTTGTAGGAAATTTTCCGCCGAAGATTTTCGTCTAAGCAACTTTGAAGTTTCATCAACTCTGAGCTGAGATATTCCAGTTTTTGTGATGAAAGAAAATTGAATATTTGAAAATGTTGATATTAATCATCATTGGCATACAATATTAAGGGTAATTTAAGCCTAATTTGAAGTGCGGCTGTATCGCATCTGTTTTTAAACATGATTGGTTCATCCTTCAATACTAAGGGCCACCTGATTTTGTTTTCTCATGGCACACTACGTGCTAAATCAATGAATTACTTTTAGCAAATAACTCATATTTAGAGCATTTT
This sequence comes from Culex quinquefasciatus, assembly GCF_015732765.1. NCBI lineage: Eukaryota > Metazoa > Arthropoda > Insecta > Diptera > Culicidae > Culex > Culex quinquefasciatus. Next base: position 107,550,253 of record NC_051863.1, read on the forward strand.
GCATTTAAACCAATCGATGCACGTTTGCTGTGTTTCCATGGATACAAATAAACAAATAACAAATCGATGCATCTGTGCTCTCTTATGCTATCTAGATAGAAAAACCAGTAAGCTTAGTACAAGAGCACAGAGGCATCGAAATATATGGTTCGATTGTACTGGGTTGGCAATTGTCCACGCTCCATCCAAAAAAGTTTTTTTTATGGACAATTGACCATGAGAAGGGGAGGGAGCTGAGATTTAAAAAAAATGTCTACGTGATTAATGGATGGATCCCTATAGAATAAATTCCAAATATTAGTGATATTTTTAATTTACCTGAATATCGGATTTATCAACAGGAGTTATAAGAAGGGAGTGTAAACGTTACGTTGTGGTTCAGATCACGGAAATGCGTACAATTGAACCTTATATTTGTTATTTGTTTGTTTGTATCCATGGAAACACAGCAAACGTGCATCGATTGGTTTAAATGCAAAATGCTCTAAATATGAGTTATTTGCTAAAAGTAATTCATTGATTTAGCACGTAGTGTGCCATGAGAAAACAAAATCAGGTGGCCCTTAGTATTGAAGGATGAACCAATCATGTTTAAAAACAGATGCGATACAGCCGCACTTCAAATTAGGCTTAAATTACCCTTAATATTGTATGCCAATGATGATTAATATCAACATTTTCAAATATTCAATTTTCTTTCTTCACAAAAACTGGAATATCTCAGCTCAGAGTTGATGAAACTTCAAAGTTGCTTAGACGAAAATCTTCGGCGGAAAATTTCCTACAAGATGCATGTATTTTCACATATGAGGAAATTTTTGTGTTCAATACCGAGGGAAAAGATTGAAAAAAAGTAAAGCAAAAACTCGTATTTTTCGACATAAAAGCTACCGGGAAAGTAAAAACAAGGTTATAAAAGGCCAAATCGATACATTAACTTGTTTATTGAACCACAGGCCATCATTTAATGGTATAGGCTACTTGAAATTTTAAAATTTTTCATTTTTTCTAAGCAGATTTTGTGAAATTGTCGAAAAAACTGACTTTTTTCAAAAAAATGCCCAGGGAACGTGGTAAACAATTTTTCCGAAAATTTTCATGTATGAGAGAGTTGTTTCTAACATGATTTTCTATCATTTGAGAACTGAGCACATTGAATTCCTCGACTTCGTGTTTTTTGGGACACGCTATTGTAGAGCATGGATTTATTTTCCTCACTGTCCATTTTTTTTTTTTTTTTTTGATAAACAAATCACCCTTCTCAATAAAAAAAATATTGATGATCATGTTTTGGTTTGGTACGATTTGAAAGACAGCATGTAAAATTAGCTGATTTATATATTTTCTTGAAGTTGTATGATTTTTTACTAGCATTCAAGCCATTAATTGATTCGGAATTCCCGGGAAATTTGTTGAAAATTTATCGTTTCCCGTTTTAGTAAAGCGTTGAACGTGAATTTTGCTAAATATCAAAATTAAAAAAAAACATGCAAATTTCCATAGAAAATTGAATCGCTTTGCGCAAAGAGAGGACTAAACCAATCGTTCCCAAAAGTAGTTTAGGACGTGAAAAATTGCTGTGCCCACTAATTTTGGAAAACTTATTTTTTCCCATATAACACCATAATGCCTCGTAATGTGACATATGTAAAAAACACATTTTATGGGTAAAATATCATTTAAAATTATTTGAGCGAGTTGTGGCGCTATAACCACGGCAAATAGTGTCCAGGGCATTCGTGGAAATACAATGTCCCATCCCAGAGGGTCCCGGAGTACCAAACCTTCTTAGCATGGTGCTCCCAACGAATACAACAAAATCTCGGAGCGTATGGTGGTGTGTCCCCACGCTTCTTCCTCCCCTGTCGATTCAGAATTGTGTTGTTGTTCGAACACTCAGTGCTCAAACTCAACCCAATTACGAGTCATCTCTGCGATACGGCTTTAAGCAGTAGGCCTGGCCGCTTTAACGCTTGTGATGTTTCAATGCATTCTAATGCAATGGCACACTACAAATGTTAATAAATGACAAGAAGAGTGCTAGGCGTCATCTAACCTAAGGCACTCTCCAGGATCCCTTCGAAAGATTGGCTGCGCTAGGGTCTGATTAGATTAGATTAGATTAGAAAATATCATTTAAAATTATTCCTGCTCCCAGCAAGTCAGTTTTTAACCAGGCTGGAGGTTTAATTATTATTACTCTTTCGGCAATCTTACATTATTTTTTTTTTGATCTGAGCTTATTTTTTATTTTGACCCGGGCTAGTATTCATAATCTAGCGAAAACAGAATATCCACTTCTTAAATTTTCGTTCCACCAAGTTAATAAAAAATACATTAAGATGTCATTGTCGGTTGCTTTTCGCCAAGCTTTACCCGTAAAGGACCTTGAGTGATTTTTTGATTATTTTTGTAGAATTTTTGGGCCCATCGAGCAATTATTGGAAGAAAATAATCAATGTGTGCTTTTGCTCAACTTCAACTACAATAAATTTCTTATACAAAAACGGAAGGTATATTAAACGTTTCTTGTGCACATAAGCTCAAATCAGCTCAAAATTATCATCCAAAAACTAGGCTATTTTCCACCACCTAATCCAGAGCCAATGTCCTCCGCAAAAATCCAAAACAGAACACGCGTGACGTCGCGAGCCAAGCTGCGCTTATTTATGGCTTTATCATTAGCAAATTAAATGATAGAAAACTATCCCGCCGCCAACATTCTCTGGAAGAGAGTGGGGTATTCTTACGTTTGTTGCGAGAGCAGTCCTTTCTGTCACGACATTTTGGAATAACATAATTCAAACGATGATAATCGAACAGCTTCCTTGACAAATTCTAGCCTAGGCTGTAGGGGAGAAGCGGGGAGAGGGAGATGGATTTTATATTTATGGGACTTTTTTCCCTCATTGGGTCGTGTGTGTGAAGCTTTTGGGAAGATTATAAGAAAATATGACTTTATTTTTATGTGTGCGGCTTACTAATTTATTTAGGATTTTTTTAGCAAAGCGACATGTGGGCACATTTAGCAATGAAATTAGGATGGAATTTGGCAAGTTTTGTCGAAATTTAATAGCCAATCGTTCTGACAAGAATTTACAAACAAGGTTAGGCTTTGCATTTTAAATGTGTTGTCGTTTGGCATGTTTCTATTCGTTCTATTTTGTATATCCAGCAAAACTTCATACTTCCTGGTTGTCTGTCGGATCAACTGGAGATTTGTCTACACTGTCTGTAACTCGAGCAATTGAATTGCATCTCTTCGTGAGATCATTTGTTCAACTGGACTGTCGGAGGAAGAGGATGAGGAGGAGGAGGGGAGGAAACCGTCTAAGCTCCATATTCCTACTTCATTGCCTCGCCTTACGTCAAAGTGCTTACGCGTGGAGGCGCGTGGTAGCGGATTTGATGACCACTCATAACGCAGTCACAGGTTAGGCTTGATTTGTCCCCACTTGGCCGCCGGCTGCTGAACGTGTACCTCGGGAACGTGCGTGGGTGGCTAATATGATTTACATCTTTATTTGCCTCAATTCATTAGCATTATAAATGCAGTTCTCTGAGCGGAAAAAAAGGTTCGCCACGATAATTAATCCATCCACGGCAAATGGTTAAACTGTTCAACCCTTTAGTAGAACTTTTTTTTTCTAATTTGAATCCTAATTGCGTGACGATTTGAACCCATATAATTTCAGTGGTATTGAAGCCTGCATAAAAAAAAACATCTCATTGATTGCACAATACATTTGCCGACATTCTCAGGGCTCTCTATCGTCCCCTTGGCTTGGGGTTATAACAATAAAAGAATTCACAGGGGCTGTGTGGGTGGCGGCAATAAAAAAAAAGTTCTATCGCGAATTTCATTCGACCTTGACCAATCTTGACAGTCAGACAGACGTCGATGGTTTCGGCGAGACCACTTTGCGTGGAACCGATATTGATTTAAATTTAGACGAAGATTGATTGACTCTACAAATTCTGGTTCGTTGGCTTATCGTGTAACCCACGCACAATATTCCAGCTGCATGCATCATCAATAAGTTGTAACTTCCATATTTATTGATTTTGTTCTGGTTAGCAATTGGGGTTGTCCGCGTTGTAACATTTTAATATTTTTTTTATCATTGAAGGGCTGTTTCTCGGCATTGGTAATGTTTAGTGAAAAAAATTAAAATAAAAAAGTTGTTTACAATTGAAAAAAGAAAACATTCATTTGAAAAATGTGTACCAAAATTTACCCTGAATAACTTTATGAGGTAAATATGAATCGTAGTTAAATAGTAGAAAAAATGAGCATTCAGAGATCGCAATTTGGAGCAGGGATTAAATTTTGTCAGCTATGCTTCGAAAACTTATTCAATTAAATCATATGTTAATTCCCTGTAATAATTATACAGTTTATATATTTTTGAATAACTATTATAGAAATGGGAAAATGGAAGTTAGGGGTTTTCAAGAAGTAAAATTTTATTTAATAAATCTGGCCTTTTAAGAATAAATAAGATTTTTCTGAGTCCCGTGACATTAAAAAAGGAAAAATAAAGAATTAAGAAATTTTGTGTTTTGACCTAAAGCCTAAGCCTACATATTCTACAAAATTGTAGAGGAGACAACTACAAAATGTTTGATATTGTCAGTGGGGGTGACATTGGGTCTGTTAGATGAGGTTGGGTCAAATTGATTTTATGCGGATATTACTGACTTATCTGCAAAAGCTCGATCCTAGAACAATTCCTGTTTCTGTTGAGGTATAAATATGAGGTAAGTTTTTGGCCAAAAATTACCTCTAGAAAAATCAGATTTATAATATTTTTGTTGAAATTGCTCGAAAAGCACCAAAATGTTTGAAAATCTTTACTTCAAACTTCATGTCAACAGGGTTGTCAGGTTGCCAGACAAATCTGGGAATGCCAGATTTTTCAATTGTTAGCCAAATAAAGATCCACTCTTCTCTGTGCCAGGTATTGATTACAATGAACAAATTTAATTGAATATAAAAAATATGGAATATGTTTTCTTAAAGAAAACTTAAATTCAAAATTTTTGAGGCCATACAATCAGTAAAACAATCTAAATTTTACAAATTTTCGTATCAATTATTAGCCTTCCTCCCCTTCACCATTCAGAATTGTTAGTTTTCGTCTGCCAGATTTTTCTAGCTATTTAAAAGATACTTTGCCAGATTTTTCAAAGACGTCTTAAAACTTTTTTTTCATAAAATTGCGATAACTCGTGACGGTTACAAGCAACCTTCTAATGTTTATATATAAAAAAAAAACGTTACTTTAAACCACCTCAGTGATTGATGCCTTCCTCCTAAAATCATTTGAAAACGCTTTCTGCTTGTATTCAAATGCGACTGAATAAATTCAAACAAAATGCTATAAAAGCGTTACTTACGTTTCTGCCAAAGAAACCATGATTCATGAAAGCTTGGGCTATCAAGGCCGATTCCATAATGCTTAGTGCTGCCTCAACCGGATCTTTTGCAATGTTCAACCTTTTGCATCTGCCAAAATTATGTTTTAGCACAATTGCTCATAACTGTTGATAGCATTGTCACATCTTCAATCTTTTGGGCTCTCTGGAAAGGTTTTTGATTACCTATCTAACGATGGGTCGGACAACTTTTTTCCAAAATTGTTGAGATCCGGCCTCAAAAAGTGTATAAAATACACTTAAGTGACCATAACTTTTGATAGGGTTGATAGGGGTCTATATTTTGGTTGCGTTGGAGAGGTCTTTTAAATACCTTTTTAAAAATGTATGGGTTTCCTTATAAAACCACCCTTTTACAATCTTCCGGACTTTAGTCAAAAACCTTTTTAAGCATAACTTTTGAAGTACTTAACTAAACACGATGAAAGGTTGGAGCAGATGGAAATCGAACCCGTTATCTCCCGCTTACAAAGCGGACAGCTTAACCATTCGGCCAGGCCTGCTGCCAATCTTGTAGAATAAATTTACACTCTAAAAAAATATCCTGCGAAATATTCACAATGTGAAATCTATATTATAAATCGAAGATGGGTTGATGCAACTGATGTGTGAGTTGGCAGAGAATGACCCATGACTACTGTTCAAGTTTTGAGCTAATCCAAAATCCTCCCTTCTTCTTCCAGGCTGCCAGCTGAACGGCCAACAGGTGACGGACGAGGCCACCCTGAGTGAGGACCCGTGCGTCAAGTGCACCTGCGACGGGCGCCGCAAGCTGACGTGCATGAAAAAGTCCTGCCCGGTGCTGCAGTGTCCGGCCTCGAAGCAGATCCGGCTGCCGGGTGAGTGCTGTGCCCGGTGTAAGGAACGCCGCGAGGAGGTCAAAATTCCCCAACGGCACTGCATCATCGGCAAGGGGGTGCACGTGCACGGCAAGACGTACCAGGCGGACCAGTGCGCGACCTGCGAGTGCCGCAACGGGACGTCGTTCTGCGAGAAGAACACCTGCCCGGTGCTGGAGTGTGCCGTGGCCGACCAGATCCAGGAGCCGGGCGAGTGCTGCCCGTCGTGTCCGATGCAGGCGGAGTTTTTCCGAACCACGTGCACGGTTGGTGGGCAGGTTTATCAGGTGTGTTTCGGGGCAAGCTTCAAGCTAAGGATAGGGTTTTAATCGAGTTTTTGTTTTTTCTTGTTTAGAACGGTGACACGTGGAGCTTGAGTGCGTGTGCTTCGTGTGAGTGCAAGGCTGGCGAAGTTCGCTGTGCGAAAATTCAGTGCACCAAGCCAAAGTGCAAGCCCAATGAGACGCTAGTGACCGCGAAGGATGAGTGCTGTCCGAAGTGTGTGGAAATCCCGGGCGTTTGCACGGTGTTTGGAGACCCGCACTACAAGACGTTCGACGGGAACTTTTACAGCTTTCAGGGTTCGTGCAAGTATCAGCTGGTGTCGGACTGTAAGGAGCACACCTTTTCGATTCGTGTTACCAACGATGCAAGGTTGACCAAGTCGTCGTCGTGGACCAAGACGGTTACGCTAAAGCTCGGAAATTTGAAGGTCAATTTGGGCCAGAAGATGAGGGTTAAGGTGAACGGGACGAAGGTTGATCCGCCGTACAAGCTGGGAAGTGTGCTAGATGTGTACAAAAGTGACGAAGGAACGGAAGTGATTGTGAGCACGGAGCAAGGAATCAAGCTCACGTGGGACGGAAATAACTTTATCCAGGTGGAAGTTCCTGCTAGTTATAAGAACAAGCTGTGTGGTTTGTGTGGTAATTACAACAGCGTTTTCCGGGACGATTTGTTTTCGCGAACTGGAGTCAACATGACGAATAATGTGTGGAAATTTGCGCAGTCTTGGGCAGTTGGAGGCGAGAAAGCATGTACTCGTCCTCGGAAGAAGGAACTGGCCGCTAAGAATTCGCAGTGTAAAACCAAGAAATTCTTCACCTTCTGCAAGATTCTTAAAACGGACATCTTTGGCGATTGCAACTCGCAGCTGAATCCGGAGAACTACTTCGAGTCGTGCAAGTTCGACATGTGCGAGTGTCCACACAAGCAGTGCTACTGCGACAGCCTGGCCGCGTATGCCCACGAGTGCAAAAGGCAGGGCATCCAGCTGAAAAACTGGCGGCGGGACACGAACTGCTATCCCAACGCGACCAATTCGCTCATCTCGCCGTACCACCATCTGCTGATGCAACAGCAGCAGCAACCTTCGACGTCACTGGAGAAGGTCAAACATCTCCAGCAGCAAAACAATGCGATATCTCGACCCAACCAACGGCATCGAAAGAAAACTCGAAGGCCCAAGCTGGCGATAGATCCGACGTCCCGAAGAGCACCACCGCCACTGTTTTCCTAGATATTTATTTTAAATTGTAATTTAAACAAATTCACACACACACACTCACACACATACAACTTACCAGTTCAGTGAGGAAGCAACGTCATGTGCAAGTGCAAATGGGATTGAATGATTGCGAGAGACGAGGGGCACGGGGGAAGTGGACACCTATTCATTAAGTTTTTTAGCAACTTTGGACCTTTACTGCGCCAACACGCATAACTTATTGCTTTTCTCTTACTCAAGCGCGGGCAGCGTCCGAGGTTTTACTACTATTATTTTTGACAAATATAGGCCAAACCAAGCAAATCTATGATCGAAACTCACTACCCTAGTAGACGTAATAACTTAAATTGATTGTGTAAATATAGTTTTAGATGCCAATCTCATCCTTGTTTAGGGCGCTAAGTTTTAAAGGATATTTTGTACATTTTTTAGTTTTATTCGTAGAGCGGTTCTATTTACTTACAAACAATCGTATCGTTGTACAGTTTTAATTAGGCTTTCATCAAATTTCATCAGTATTTATTTTATTATTCACCGAACAAGTTAGTTTAAGGAAAACTGTAGAAATAAATCAAAATGTAGCTTTGCAAAATGCCAAATTAACCAACAAACCGTCAAATGCCAGTGAAAACATGTTTGTTTAAGTTAACCATCAGGCAAAACGAACGACTATTTGTGAAATCACAAACAACCATGCGTTCCCATGAAATCAACCAAGTGCAACTGCCGCCTTCATAATGTATCCAATCCCGTAAACCACGCGCTTCTGAGACCGTTTGCCGCGAGTGCCGCTGTTTTCTCGGCCAGTTCCAAAGTCCATAAGTCAAAATAATACATTTTACGAGGGAGGGAGAGGCGCACCAAACAGGTGTTTTGTGTTCCTAGTTATACCCATTTGATTATGCCTTCGCTTCCTGGGAAAGTGAACTCCTCAACCCCTCAAGCGTCCCTTCTCCAAGCATGGCGGCACCGACTGTAGGAACAATAAAATATCACCTTGTTGCTACTCTTTTTCACACTTACCTTGGGGCGTGTTGGCGTCATTGCAGCCGGGATGGCACCCCCCGTCTGGCACACTTTCTGTGGGGCGGTGCCGATCTAAACACATGCTCCCCCCCCACGGCCGTGCGGCGGTGGTTGTTTAGTCTAAACGGTGCGAACTGTTTACCGTCAATTTATTGTCCGATACAACTCGGGGCTCAGAGACGGCGCGCAATCAGGATATCAAAGTGCGAGAGGGAGTAAATTTGGCCAGCAAAGTGATTTTAGGCCGAAAGTACATCTTTTTTGCCTACAACTTGATTTTACTGGTGAAATCAACAGTCAATGTTGCCTTGTCTTGTAATCATGTGCAAAGCTATTTAAATACCTTGGAATAGTTTTTTTTCGCTAGGTATGCTTACTAGATCTATGTGTAGGTGGTTGGAATTCACACGAAAACACACAATAATTGGCGGGCTCTATTGCAAGATTCCTACTCGGTCCTAGGCGGCCGAATACCTATTCTGATCAAACACCTATCTTCAGCATATGCAGAGTTATTCGATAAAAGCTCCAAAATAACTGTTTCGGCCATAAACATACCAGCAACAGCTCATTGTACTCAGAAAAATAAGCCTTATATTTGTGAACAAATTTATAACAAAATGGCACAATTTGAAGACCCAATTAAAGGCTAAGACGTCAAAAAATAATGGAAATATAATATGCGCACTGTCGTACAAAAGGTGTCGAGGTCTGGAATCACCAAAAACACGTGCACTTTGAATTAAAAAAAAAATAGTCAGGGCCGAATGATATTTCTCCAAAGTTTGTATGGAGGGCACTTCATCGCTGTTGCATACAAGCAAAAATTGCAGGCAATATGTGGAAGTATCGAACAGCACTAATTCTCCATACAAACTTTGGAGAAACCCCCATTCGGCCCTGAACAAATATTTTTGAAAAATTCAAAGTACATCTGTTATGTTGTTCGGTGTAATACAGCACCAGAATGATCCTTTGCATGATCAAATGATGTACTTCGATATCATCTTAACTGCAAATCTTTTAATAGCGCTCTAAAATGCCAACAAATTCAGCAAAGCTAAGCTAAGAAAAACTCCTATATTTCAGACCAGATCTTTTCTACTATGATGAAAGTTAGGGGAAAGTGGGGCAAGTGTAACAAGCTAAGGAAATGCTCGTTATAACCCATTAATAGGTTAAAAATCTGTCGGATTTTATTATAATCATCTTATTCTAGGTCTTGACTAAGACTTTGTTAAAACAAGTTTTTAAAAATCCTGTTTTTAATGTGAAAAATTGATTTTAAAATTTTGATTTTCCGTACGTTCTACTCAACTAATGGGGCAAGACGAACAAACCGTTGGGGCAAGAGGAACAATGCATGAAAAAACATGTTAATTTGCTAACAATTGAACTGTTATCACTTAGATACATCAGATTAGAATGTATTTGAATGGTTTCTTCATTTTTAGATTAAATAATAATATTTTACTAAAAGTTTTATCGTTTTTACGAAAAAAATACTACTTCGATGATAAATAGTAAATTTTAGTAATATCACTATACTTTGTATGAACAATTTTTTTAAACGATTGTTTATCAGTTCTTAAGTACTTTCATGTATTTATTTCCCAATAAAATATGTTCTTGCAGCAATTCGTAATTTTTCCATACTAAAAATCCATATGGTACACTTGCCCCACCTGAACAAGATTTTTAAAAGCTCTCAACAAAAATAACCAAAAGTTAAATCATACTTTGTAATAGTGGCATGTCATTTGTAGGGACACTACTGATCTAGGAAAAATAGCATTTTGATAAAATGAGCCTTAAAACGAACCCTAAGCCTTATTTTGTACTTTCCAAATATTATAAGAAAACAAAGGTTTTGAAAAAACTTCATTAAATCTTATGCCCCGTGGCGTTTACGTCATTTTGGCGGTTATGTGGTAGTAGAATCAGCTAATTGCATTGCTAGCAACAATTCCTCATACTGGAAATAATCAAAATTGTAAAAATTACGGCCGTAGGAGCGATTGTTCCTCTTGCCCCATATGGTCGTCTTGCCCCACCTTCCCCTACCTCCTGAGCCAATGATTAGAGATGGTTTGCTTAGACCTTTTCGTCGATTTACCTGAAATCCAAACTTTTTGACAAACTTAAGCTTGTGATGTGCGTAAACCTGGGACATTTTTAAGGTCAAATGAATTAATTATGTGTTTTTATGTTGCTGAATACCCCTTACTAAAAGCGATTTCAAAAACATTCAAAATAAAAACTGACTTTTCCAAACAGAAATTACCATTAAGTGATTGAAAATAAATTAATATAGGAAGTGTAAGTAAAAGCACACCCAAAGTTGACTCTCAACAAATTGTATTTTTATTTTTATTCGAAGGGTTCTTCTTTCCAATCCTTTTGAAGAATAAAAATGGGTTGAAAATGGATTTTTGCGATTTTTTAGATCGAAGCCCGTCTAGAAGCGGAGTTGGGTTGTAAAAGGTTTAATAAAGAGCATACACAAAAAGAAGAAATGTATAAAGTTTAGGTTTGTTTTACACTATTTTTGACATTTTGCAAAGCTAATTCGGTATGAACAAATATCATGCCAAAAAAAAATCTTTTAAAAGTATTATTGTTATAATCTAAATCCAAGCGAAACTGGCAGATATTTTTGTTAAGAATCAAAGGATTACTACATCAACGCATTGGAACGCTACTCTGAATGTCTGAATCAAATAAAACATAGCTCTCTCAACAATGTATTTAACAGAAAACAAGCATGCCGTACTTTTAACATAAAACCCAGTCATTGCACTCAGAAAGTATTACAACAATATTCTCTTTACAAACACAATCGATCGAAACGTTCTGTTGAAACGGAAAAAATTAGCTAACAAATTTTTCAACTACAAGCACTTGTTACATTCCATTTCATTTCCCCCACTCTAAACAAACCACACCCTAATAATACTAGAATAGTGAAATTATCAACAAACGTCAGCAATTGAAAATGTCCATGCATGGACCGACAATAAAGCGACGAAAAAATCAAATCTGATGTCCTCGAACAAATGCAGAAAATCATTAGCACAAATCCCAGTGAACTTTTATTTACTGAAATATTAACTCAACCTCTACGCAACGAATTGAAGTAAACCTTAACCGAGATTACCAGTGCGCATTTACTGTGCAAATGTTTTAAACTAGTAAAAAAACACACTCACATACCTACATACAGAGAAATAAATAGAAAACGAGTTTAATCATTGATCAAAAACAGAAATCACTAGACGAGTAATGCTTACCAATATCTACTTTACGCCGCTGCTTTGCACAAAAGTGTACTTTTAGTTTAAACTTCATTTAGGTTTCCTAGCTTAGACCATCCCAAATAAAACAACGAATGCAATTAGAAGAACCGAACGCAACAACTTAAAACGAAATAAACGTAACTGATTACTTAGTTGATCTAGTGCACCCAATTCAGTGGGGAATAGCGGTGGAAATTGTTGCATTGATATGTGCAACGGTAATGATCTCTTAAAAACGAAACAATTTAATAATTAATATACGAAACTAAACCGCACTTGAGGCACAAAGAAAATTTGAAGAAAAAGCAAAGGTTGAACCTCGGTTGTTGAAGCAAGTCAAAATTTTCGACAAGATGATCCCATACACATACACATAACAAAACACGATGTTAATATAGCATTACTAGCAATAGATTTATTCTGAAGTTCGTCGAAAATGGGGAGGGACAGCCGTGATTGAGGTACTTTATAGACAAATAATATGAATTATAAGCGATTGCATTGTTCCTATGTTGTATTTGTGCGCAAACAAAATGAAGTAAAGAATATGATACAGGTGTCATTGATGTAAAAACAAATAGATTTTGATGAAATCTGTATTTAATTATATTTAACTGATAAACAGTGAAAATAAAAACAATAGTATTAATAATCATGGCCGAAGTTGACTGAAACGCTTTTTAAGAATATCACAATCCTCCTGTTGATTTAAGGTACAAGTTGTACCTAATAAAAAGATTGCAATATTTTAATCCTTGACGTCATCCATAAAGTACGTCACGCTCTAGGGGAAGAGGGATGGGGGAGTTTATCGCAAGTGTGACAAAGTGTGACAAGGGGGAGAGGGGGGTACGTGAGCCTATGACGTCACGCTAGACTATTTCTTTAACACTGAAAATTATTTTTTTAAATATAGCTTCAAAAGTTTAATGTTTGATAAATTTTACTCATAAAACAAACACGAATCAAGGCTTTAAGAAACAGAGTTTTTTATGGTAGATTTAATATGCTAAAAAAAAGTGTAATGACAAATTCATCAGCTCCTTTATTGAAAAAAATCCCAAGTTTTTTTTAGCTTTTTGGCTGTAGTGGCAAGATAAAAGATGAAACCCCCTAATGTTATTACATATTTGGAAAGATAATTCATTTTCCTACAAAGAAACGTCATGTAGAATGAACCATATAGTACCGGTGCTTCCCCTGAAATGAAAATGTAGCGCGACGGGACAACATCTTAAAACTCGACTTTTAATAGGACCTGTTTGATTTTTTTAGACTTTTGCTCTTCTACACATTATCACGAAATGAAAAACGAGTCTTTTGCTCCTTGAACTGATAGAATTGGCTGAAATTTGAGATTTTGCTAGCCATTTCGTTCCGTGACGGGACAACGAATGGAGCAGATTTATGAAAAAAATCCTCTCCCGTTCAATGGCTTGCAGACTTCATTTGGTCAATATTTTTGGCTTTTTAAGTAAGAAAATGCATTGAAAGCACTTGTAATTATTGAATCATAATAAAAATGAAATCTTTCATTTGGAAAATCACATTGAAAATTGAAAAATGTGGCATTTTGGTGTAGCTTCGCTTAGTATCGGTCTGATGGTGTTGGTGATTTCTATCATTATTGAACAAAATAAACAAATCCACCAGCCGGGAACCGTGGTGTAGGGGTAAGCGTGGTTGCCTCTCACCCAGTCGGCTTGGGTTTGATCCCAGACGGTCCCGGTGGCATTTTTCGAGACGAGATCTGTTTGACCACGCCTTCCGTCGGACGGGGAAGTAGTTGGCCCCGGTCTAACCTAAAGGGTTAGGTCGATAGCTCAGTCCAGGTGTAGGTCCTGCCTCGGTGAAGTCGCTGGTAGGCAGTTGGACTAACAACAACTGACGACCTTTGGTTCGAATCCCGGAGCGGATGGAAGCTAAGGTGTAAAAAGAAGTTTGCAGTTGCCTCAACAACATGCTGTAGAGCGAATAATTTGATTTGATTTTTGAAACAAATCCAAACGCAACCTGTATAAATTAAAAACTTTCTCGATTAAATTCCGAATTTAAAAATAATCCTTTTTAAAAATCATGATAAAATTGTACAAAACACAAGAAAGTGGAGGGGGGTCCTACCAAACGTGACGTACTTTTTGAGGGGGGGTCAGAGCCAACGTGACAAAGTGTGACATAGGGGGGAGGGGGGTTAATTTTGGCCGATTTTAGCGTGACATACTTTATGGATGACGCCATTAAGGTAACACAGAAAGCATGCCCCGAATAAGTTTTTGGAGGATCCACATGAAAAAAAAAAATCGTAAATAATAAGTGTATTTTGTGTTGCAGACGAATGATACGAGCGTGCAATCTGCCGAGTCAAGAAATGGATTTTAGTGAACAAGGAGTTTGCTAGGAACGAAATAAGAAAACTGACATTTAGGATACTTCCGTTCCTACCAAACACCAAAAAATCCAGTATTGACAGGCTTCCCGTTTCACTCTAAAAATATTCAATAAAATACAGCAAACCTTTCTTTTTTGATGTACAACAATTAAAAACACGCCCAAAGAAGCCATTTTGCATCATTAGTTTGTCCTTATAATTTTCCATACAAATTTGGCAGCTGTCCATACACAAACACGTCCATACACGTGAGGGCCTCGTGGCGCGGTGGTTAGCGGCTTCGGCTGCCGATCCCTAAGATGCTATGGGCCACGGGTTCGATTCCCGCCTTATCCTCTTGGCCTTCTTTCGGATGGGGAAGTAAAACGTCGGTCCATTTGCGTAAAAGAGGTTTTGGGTGACTCACCACACATAACCTTCGGATACCTAGAAATGAGCAGAAACTTGCAACAGAGCCCACAAAAGACCCGGGGGTCGTTAAAGTGGATTGCTTTGCTTTTTCCATACACAAATGATTGATGAAAATTAAAAAATCTGTATCTTTTGACGGATTTTTTTTGATTCACTTCCCTGCCGTTCTACGCATTATTGTCCTATGTTCAAAAAAGTGCAACTGAGAAAAACGCGATTGAATTTTTTCGACCGATTTATATGTTTCTACGCATAATTGTCCCGTGGGTTCCTATTCTCCCTATGTGTCGCTTATCGCCCCAGTTAGCAGTTTATCACCATTATTTGTGATTCTATTGCTATACAAGAGGTAAACAAGACACTTATCAAAACTATTGATTCCGTGTAAGAAAATACTTGGAGGAACAATTATGCGTAGAAGTTCAACGATGGGACAAACAGACTTGGTGTTGTTTTTAATGAATTTCCGAACAAAGTACCAGATTTTATGTGTTTTTCTTAAAGTACACATCAAACTAAACTTAAAAATGTCATAAAGTCAAAATCGTCCAAAACTGACATGGGACAATGATGCGTAGAAAAAATCAAAATATCCGTCACAAAAAATTTAAACTTCATTTTTCGATGTAAAATCAAGTTAATCTTTTTTTTTTAATTAATGCTCATGTTTGCCCACTTTTGATATTAAATATATTTTTGAAAAGCTGAGAAAATTCTCTATATTTTGCTTTAATTGCTTTGCTAGGGGAACAGCATCCAATTCCAGTGTGCCTCTAATGTTGGCAGGTCAGAACATTGACATTCAATTGAAGCTAATTAAAAGCATTTTCAACTGAAATCGAGTGATAAATAGCTCAATAAGAAGTGAGCATGCAAGTTTCCATCAAAAGTTTGGCAAAATTAGTTGTTTAAATAGTGAAAATCAGCTAATTGGATGGAGTTAGGAGCAAGTGCTTAACCTGCCAAACATACGAGAATTTCCCCTACTGCTCAAAGTAGAATCAAATAAAAACAAAAGTTCGAAGCGAACGGTAGTGCGGGCGCAGCTGATGGATTAATTATTCTGACCTCAGCTGCGTTAAACACCGAAGTTGTAAGTAATTGTAATTATGTGAACTTTTGTGTATTCTAACTGTAATAAATTTTATAGTTTCAACGTTCCTAAATGAAGGACATTTTCATTGTGCCGTTCGAGAACCCGGTGCCCGGTTCTACTGTATTTCCCCGTTCGCAACACCACTATTTCCTATTGTTGATATCTCAGCAACCAATGGTCCGATTTTCAATGTTAAAATACGAAGCACAATAATATTTTTTTGAAAGGTGGGCAAACATGGGCACTATTTAAAAAAAATAACTGCTACTTTTTCAAAAAAGTTACCTTAAATGGCTATAACATACAAACGGTGCACTTTTAAAAAAAATGAATAAAAAGCTTTTTGATTGCAAATTCAATTTTGCATCGAAAAATGAAGATGAAAATGTTTGCGACCAATATTTCGATTTTTTCAAAAAAATAGTATTGATTCAATAATTTATAACTCGGTTAAAGATGTTTTGCCCGTTCTGGAAATTTCTAAAAAGTTAGCATTTGATGTCCCCTAAAACATAGCAAAAAATAAAAAAAAGTTTCTTTGCAAATCAAGTTTTAGCAACAAATAGTGAAATCAAAAATCATCAAAATTTGTTTTATCGTGTATCATTTTTTTTTTAGTTTAGTACTTTGCCGAAAACATCAAATCGATCCGAAATTCCTTCAAAAGATACTGATTTTTGATTTTTTTTACATAATTTTTGAATGGACAGCTTATGGATAGTTAATCACGCATATTTGTAATCCTCTTGATATACAATAGGTAAACAATACATCGTAAAACTGACAATTACCTGAAATGCGAATTATGCGAATTTAAGTACAACGATGGGACGAACAGCCTTGGTGTTGTTTTCAATGAGTTTCCGAACAAAGTATTAGATTGTATAAGTTTTTTGAAAAGTGAACGTCAATCTAAACCTAAAAATGACAAAAAGTCAAATAGATCAAAAATGACATAGGACAATTATGCGTAGAACGGCAGTGCAATGCTCGAAAGATTCCGTTCTGTGTGCGTCCCGAATCAAAACATATTTTCAAAGGTTCGTTTCCAATCATAAAATCGCACAAGCTTTCTACCAATGTAAAGCTTTATAGCGCATGCTCAAAAGCTACTGTGCGAACAAAGCATTCGTTTCCATGGAGTCGCACGATACCTTGTTTGACTGAAGTGGAGCTTTCGCCTTCAAAATGACGAGCTTTTCTGAGGGGGTGATGATTTGGAAAGCGTTTCCTAGGGGATGTGATCAGTTTCAAATAAAACAGTTTCCATTCTCGCATTAAAATACATTCACATTTTATTTAACATTTGCTTCTTTCTTACATAGTTTTTCTTCCTTTCTTCTCAATCTTTTGAGGTACCGTAACTTATCATAATTTCATAGTTAAATTTAGAGTTGTAAAAGATTTGAAACATGATTTGATTTTTTCCCATTTAGTAATAGTTGTGATATCCTTGTTTTTTTTATTTCATTTTAAAATTTGCTTTTTTAGATGGGTGTATCAATCTAATAAGAGCATTTTGCGTAATTTTTGGTTTCAGATGGTACGCAAGTCGGAATTTTGTTGCTGTTTGTTTTGACTAGTAGAGGATGAAAATTTTACATTTACACTGATTGGAACTTGAAAATAAAAACGCCAGATTTACATGGAGATATGGGAACACGATTTCACCAATTCATCAAGGAAAGACAGAAAATTGAGGGGGTTTTCACTCGGTATCAGTGCAACAGATATTTGGCATTGAAATTGGTTTAGCCTGATACATACATGTTAATTTTGGTAATCAGTAAAATTTGCTAAATAAAACATCTACGAAACTTAACATTTAACGGTAAATATTTTTGTGTTATTTCTTTAACAATTGGCCTTGCTAGATTATAAACATTAGCCCGGGTCAAAAAAAATAAAGTTGCTCAAATCAAAAATTATATGAGATTGCCCGAAAGAGTACTCAAAATGGAGGCTCAGGCCAAAATTTCAGCCCATTTGGTTGAAAATTGGCTTGCCTTGAGCAGGAACAAGTTTAAATGGGAATTAACCCGTAAAACTGGAGCATTTAGGTAAATTGCTCTGTACAAGTCAGCCGTTAACAAATGACGACTTTTGCATACCATGGGGTCCTAGGGGATGGTCTGGGGAACAATTCCTCCGAAGGATGCAAGACGATCTGAGGCCCCTGGTCTTGCCTTGAACCGGATTTATTCCGGCGTCGCAGAAATTCTCATGGTCCCAGCTAAATGTATAGCGAAAAATCAAAGCACACTAAGAAGGCTGCCTCGATCAGAGGACAGCACATGGCAATCAGCTACCACGTGGCAGGAAAATAACTTCAAATTCGGCTTCAAAATTACATTTAGCGTTGTTAATGTGTTTTTGATCAAATATCTGGTTGAATAAAGTGTCCAAGGAATAACAAAACCACTTTGAAAGCAAAAATTGATGATACCCTCCAACCACGTGGTGGCTGATTGCCATGTGGCGTCCTCTGATCGAGGCAGCCTTCTTAGTGTGCTTTGATTTTTCGCTATACATTTAGCTGGGACCATGAGAATTTCTGCGACGCCGGAATAAATCCGGTTCAAGGCAAGACCAGGGGCCTCAGATCGTCTTGCATCCTTCGGAGGAATTGTTCCCCAGACCATCCCCTAGGACCCCATGGTATGCAAAAGTCGTCATTTGTTAACAGCTGACTTGTACAGAGCAATTTACCTAAATGCTCCAGTTTTACGGGTTAATTCCCATTTAAACTTGTTCCTGCTCAAGGCAAGCCAGTTTTCAACCAAATGGGCTGAAATTTTGGCCTGAGCCTCCATTTTGAGTACTCTTTCGGGCAATCTCATATAATTTTTGATTTGAGCAACTTTAGTTTTTTTGACCCGGGCTAATAAACATGTTTATTAAACTTGAGATGAAAGTGGAATTAGCTTTGAAAATTAAATTTTACGACTAATATTATCGAGAGCATGAAATTAACAAAGAGTTAGCAACTTTTGATTCAAGTACTCTTTCTTTCGCGTCCTTAAACTAGACCAAAATCACACACTCTCTTCCTTAAAACGTATCAAAATCATCGTTGTTTGGTTATATTAACTTTGCTTGCATCAATTGCGGTTCAGCCACTAACTCTAATTATTGAATTGAGTCATTCGTTAGAAGGTTTTTTTTCTCTTTGAACTTAGTATGTTAACTAAATGGATTACTGATTAACTGGTCAACAGATTATTGGTGCATTTTATTTTGCTCTTCTGTATACGAGGGAACGGCTATAAACATTATGCTAAACTTGTCCATCATTTCTCCTAATAAACTATACAAAACGTAAACAAACTCATTTCCCATATTGTGGTTCGAACCATTAATTTCTCACTAAAATTTTCCTGTTTTCAACTTTCTTGTAATGTTTTATAGTTTCCCCTTTTGTTTCTATTCAATATGAATGAATGATAAAATTACATACACTTATTCTAGAACCTATTGCACTTAAACTGCTTTAATTCCAATGTTCACGCACTTAGACTCGCACTTATCATACATAGCCTTAAAATTACATAGTTTTCTTCTCAATTTAAATAGTTTACGGTAAATAATCCAATAAAATCGTTCAATCTGCTCTGTATCTTAAAAATAACACTATAAATACTCTCCATGGCATTCAATCATTCACAGATATCGTTTAGTGTTCATCTTTTATCCTCCTTATGATATGTACAGTTGTATACTCACTTAGCTCTACAAACTGTTTAATAGTTTAAGCTTAGTCCCACCTTCTCACCGAACTAGGTTTTCTCACGGATCTCGCACATAGTTGGGCTTAGCATTTTATGATATGTAATTGTTGCCGTTAGGGATCCTCAAAGTATGCATAGTTTCTGATATGTTTGAAGTTTACAGTAAAGTCCGCTTTTATCACGAGTTTTTCTCTCTTTTGTTTTTTTTTTTTCGTAATCAGAAGACTGAAATAAAACTCAATGTACGCTGATAAAATGATTAGGAGTTTTAATCAACATGATATGTTTGGATTTCCTCTGTAATACTAGTTAGTTTTGTGTATTTTGTTAATATTTGTTCGCCTAATCTATGTTTCTTCACTCTCAATAAGTACGACATCAAAAATAGAGTTTGTTTTTGTTGGATGAAAAAATGACTGTTTCGCTACTTTACGCTTGATAGATTGACTTGATAGATCTTTCTTTCAGTTTTTAGGCGATAAAAATGGGTTTTGATCTTGCTTTGGTTACATCCGTATGGTATCGTTCTTGGAGAACAAATTAATTCGTTACATGTATGGTTTAGATGGCTCATGGATATTTGGCGCTACTAGTTAGACGGATTGTGATTTTGCAAAGCAAATTTATTTTGGTTTCCTTAAGGACGTTACATATTGTGTAAATTTCAATGCATGCTGTCCTACCACAGTTAGTGTTATAGGGTTATATTCTAAATGCTAGCTAAAGCTGACATAAAATTCGGCAAAACTTGTTCGTAAACTTAAACAACTTACTTGCAATGCAGTAACATCAAACTGTCCACAGCAACATACACTGATAGGCAGAATGAATGCTTAGTTTCAGTCATAAGAAGCGATTTACTAGTCAAATAAAACTAATCTTTAAAACCAGTTTCACCCCCATTATAGTCTTGTGACTGAATCCGTAAAATCAATGTTGACATTTTCTTCAAATTCGATCAGATTGTAAACAATTTTGGATGCATTTGCTTTGAAATCCAGTAATTTGATGATGATACAACTTGATATCCACTAATTTGGCATCATAAATTTTACAGATCCGCTTGCAAGATTTCATACATGCGATAAAATAAATTTGAAAGTTCGAATCGCACCAAATAGTACTACAGTCGACTCTCTGGCTGTCGATCTTCTCAATATCAATATTGCTCCAGCTGCCAATAAAATGTTTGTCTCTTCAAGTCGCATGCTATACTTTTTCGTTCTATAATTTGATACCTCCCACTCTCAACGGTCCCTTCAATATTGACAACGAGAGAGTCCACTGTATTTTAGAACACAAAAAAGTTTTGCGGTCTTTTTTGCGTTTCGAAGAAGGTATTGTTTTCAATTTTTATTCAACTGAATATGAGAGATGTCTTTGTCGGTTCTTTCAGATCTGAATTTATATAGCTTTCAATTTAAAAAAAATCTATCGAAACAAAACATCTATTTATTTTTGTTTGCTAAAAAGTTTAAGTGCAAATAATCTATATATATTATAACATAACAAAGTGACTAACGGTTTTGGATCATGAATAAATCGCTTCATAAAAACAACATTACTCTCGTGGCATTAAGCTTCGCTGAGATCCTAAAAATGACCTACGATTTTTCTCTAGTCAGACTAAATGGTTATTTACACTTCCGCCACAAATTTTGAATGGTTTTTTGCTTCCTATGTTTTTAACTGTAGTAGCTGTTTATTCTATACAAACTATTTTTTACATTACTTTAATCTTCCGTCCGGCTTTACTTTAATGGTTTCCGATCACATTTTAAGTTTCACATTCATGATATGTATCTGATATGTATATGGTTCTGCGAATGAACGATTTTCGTCTGTTTCCTAGATAACTTTATCTCTGTGTTGCTTATTTCTTACTGTACGGATTTGGGCATTTAAAATAAAACACACTTTATAACCCATAAAACTTGATCTTGTTGATGGATTTTGAATTAATAATGATTTGCACTCTTCTGTCGCACGCATGTTTAATATAATTCATCTTTATTGCTTTTAAGTTGGTTGATGTTTTACCTTCGTTTGATTTTCATTTGTTTGCTTGTTTTCCTCCACTGAAAATTTGTTCGTGAATTGTGTGTTTATGTTTGTTTGCAGTCAATTTTCATCTTCAATACTGTTCGATTTAACCGATTTCCAATCCCGAGGCGCTAGTGCACGTGCATCTGTTCTCTTGTTCCACGTGTTCTAGTTTCGCTCTTCCTTACAAACAAACACACACACACACACGTGAACACTCGCGCGCACACACATACAGAGAGCACTAAACAGCTCAGCTCGCGCAGAAGGAATAAATAAAACGTCGAGGCGCCTAATGTTTATTTAATGTAAACACACTGGGTCGGGAAAAACGTAACGGTTTGTGTGTGTGTGTGTGTGTGTGTGTGTGTGTGTATTTGGGGTGCTCAAAATAGATTCTCCCCTGGATTTGGCACACAAACTCACACGAGGACACGTGGAATTTGTCGACGTGTTTTCACCCTAAAAGCAGATGAGATGCTTCTGGGCTGGAAGGTTTTTCTTTTTATTTCCACGTGCAACAGCAGCAATGGCACAGTTTAATCCTGCACTAAATATGGCTTTTGCTCCCCGCCCGAGATGCATTTTGCTGCATCTTTCACCAGCCAAGCCAGATTGCAGATGTTTCCTGGTGGTATCCTCATTTTGTAGGAATAATGGTCCAGCGATTCATGGTGTTGAAACAACCCAATCTTTATGTTATGCAGAAATTTTAGGCTTGAGTTACTTTATTTTATTCTGTGTGGTCAGCGTTTCAGCTGCAATTATGCGTCATTCCCGCTTTAAATTCATCAATAGAAATTTATTCATTGAAAATCGTCAAAGGCAGAAACCCATAATAATGTTTATGTCAGACCATGTGTTATGGATGATGGCTACAAATTGTGGTCGTCGGTTATACTGACGCGACAGTTTCCCATCATTCTGTTCTTGCAAAACAATACGTTCCCGATCTGCCAAGAGTAATTTACCGCACTGATTGATGAGTTGTGCTTGGTTTTGGTCTATCCGTGTCGGTCAGCAGTAGGTATGGATGACACCCATTTATGGGGGATCCTGTTACAGGATAGGAGGATCATATTACATACTGACCAGAAATAAATTCCACACTTCTGCAGCTATACCAATTCAAAATGTTTCTTGACGAGTTTTATATTATAAATTTTTTTTTTTTAACATTTTTTTTTTTTAAATTTTGAAGATCGTCTGTTAACAAATAATCTGGGGTCTGGGTCTGGGGTCCCCAGGAAAACGTGCACTTAACAAAACCTTATCATACCATTTCAGCTCGAGAAACATCGTAATTCGTCGTTCGCTTCGTTAATCAGTACCCCACTAAACATCAATCGTGTAAAACTCGTAAAAACATCTCAATTGAAAAGTTACAATGTTAAATCCTTCATCACTTAATTACAAATGATTTTGGTTCTATCTTTCCACAGCCAGCTGTCTAAGATTAAACAACAATTTAACAACCGATAAACGGGAAATGTCTCATCCGCAGCATCCGATTGCTTTCCTTGAGAATAATACATAATACCGTTCAACAAACACTATAATTTTGGGTCGCATCATCATCTTCTATGATGAATCCTGACCAAACACCTACTAACTATTTTCAGGTTCCTACTAACACATTTTCAGGTTCCTGGCACTTGTGGGGTGTAAGCACAGAGTAAATCAGCTGCCCTAGTAGTAACCTGCGCTAACTAACATTCCCGTCCCTTAAAATCGAGATCTACAAACTGACATGGCGGGCGCCGCTGGTGACTGTTACCTATTCGCAACTGATCTAATTTTAGCAATCAAAGAGTTTTATCTTTTCAGCGCATTAATACATGCTGTTGATAAGGGAAACACCACTAGATCGTCGAATAATATGATCAGTAGTGTTGAAAGGATATTACGGTTCTATTCAGCAACGGGGGGGCAACCATGGGTGGTCTCTCATGCTCATGCTCATGCTCATGCTCAATAATCTCCCATAACGATACATTTATTGTTATTCCAAATCTTGGATCACATCATAAGATTTATTTATTGTTATTCCGAATTCTGAATCAAAAATCCTAATACTAGTGCTTGCCTTTCGCCTTCAATTGCGATTGTAGCTTTACATAATCCTGATAATAACAGGCATTTTTTTTATAAACAGCATAGGCGTTATCCATAAAGTATGTGACATACTGAAATCGGCCAAAATTAACCCCCTTTGTCACACTGGCTCTGACCTCCCCCTCGAAAAGTACGTCACGTTTTTTTTCGGACCCTCCCCCTTCATCTTGATTTTTTAAATGCAATTTTGCATGATTTTATAAAAACGATTATTTTTCAAGTTCGGAATTTATAATTTTTAAAAGTTGTGTTTAATTTTTTACTTTGTTGAATAGTGTAGTAATACAAATCACAATCAATAGTTTTTTTTTGCAAATCTGATGATTTAAACATACCAAATTTTGTATTAAAAACTCTGCTTCTTTAAGCTATGTATCATGTTTACTTACACTCACCCCCCTATTGTTGGTCGTTTTTCCTCTGACACTTTTTTGTTTTGTACTTGTTTTGTACCCCGTTGGTTTGGCTAAGTCAAACTAAAAAGTTATGACCTGTGACTGCTTACACGGGACTCACACTTACAATCAAACTTGAATCAAACCAAACGTGTATGTTGGTAAGTGTGAGCTCTGTGTAAAGAGGGTGTCAAACTTAAAGTGACCCTATTCGTTTGACAACAATGGGTGTCAAACCATTACAGTAGGTCAAATTATGAATCATCAAAACAATAATAATTTGTGGTTGAATTTTCAACATTCTTTGTCACACTTGTGAAGGCCATAGTTTATATCCTTTGCGTTGCTTGCTCGAACAATTTATAGTTATTTGAATGAAATGTTCCAAACCAAAGTATTCCCACGGAACCAAAATCGTACACAGTTTAAACGTGATGGCGGTTTCGGGAAGCAACAAAAAGTGACATCAGCCGCAGGACCAGAAGAATGCCCCCGGAGAATTGTAGAGGAATGAGGAGGGGTGGGGACCCGGAGGAAATTGTGTGTGTTTTTCCAAATTGCTATCATCGTTTAGCAAAGGGAAATAGCATCAGCCTGTAGGGGAAGATTCGCTTCTTTGTCCCCCCCCCCTTCACTTCTACGCCCCACCGATTCGTTTTGTTTCCGCCCTTTTTTTTATTGGTTCAATAAAATATTTGCGTTTATGCAAATATCCGGGCGCAAACAGTTTACGATAGCATCGCGGAGAAAGGCCATTTCGTTACTCATTTGCAATCCAGAATGAGGCTTTCAGTAATGAAACGAATCACGGAGCGCTTCCCTCCGAGTCGGTGCGGTGTCTGCTCGAGCATTCTTTTGATATCTTTTGTAATGATTTTGATTTGCAAGCAAATTGGTGAATGAAAATGTTCCTTTTAATGGTAAAGGATGAAATATGATATCGCTGGCCTACATCTTTGCTTTGCGCACTCGCGACAAAAGGAGTGACACATTTTTGAGCTTTGAATAAACCATTTACATTGTAAAATGAATGTTCATATTTGCGAATAGCTAAAGTTTCGCCATACAAACTTTGCCCTTAACTGTAGGACTTGAAGGAGACCTTGTCGCATGTGTGTTTGTTGGACTTATTTGGCTTCTCTGCTTATAAAAAACGTTACTTAATTCACCATAAGGTGGTTGATACCTTCCTGACACACAGCGAAACATCCGATGGTAAAATCGCATGCAAAAGCATGCACATCACCTTCGTCAACACTTAATATTACACACTGCATGTCAATTTTTGCAAACACAAAAAAAAGTTGCAGCCGACGGGATTCAAACCCAGCACCAACAGTAAGGACTGGTGCCTTAGCCCACTCGGCCATCAGACCGATAAAAAGATGAAAGGATAAACGCATATATGAGCTTGACATTTCGGTCAAGTAGATTTCCCATACTGATGGGCTACATATTTCAGGGTGTAAAATAACATGAAATTGCAGAACTAATGCAATATTTATTTTACACCCAGGCCTTTTACACGCAGCTGGATTACTACTTTTTTAGCTGTGTACAAATGTTCTTTAATTAAACTTCATATACTCATAACTCAGATGTCTGATCTTTTAGACTCGTTGGATAAGTTTTTTGATTACGTCGCATAATTGTTCCGGGCATCGTTTCCATCGAAATATCTCAAATCTGGCCTACAAAAAAATCCGATGGTAAATTCGCATGCAAAAGCGTGCACATCACCTTTGTGAGAAAAAGCATGTAATATTGTATGAGAAAACGTGTACACAAAAAGCATGTACCGAAGAAAAAAACTCAGGTTTGCTTACCCCAAAAAAAACATTAATCTGGCGAGAGTCATATTCAGATTACCAAGTCCGCGCCCCAACCATCTCGGCTATCTCTCATTCATATTTAAGCTTGGTTTAACACCAATGTACCAATGGGGACGTGGCGTTACATCGTGCTACCATCTGGTTTTTAAGTGCAAAAGTGGAAAAGTGCTGAGTCATCGTCTAAAAATAGACGGCGTCCTATCTCGCTCAGCAAAACGAAGTCGATAAAGTAGTCGGTTTCGTAGAGAAAAAATAGGGGAATGGCGTCACTATTTTTAGACCACGTTTTCCACTTTTTCTCATCGAGACCTACTACTTTATCGACTTCATTTTGCTGGGCGAGATAGGAGGCTTCTATTTTTAAACGATGACTACGCACTACGCTTCGGCATCAGCTCACTAGGCAGCGCTGGCGTCACCGTGATTTGGTGGTTTGATGAAGGACGATGAATTTCAATAATAATTTGTATGGAGAGTCACGTCTGTTTGTCTGTGCCTGTAGGTTGCAACTTTTTTTTTGTTTTTACAAAAATTGTACATGCAGCGTGTAATATTAAGTGTCTTTTTTGAAGAAGGTGATGTGCATGGTTTTGCATGCGATTTTACCATCGGATTTTTTGCTGTGCACTCTTACACTTAAAAAAAACCAGATGGCAGCACGATGTAACGCCACGTCCCTATGGAAAACGTGGTCTAAAAATAGCAACGCCATCCCCCTAAAGGTTTCTCGTACGTTTCTCGTCGTATACTGCATTTACTGTAATACGGTGTATGGGGAACATACACCTACATCGGTGTTGATCCAGACAATAGCCGAAAGGGTTGGGGCGCGTCCTAACGAGAACCCAAGACGGATCGAATCAGGCTAAAACGGTTCAACCAGTCCAGGGATAATCGAGTGCATATTTTTCGGTGCACAAACTCACATCCAGACACACGCGCAGACATTTGTTCAGAATTTGATTCTGATTCGATAGGTATGCGTGGTGGTTGGTCTACGAGGTTGAATTGAAAAGTTCATTTTTCGAGTGATTTTAAAGCCTTTCCTCAGTAAGGTGAAGAAGGCAAAACTACAGCTTTTTAATGAATTGGTTACAAAAATTGTATGGAGTTTTAAAGACAAATGCTCTTTGACCAACTACCTCAATTGAATGATAAACAGCCTAATAAGAAGTCAGCAAGCAAATTGCTATCAACACAAATTGTTTAAATAGTGATAATCAGCAAATTGATTTTTTTTATCTCAGCTTGTGGTCAACAAATAAACGCTCACTTCTGCCAAATGTAAAACAGATGCACCATAATAACCCTAGTAACATTTTAGATTTTAAGCAGGCCATTAAAGCCTAGTCAGGTCGCATTAATCTTTTCAGAACAATGATAAAACCTGTAAGTTTTAAAGTGTTACTAGGGAAGGATTAGGTTCAAACGATAAATTCCTCAAATTTGCCTTTTTGTAAAAGTGCTACCCCTTAAGCGGTTTCATGCACAATTAATCACCATAATCTCATGGGCCTAAACCATCATGAAAGATCCCACATGCCCAAGGTCGTACTGAAACAAAGCATCGTCATTATTAGATAAAAGCAATTCCATCATCAGTTCCCAGAACAACAACAACGGAAAAAAATTCAGAGTGGTCGGAAAAAAGCAGATTCCATCGCACTCACATCAGGGGAGAAGCTTTCCACAGTTTGTTCGTCGTTCAGATACACACACACACATGCACACAGCAATAAATAATATGTAAACATAATGCTGATGACAACATTATCCCATGAAAAGGCAACGGAAAATTTATAACCTCGTAACCAGGTCACTCCTTTTCTGGCTCTCTGCCCTTCGACCTCACTCACTTACGGCGAGGCTACACGACAAAACGACGGAGGATCGTCGGACCTAGTCCCGCGCGCGCTGGAGGGTGGAATTTTCCGCCATTTTCCAACCCCCTCACCCCTACCCCCCCGGACCATTGACGGAGATGAGATAAAGTTAGTTAGTTTTTTTTTTTGCGCTTTTGTACCCAACATTATCTCGATAATTACTTCGGTGCTGCTTCCGTTCCGGAGTCCGTTCCACCTGAGTCCTTTTTTCTATTTTTCTCGCTCCGCCGAACCATCAGCCGGACCGGACAAAAGGTGAAAAGGTTCAGCAGAAGCAACCGCCAGCAATAACGACCAACAGGCCATGGTCAGGCGCCTGGGTTGGCCGTTGCCATTGGCTGTGCGAAGGTGAATTTTTATCTGGTACTGATTTAAAGGTTAATCCCGGTGTAAACTGGAAACAATACACACCAACCGCTACTAGGCCACTAGGCACACGGTGAATGAAAGCTTACAAAGCGGGAAGCACCTGATGCGCTGAAATTGTGAAACTTCCTTGGTGCTGGGCTACACTCAGTTGACAGAGTATGAACAATTTCATTTTGTTTTGTTAAGAACTGCATTACCTAATCTCCACTGTTTTTCGGAGGTTGAAAACAGACAAGTTCTGTATTCGATAGAACGGTGAAAATGCATGGACAACGCACAAGGAAAAATCACTACACTGACCTTGATCATTACTTCTTAAACCTTACAGAAATAAACCTATCACATTTATTTTATTGATTGCCGAATCATCGATACAATACTGAATACATTTGGCTAGTTTAAAATAGGCTCAGTGTTTTGAACCTCTAATGCTGTGTTAAGAATATGAAAACATGTTTTAAAGCTCGCTCCACAAACTAAGTATCGTTCCTCATAGCCAATCATTCAAGAAAAATTGTAAAATTGAAATTTTGATTATCAAACAAACCAATGAATATTTTCCTAAATAAACCTTTTGAAATTGGGCTTCAGAGGGTAAAACCAAATCAAATCAGTTATGATCTCTAATACTTTGAAAATGTATTTGAAATAAACTCTAAATAAAATATTAAAGAAATTGGAGTTCAACCTTTCAGAGGGATTAGCGATTTTTCCCCAGCAAAGCTAACGTAAAGCCTAGGGAGCTTTGATCATAAAAACCACAACCGTGGATAAAAGACCGCCGCTGTGACCGAAATAAGCTGTCCGAATAACACGGGATGGGTGCCAGATAATGCTGCTGTAATGATGTTGTACATCCACAACCTGTTTGCCGCTGACATGCTGCTGCTGGTGCTGTTGTTTTGTACTTCGTTTCATGTAAACTTGGGGGTCCTACCACCAAACAATGCCGAACTGGATGAAAGCTCCTGTCGTCACACGAGATGGGTGATTCTGAAAATCCGCGATTTCAGCAAACCTCAATCAAACGATAACCGCGTGAAGTAATTTATGAATTCCCTCCAAACCGTAAAACTGCTTCGATTTTCCTATTATTTCCATGACAGCGAAGCTGTGTGGGTGGTACACTGTTAGGGGTTGTACAAACTCATCGAAAACTGTGTTTTATATTTTTTTGTTTTATTTATTCTATCTCTCACTTTGTCCACGAAAGCACTTGCCAATTCCCAAGTTGTGAACAAATTTACATGTGTAGCAGGCAAAAAGTTTTCCCGGTTAGAGTTTCGATTGTTTTAGCTTCCTTTGGGTTTCGCTGAGCAATTTACTGCTTTTATCAATAAAATTGAGCATTCCACATCATGCAGAAATTTTCTCATTGCAGGGTATTTGTAATGTTCAACAATCGTCAAACTTGAATTTAATAAACAAAATTCATATTCTTAAAAAAATACTTCTGATTGTCTGTGGTACCTCAAACTCAACCCAGCACCAAGTTCTGTCAAACCTTTAGTATACAAAAAAACTCATTTTTATTTATTGAGCAATTCTCTACGAAATCGGTCTTTTTTCTTCAATTTTAATTTTTGTATTTTTTAATCCGGCTGAAACTTTTTTGGTGCCTTCGGTATGCCCAAAGAAGCCATTTTGCATCATTAGTTTGTCCATATAATTTTCCATACAAATTCGGCAGCTGTCCATACAAAAATGATGTATGAAAATTCAAAAATCTGTATCTTTTGAAGGAATTTTTGATCGATTTGGTGTCTTCGGCAAAGTTGTAGGTATGGATACGGACTACACTGGAAAAATAATACACGGTAAAAAAATTTGGTGATTTTTTATTTAACTTTTATCACTAAAACTTGATTTACAAAAAACACTATTTTTTTTTTTTTTTTTGATATGTTTTAGAAGACATAAAATGCCAACTTTTCAGAAATTTCTAGGTTGTGCAAAAATCACTGACCGAGTTATGAATTTTTAATCAATACTGATTTTTCAAAAATCGAAATTTTGGTCGTAAATTTTTCAACTTCATTTTTCGATGTAAAATCAAATTTGCAATCAAAAGTACTTTACTAAAATTTTGATAAAGTGCACCGTTTTCAAGTTATAGCCATATTTAAGTGACTTTTTGAAAATAGTCGCAGTTTTCATTTTTAAATTAGTGCACATGTTTGCCCAGTTTTGAAAAATATTTTTGAAAAGCTGAGAAAATTCTCTATATTTTGCTTATTCGGACTATGTTGATACGACCTTTAGTTGCTGAGATATTGCAATGCAAAGGTTTAAAAACAGGAAAATTGATGTTTTCTAAGTTTCACCCAAACAACCCACCATTTTCTATCGTCAATATCTCAGCAACTAATGGTCCGATTTTCAATGTTAATATATGAAACAATTGTGAAATTTTCCGATCTTTTCGAAAAAAATATTTTTGGAATTTTCAAATCAAGACAAACATTTTAAAAGGGCGTAATATTGAATGTTTGGCCTTTGTGAAATGTTAGTCTTAATTTGAAAATTCCAAAAATATTTTTTTCGAAGAGATCGGAAAATTTCACAAATGTTTCATATATTAACATTGAAAATCGGACCATTAGTTGCTGAGATATTGACGATAGAAAATGGTGGGTTGTTTGGGTGAAACTTAGAAAACATCAATTTTCCTGTTTTTAAACCTTTGCATTGCAATATCTCAGCAACTAAAGGTCGTATCAAAAAGTCCAAATAAGCAAAATATAGAGAATTTTCTCAGCTTTTCAAAATATTTTTTCAAAACTGGGCAAACATGTGCACTAATTTAAAAATGAAAACTGCGACTATTTTCAAAAAGTCACTTAAATATGGCTATAACTTGAAAACGGTGCACTTTATCAAAATTTCAGTAAAGTACTTTTGATTGCAAATTTGATTTTACATCGAAAAATGAAGTTGAAAAATTTTACGACCAAAATTTCGATTTTTGAAAAATCAGTATTGATTAAAAATTCATAACTCGGTCAGTGATTTTTTGCACAACCTGGAAATTTCTGAAAAGTTGGCATTTTATGCCTTCTAAAACATATCAAAAAATAAAACAAAATAAAAATAGTGTTTTTTTGTAAATCAAGTTTTAGTGATAAAAAGTTAAATAAAAAAATCACCAAATTTTTTTACCGTGTATTATTTTTTCC
Source organism: Culex quinquefasciatus (assembly GCF_015732765.1). Classification (NCBI taxonomy): domain Eukaryota; kingdom Metazoa; phylum Arthropoda; class Insecta; order Diptera; family Culicidae; genus Culex; species Culex quinquefasciatus. The sequence continues at coordinate 107,581,797 of NC_051863.1, forward strand.
AGTGTAGTCCGTATCCATACCTACAACTTTGCCGAAGACACCAAATCGATCAAAAATTCCTTCAAAAGATACAGATTTTGAATTTTCATACATCATTTTTGTATGGACAGCTGCCGAATTTGTATGGAAAATTATATGGACAAACTAATGATGCAAAATGGCTTCTTTGGGCATACCGAAGGCACCAAAAAAGTTTCAGTCGGATTAAAAAATACAAAAAAAATCGAATGACCGAAATCCTAGAGAACTGCTCTATTGTCTGTTATCTCATGGAACAAACCACCCCAAACCCTACATTTGGCCACTCAAATCGAATCCCAATACGGGTCCCATGCCGGCCTCATGCTCAAACAACAGGATATGAATTCTGCCAGTAATTGTGCCGCAATCCAGTAATGATCAGTAAATCCAATCAAAGGCCGGAACCAGCCCGAGGTCAAACGTTACACATTGGCACTTTAACCCAGAGTAGGGCGTATTTATCCATAAGCTTTTTCGTCGCTCTACGAATGAAATAAAATAACATAACATAATTTTATTCAAAAACACAGCATTTGAAATAGTTTTTAAAAATTCACTAGGTACTTCTTCATAGCAGCTCCTGCTACCCTAAAAGATATTAACAGCAGAGAAAAACAAAATAATCGGAAAAGAAATGCAAATTGGACAGCTCGCACACAAAAAACAACACCCATGCACAATATTTTGCCGGCACCGTATGACGAAAATAATATAAAATTTATGAAGTTTACGTTCGTGAAATTTTTGGAACGTAGTGGGAAGAAAGTGCGTCCGTGAAACTTAGGGCTGCGACCTTTTAAGAACCTTTTGGGAAAGTTAAACAAAGTTAATGTGTATTTTTTGTTTGAAACGTTTACAGGTTGGAACAAAGATAAAAAACAAAAATAATTTCAATGATTTATTAGAAAGAACTTGAACAAAAATGATTAAAGAGTATGGTAGGTAAGTATTTTGTGATATGTTATCAATTATATCCTAAATTTAATTTTAATTTCAAATTCATTTCCATTATCAAACACGTTGAACTCGCGAAAGCAAAAAAAAAAACAAAATGAAACCGGTTGGCACGAGCTGGCATAAACTTTTCGCATAACAAGAAAATACTACAAATATAAGCGCCAACCCTCCCACGCATACCGATGTGCCGTGCTTGCTCGATGCTCTATACATAATCGCATTTAATCGTATTTAATCCACCTACAACCATACACGCCTCAACCCACACAGAACACAAAGAACACAAAACCCACAACCCCCGTCCGAAACGCTCACGCTCAGTGTTGCCAGCCAGTGACCGATAACGAGAGATGGCACCATTTCTGGCATCCGAAGGAGATTCTTTTTGTTTCCAGCCACCGTTGCTACGCACTGCTGCCGTGGCAGAAGAAGAAAAAATGGAAGCTGTCTCTGAGTCATGCACCATATTTTGTTCCGAGAAGGTTTTTCGAGGGTACGGACAAGTTATTAAGGTTGACACACGTGAATACATTAACATCTTGAGTTGGTACCTTTTTTCATCTGTCCTCACGTTGGGGTTTCCCTTCTTTTTCTTCCTTTTGATTTTCCATACCGAGAAACGTACTTTGGGAGAAAAAATGAACACACTGCAAAAGCCAACATCCTAAAATAAGAAGTTGTGATGCTTTATCTTCCAGAATGTATTTCGTGGGAGGTCGACACGCGATGATAGGTTAGTACAATCTGTTGGCCAAATCCCGTTTCGGGTCCCGAGGGAATGCCTTCTACCTTTTGCGAGAATCGCATGATGAAAACGCTTGGTACTTTGTCTTGGCTTCGATTGCGTTTATATTTGGGAAAAGCTCACCTATCTGAGTGATATTTATCGATGACCATGCGTCTCCATTGGAATCCTCAAAATAATGTATTTAAAGAAGTCTGTTTCACAAAAATTCTACAGTCAAAATAGAGACATTACTTTTTGGAGTGCTTGAATGATAAAATTTGAAGAATTGTCAAACACATTTTATCTTCCTCTAAGCAAAACCATCTTTTTTTATTATTATTGGTGATAGTCTGGCTTAAACAAATGATCAAAATTTCACCTCAAGTGTCTCGATTTGCCTCAGTTGAAGGTATGTTACATTAGGATGCAACAAACTGAGTCAATTCCAAATATGAAATTGCGACAAGAGCAGGCGATCTTGGTTTGAAGTAGAGCATCCAATTTCCCGAGGTTATAATATTCCATGGAAATTGTTCTGATGCTGGTTCTGATAAATATTTTGCAACAATATTTTATAGAATTGCAATCTTGAATAGTAAAAATAAGTTTTAGGATCAATGAATGCCTTGACCGCTTGTTAAAAAACAAACAAATATTTTTTTTCAAATTAATAAGCATCTTTTAATTTGTTCAAATCATCAAAAAAATTATTTTTTGATAAGAAGTAGGTGTTATTTTTAATAACAGTGTTTAGACAGTGAGTTAAATGAATCCATGCTGAAATAAATAGTGCCTTTCTCCAAAATTTCCTAATCAAATTACCTTTCACATGATGGGCACTGCCAACTTAGATATTTTTTATGATGATAATATTCTATTGAAACATTAAAATTATAACAAGTTTTGACGAAATTCATGAAAATTATTCTATACTGCCGTTTTACGGCGATATGATGTATACGCCATTTTGGACATTTTCAATTTTATTGTACAGTCTGATAAAGAATCTTAAAAGCTACCTTCTGTCGAAAGAATTTTTCAAAAAACTGCTCTGGGGCCCATTTTATTAAGCAAACAAACAATGATGTATACGCCAATTTCACTCATAATGATGTACAGTATGTAAAAAAAGTATTTACACCCCTTGGGCACTATGCACATATTGTGATGAAACATCTAAACAATTTAATGTTGACAGAAACCTAGTACTACGTTTTGTTCAGAAACTCATGCCAGACATTTTGCTACAAAAGCTCATGAAAAGATGATTTCTATAAAAGTTATATAACAAATACTATTACGAAACTAAAAAGGTGCAAAAAGTTTGTACACCTTTCGAAAAATTAACATAAATAATGTTATTTGTTGACAAATCACCATAAATCCAGTCTCCCAACTTCAAATAGGCATCCTTGACTGATTAAAAATAATTTGGATTGAATATAAAGTTTACTAACTACTTAGTATAAAAGTTTATATAACTCTGGAAATTCTATATAAAACTTATCTAAACTTAATTTTGCAAACTTTTAATTCAACTAAATGTCAATATATTACCATATAATTGCTAAATAAACATTTTGGAGTGGGTATAACACCGTTTTGGGGGTATTTGTATCGATAGAATAGATTTTTCGTTGGAATTTCGTACCAACCCGGAATTACGTCGTCGGAAAATCCGCTGGCATCCGAACCGGTCCACAATTCTTAAGTCAACCTATGTGGCATCGGAAAGGACATAAAATTTCCGATCTTTTGATACCCATACATCTAGGTTTTCTATAAAACCCACGATTTTAAATACCTAGGTAAAAACGTTGTTATGGTTTTGTTTGAGCAATCTGCCAAAAATGTATGGAATTTCGTAATTTTTGTTCTCGTGGATCAAACTTACTTTTGCCCAGGTATTTAAAAACGTGGGTTTTATAGAAAACCTAGATGTATGGGTATCAAAAGATCGGAAATTTTATGCCCTTTCCGATGCCACATAGGTTGACTTAAGAATTGTGGACCGGTTCGAATGCCGGCGGATTTTCCGACGACGTAATTCCGGGTTGGTACGAAATTCCAACGAAAAATCTATTCTATCGATACAAATACCCCCAAAACGGTGTTATACCCACTCCAAAATGTTTATTTAGCAATTATATGGTAATATATTGACATTTAGTTGAATTAAAAGTTTGCAAAATTAGGTTTAGATAAGTTTTATATAGAATTTCCAGAGTTATATAAACTTTTATACTAAGTAATTAGTAAACTTTATATTCAATCCCAATCATTTTTTTAATCAGTCAAGGATGCCTATTTGGAGTTGGGAGACTGGATTTATGGTGATTTGTCAACAAATAACATTATTTATGTTAATTTTTCGAAAGGTGTACAAACTTTTTTTGCACTTTTTTTATTTTCGTAATAGTATTTGTTATATAACTTTTTATAGAAATCATCTTTTCATGGGCTGTTTGTAGCAAAATGTTTGGCATGAGTTTTTGAACAAAACGTAGTACCAGGTTCCTGTCAAACTTTAAATTTTTTACATGTTTCATCACAAAATGTGCATAGTGCTCAAGGGGTGTAAATACTTTTTTTACATACTGTATGTATACATTGAGAATTGATAGAAGTCAAATTCAATACTGTTTGAATGTTGATTTGAGGTTTAATGACCAAATCAAGATTGGGCAATATTTTATTACATTATTTCGATTTAATTCTTAAGGGGACGTCCATTAGGCATCATCCATAAAGTACGTCACGTTCTGAGGGAAGAGGGGGGTTTTGAGAAAGCGTGACGTTGCGTGTTAAAAGCATAGGGAAATCGTGACAAAGGGGGATGGAGGAAATTTTGGCTGATTTTAATGTGACGTACTTAATGGATGACACCTTATCCACATCCACGTAGACACTTTTTTGAAAATTCTAGACCCACCCACCTCCCTTGCTGACAATTGTTCATGCAAAAAATGTGTTTATGGAGCATAGACAATCGCTAAGGGAGCGTTATTTTATTACGTAACGCAAAAAATCGGATTTTCAGACCCCCCCCCCCCCTCGTAACAAAATTTCCATACAAATTTTAAAAAAATGTATGGAGCGTTACACGGCCTCCGACCAGAGAGAAGGGAAATACTCTTTGCTCCGACCCCCCTCCCCCCAACTGCGTTACGTAATAAAAGAACGCTCCCTAATACCTTCCCCCCCCTTAAAGTATCTACGTGGACAATGCATTACGGGATCCAATCAGCTATCAAAATAGCTGGCACAAAAAATAAAGCCAGCTTTGATCGAGCAATGTATACATACATCATTGGGCAGGAAAAGTAGTGATTTTTTATTGCTATTTTTACGGCCAAATGATGTTTGTGGTTTAAAATCGTAGAGAATAGGAAAAAACAAGAAATTTTGTAGGGGCCACATTTTTATTGTACTTTTTAACAGTTTCTACAGAGCAGACCTCAAATTAGTCATTTTAAATTGAAAAAATGAACAAAAACAGAAAATCGTGTCTACAGCAAAATCACCTCAATGGCGTATACATCATATCGCCGTAAAACGGCAGTATAGAATTCATAACAAAACTCAGCAGGCAGTGCAGGTTATTAGATTAAAATTTTTTGGAGAAAGGCACTATTTATTTCAGGAAATTGAGCATATCTCTGCTTACATTGAACCAAAACTAATACTTTTTTTATGGAACTTGTTCAGAAAACTGTTCCCTACAATGTGATTGATTCTAAAATGTTTTAAAATGTAATTGGATTTTGGGGTAATTTCGGAGAAAGCTAGAAATCTGGTAAATTTGGTTCGATTTTTATTCTTGGAGGTCAAATATGGGTCAAATAAAGTTGGTAAGACTCTCCAAGGCATATTCATAAGAAACTTGAGTGATATCAATATGAATGCACCGATTTTCGGTGATCTTTTTAAACAGATTTTGTTTATCTTTGAGGTCTCAAAAAAATAGACAAGGAGCGGCCGTGGCTGACTGGTTACGATGTTCGCTTTGAAAGCGAATGGTTCTGGGTTCGATTCCCATCTGCTCCCAACGAGAAAGTTAAGAACACATACATTTGAAATGATGAATATGAACGAAAAATCAAAGTCGCTCGAGGCGGGGTTTCGATCCCCTGTCCTTTGGATTGGTAAGCAAAAATGCTAACCACTAGGCCATGACGACTTGATGAGCTTGGACTGGAATTAGGAATACTGTTACAGAGAGCGAGTTGTGGCGCTATAACCACGGCAAATAGTGTCCTGGGCATTCGTGGAAATACAATGTCCCATCCCAGAGGGTCCCGGAGTACCAAACCTTCTTAGCATGGTGCTCCCAACGAATACAACCAAATCTCGGAGCGTATGGTGGTGTGTCCCCACGCTTCTTCCTCCCCTGTCGATTCAGAATTATGTTTATGTTCGAACACTCAGTGCTCAAATTCAACCCAATTACGAATCATCTCTGCGATACGGCTTTACGCAGTAGGCCTGGCCGCTTTAACGCTTGTGATGTTTCATTGCATTCTAATGCAATGCCGCACTACAAATGTTAATAAATGACAAGAAGAGTGCTAGGCGTCATCTAACCTAAGGCACTCTCCAGGATCCCTTTGAAAGATTGACTGCGCTAGGGTCTGATTAGATTAGATTAGATTTGAGGTCTCAAAAAAAATACACCGTGGTATAATGATATCAATTTAATTTTCATCTAACTTGGTCATGATAAACAAAAACGTAAAAAAATCAGCTTTGATCTTGGCGATATAAGAATAGTTTTCGTTTGAAGAGCTTACCAAAATTATAATTTATTTATTTTATTGCCATTCCATAATATCGTAATGTTTGAATAATTTCCATTCTAAGTTATGAATGTTCCAGAAATTAATATCATGTGAAATAAACCTTGAAATGAAATTTAAAAAAAAACTGAAAAGAACTGATAAGATCTGATAAGAGCAGTCAATGGAATTTTATAAAATAATATTAAGTTCATTCTTTTTTTTTAACTTATAAAAACATGTATCAAAAAGTCAAAAAAATGTTTACTTCCGCTAGAATTTCGGGAATTCGGGAATTTTTTTTTTTTCGAGAAATCCCGGGAATTCCCAGGGTTTTTTTTTTCGGGAGGGGAAATTTGACGTTCTAATTTAAAGTTCAGAAGAGTTTTAATAAACCCGTAGAATCAGTGCTCATTTGGGTTTTGCAATTTTTAAGTCTGTGACGGAACGGAAATTCCCATGAGCTTTGTGTTTCGTTGACCAACTTTGCCGGTAACATCGAATCGATTCTTCCACTCTGAAGAAGTTTGCAGAATATATAAAATTTCTATAGAATTTATTTTAAAAACTAACTTAATCCACCTATGTGGTTGATGCCTTCCTCACTTTTTACCAAAAATGGGTATATGAGTGGTTTCATCATTTTTTTAGATCCAGAAAAAAAGAACACAATGTATAACTTATGTTGTAATAACTCGAGACTGGGTTGCCAGATCTATCACTTAAGTGGTCATAACTCGAGACAGGGTTGCCAGATCTGCAATGTTTTGGACTCATTGGAAAGGCCTTTCAATTACCTAACCAACGATCCGAACATCGTTTACATGCATAGAATTAAGATCCGGGTATTTGTGAAAACACATTTTTATACATAACTTTTGAACTACTTAGCGAAACTTCAAATAGTTCAGCGATAGCGATGTATGAGACCCTAAACCAAGTCGAATGCAACTGGTTCGATCAAAATCGGTTCAGCCAGTGCTGAGAAAACTCAGTGAGAATTTTGGTCACACACATACACACACACACACACACACACACACACACACACACACACACACACACACACACACACACACACACACACACACAGACATTTGTTCAGTTTTCGATTCTGAGTCGATAAGTATACATGAAGGTGGGTCTACGACGTTTTTATACAAAGTTCATTTTTAGAGCAGGATTATAGCCTTACCTCAGTGAGGAAGGCAAAACTGAATAACGTTGCGGAACATATATAATTGTACCGTAGCACTACAACATTCTTTCAAGATACAATGGTATCACAAATTCATCAAATTCAGGCTTGGATTTGTTAAGTCAGATACTGTGAATAAAGACAAACTTCATGCTGGTTAAACATGTTTGAACATATTTTATTCCAACATATGATATGTTCACACACAGTTAAAATTGTGTAAATTTGGAAGGTTTAATATGACCTCTATTTTGATGTAAGTTTACCTCATTTTAGACTGAAAAAGTGACACTACACTAAAAAAATGGTAAAACTACACTTTTTTAGAGGTAAAATTACACATTGTCTGTCATAAAAGATGTAGATGTTATATTATCATGTTTTTTTACTGTACAGGAATCAATATTTTCAACTTTATTGTTTAAGAAGATTGAAATCTGAAAACTCGAAAAAAAACCCAATCGCCAGCATTTTTCCCCTTCCTCCCACCGTGAATTTTCACACAAGTCCCCCGCCCAGTGATGAGATAAATTGAAAGGTGGAAAAGTTTCCACAAACCGGTTCTGCAGGGCACAAAGCAAGGCGTATGCTGCGTGTGGCACTGACGGCAACTTTGACGACCGGCGCGCGGTGGAAGACAACGAGACAGATGACACGTGCACCCACTCAGCAGCCCCCAAAAGCCAGCCAGAAAAAAAAGGACGAAAAAAAACCAAGCACCCTCGTGTGACGATTGATGAGGAGAGGAAGCGCGAGCTTTTTTCGACCTGCTTGAAGGATGAAAGTGTAAAGGGACACAATCCACCCTCTCTGCTGGTGCTGCTGTCGGAGATGGAAGGAAAAAGTTTCGTAAAAAATTACTTGAGCACCCTTCGAGTGAGCATCAACCCACTAAAAAAAAGTGGGGATTATTTTTGGGATGATTTCGACTTGGGTAAACTCACACAAAGGGACAACACTGCCGAAAAGAGGAACAAGAAAGAGCGAAAATTTATTCTTAAGTCGAGTGTTTTGTTGGCTGAAACGCAAAGTTTGATCATCTCACTGACCAAAATTTGGAAATGTGTAAATTTGGAAACTGTAATATTAAGACATTGAAAAAGTGGGGCATTTACACAATTTAGAGGCTAAATTAAAAAAAAAAATCTGACCTTAAAGATATATACCCATTCCCAGATGTAATATCACTATGATTTTTTACCGTGTTGCAATCTGAGCTGTGACACTTTGCACTTGTGTTAAAATTTTTGTTGGTTAAATCTTTGATGCTTGAAGGAATTTCAATAAAATCGGTAATAAATTACGGTATGAAGCTGTTGTACTGAACAGTCATACATTACATTATTTTTTGTTTGTGTTTTGTTTGAAAGTTCCTCCGTATAAAAAGTGACATCAATGCTCGGATTTTTTTCGTTTTTTTTTAACATCTCAGGTTCGAATTTTCGAATCTTTGATGGTCAAAAGGTGAGGCATTGTAAGCTGCACAACATGGCGTTTTTAACTCAATTAGGCCCGTGCGACAAGATGGCACGACATCGATGATTTGTTGATCGTTTGTTCATGATCAATGATCTTGTTTTTTGCGGATCTGCAAATTTTGTAAAGTTATGGTTTAAAGACATCAAGAATCAAGCTAATTTAAGATTTTTTGGTCCGCCTGGGTGGATCAATCGAACCGCAAACTGGACTAACAATCCATAGGTCGACGATTTGAATCCCGACGAATAAAAACAATCTAACTGTCAAAAAAGTATTCTGTAGCCCGGGTATTATAGGGACGTAATAGCCCATGTAATATATGTTGAATCTTGAATACATAAAAAGATGTATCCTTCGAGAAAAATTTTAGATACCGCTTATTTGTACCGGTTTCAAAATATTTGAAAAAATCAAATTTGAATTGATTGTGCCGAGTTATCAAGACCGCTCATGCAACTTCTGTTTGTCATTACAAGAGTTCAATATCAATTAGTTGTTAAAATGCTTGCGTTTACATTATCAAAGCAGAGCTAAATATTTACGTTCGCAGAAGGTTCGTTTTCCATGCAGCATTGGCACTCTATTTTCCCTATACTCTTTGAACCAGTCAGCCCGATTTCGGGAAAACTTTTTGTTTATGCCACCGAATCTCGGAATAAATTTCTGAAAAGCTCCAACGCTGCTGATTTCATTTCGGTTACCAAATGATGCTTCAGTTCCAAAACCGCCTCGGCGTACTAACGAGATGGCGTATGTGTGTGGGTGCTTCGCCCGAAAGGGGTAAGTTGGGTGGGTCGTGGGGTGCTACATCCGCTTGGAAGCTGTGAACTACGTGACTTTATCACCGCACTATACAGTAATCATGGCTGCTTTTGCCATGGTGCATCTCCCAGAAATGCATTCACGACGGCGTCGCGCGTTGAATATCGTATGGGACGAGGTCACACAGAGTGTGAAGAAGTTGTGTCTCAAGCGCCTCGGCAGAGTTAGCAAATGTCGTCGCTCATCGTCTTCTCCTCTTTTCATTTCCGGCCTGATGCCACGTACTGGAAATAATTAAACTTATTGAAACCGTTTGCCATAGTTGGGGTGACGACGACGATGTGGTCGCTCTGCTATTCATCCCGGCAAACGTGTTCTCCGGTCTAAAGCGGAGTAGGTCACAGGTCCTTTTGAATCAAAAATCCATTAGAATCAGGGACACTGCCGAAGCGTGCCGCACAAACGTGCCTTTAGCCTGATGGATCTGTGAGACCCCTCCTCAACCATCACCGCATCCAAAATCAGTTCCAGATACTTTAGCGGTTCAGTCATTCGAGAAGCGGAGCGGGTGTAGGGCAGATGACTGTTGACTGACTTCGTGACTGGTAAGCTTTTTCGCATCCCCTCCTGACTTGGATTTTACTTGCGAGTGCAAATTCCCGCTCTTTATCCTTGCACTCTATTCTTGGGGTAGGTTGCCAGCCAGCCATGTGTTTGTCAGTTTAGGAGGCGAGGACGCTTTCAAGGAATAAATTTATGTAACATGGTGCCCACCCAACCCCCAACTCACCCCGTCGTACTACCTCAGCCCAAGAACACAGAAGGGCAAAGCGTCAAGACAGATGAATTTCATTACAGAGTGAATAACAAGCTTGCGTGATGTGGTTGAGAACATGTCCGATAAGATTGTGTAGAAATATGCATTATACCAGCCCAGTTTGTGTCTGTGAGTGAAAGACCACCACCACAAGCAACTGGGGCCTGGTTGGTTGGTTGGTTTTGGCTGGCTGACTGCAGCCTTCAGCTTGCGGTCTGAAGCTCCACGCTACCCACCAAGACAGCCTTGTGAACACTTTTGGTTCGGGAGAGAGGTTTAAGAAAAAAAAACGTTACCTAATAAGCGCAGCTAGGTGCAAGGTTCCCGAAAATTGAGTTAAGCATCCTTGCTTTGGTGCTTCCTTTTTGTCAGGACTTTTGGCACTCCATACAAGGAGTGATAAGGTCAACACAATTGTTTTTTTTATGTGTATCTTAGTAACTATTGTTGACAACTGTGAAATCCGTTCGAGGTAGAAATTTATGCAACAAATTGCAAAATTATGACAATTTCGGGACAGGTCATACATACTGTTGGTTTTTACAACATTCAAACAAGTTGCATATTGTACACTTCAGCACTGTTATATTGGTAAACCTGCAACTTTTAATTCCCGTTAAAGAAAACCAAAAACCAAAGTTTGGGCAAATTATTCTAATTTTTATTATTATTTTTTTGAATTAGGCTGCAATTTATTCAGTACTTTCTGTATGATCAAAATGGACAATTGTCCATATAAAATAATCTTTTCTTTATGGAGTGTGGATATCCACCAACATCTCCTAATGTATATTTTTGCTTATCAAAATTTCAGAGACTTTTTTGTAGCTTGCAATAATACATGATATATATTTACATGTTATAATAACTCTATGGTTACACAAAACCTTTATTTATGGAACACCATGCGTCTCCATAATTGGAACGTTGCAACTATTTTTTAATGTTTATGTCCCTCGACTCTGACCAAACAAGGACAAAATGTTTTTGCGGTACTGTACATTGGAATTACACAAAAAAATAAAATATTTTTGAACGAGCCCAAAATGCACAATATGATTATAAACGCAGAAAAATGAATTTCTAATTGTTTCACGTTGAATAGACTCCTATCTTAAACTAATTTTCGACGTTTTCGAACAAACAAAATGATTTGAAAGTAAGCTTCATCATTCCCCATCGTATTCAAATTGTACATTAACATTTTTATCCCAAGTCACCAAAAAACCTACAAATTGCTGTTCACCGTTCGATTTTACTGATCTTTGTTTTGATAACAAAAAACACGCCAATTCAGGTTATTTACAAAACCATTTGCTCCATATTAAAAAAATAGATAAAATTTGCTAGATCACAGATTTTCATTGTTACTGAAAGTCATTCGATCAAAAACTAAGGTGTAATTTTAAACGCAATTTCGATGAAAACAATCAAATCTAAAATAAAAAAAAACAGAAATGCAAAACCAGCAGTTAATCGCTTCTCGTAACTGTCACACAAGGCACGCTGTTACAGCAAAATCTTGTTATACCAATTAAATTCAAATCTTCAACATGCCCGTTATAGCGGCCCTTATTTAAATTTAATGAGCCGTTGTTTCCATTTCCAACTGCTCGCGTGCGCCTTGCCACACCACAGAGTCTAATCTTTGTTTAGGTTTCCGTTAAATATAATTTCATCCAAGTTTCACAAAACGTTCCTATCCTCCCCTCTTGGCTCTTCGAAAGCGCCTCGTTACGCTCTCGACGGTATTATTCTAACGACGATTCCAGCAAACTTCGAATAACGGATAAATCTTGCCTTTATTTGCCATTTTCATCGCGCGTTCTCTCTCATTCGGTGGTTACTTTTGCCATTGCTGCTGTTGAATGTGAAAGCCATTTTCCACCCCAGTCTAATGACACCGTCTAGATATGGTGCCAGACAAAAACACCTTCTTCCGCGAAATCCGCTAAACCAACTTCCTGTAGACAATTCCACGTGGCCCCCGTGTCCGTCGACCTGCCGTGTGCCTTCCGGTGCCCGCGTAGTATTTACCAAAAAAGCACCCCCTGCGATTCAAAAATATTGATTTTGTACTAATTAATCCCTATCTAAAACGTTTCAAAAACGTGCGCTACTACTGAAAGCTTTCTTACTTTCCTGCTTGGATTTGGTTGCATGGTTTCTTCGCTGTTTTACGCTACGCGTCGGATGCTGAACCCGTTCGTCATCCTGGGATAGCTTTCTCTACTAATTCAGTTCAGCTTTACACCTACCTCTCGTGTTTTCGATCCTTGAACTATCCCGTCTACCCGTTTACTCATTTCAGCTTTTGTGCGATGCCCTCTGGAATCCGTTGGAGCCGGTGGCGTGACAGTGACAATGCTCTTCTACTCCTCCGGCCAGCCGAGGTCCTCGCCGACCAGTTCGTAAAATTTTTGATTGTGTTCGACGAAAAACTTGCGCAGTTTCGACACCACCACCGGATCGACCCGGGGATGCTTGCGGCCCTTCGTCTCCCGCAGGCACTTGTCGCCGGTTTCGTTGCGCAGACAGTAGAAACCCTTCGTCTCGTTGAAGTAGAAGTTATTGCTACCGATTCGGGGCTCGATTCCTGCAGGGACATGAAGAAGAAAAGAAAACAAATGTATTTTTAGCTGTTGAGTCATTACGGTGAACAAGTGCATTTGTTCTCGTGAACCTTATTTGTTGATTGATGATCACCCTCTTATCTCTTTTAGAAGAAATTCATTTCTCCTTATGCAATATGTAAAAAAAATATGTAAAGAAACATAAGATAATAAATGAAATTTTAATTTTCATTTTCATTTCATTCTTTTCTGCCGTTCTGTGCATAATTGTAATTGTGTGGTTGGTGTGTTACACAGCTAAAAAAAATAGAAAAAAATGTATTACATACAGTTTAACATTAAGTGCGTATAAGTTTTAAAATTACAAACAAATAAAAATAATATTTAAAAAAATCTGAGATTTTTCTCCAAAAAAAAAAACAAAGTAAACAGATTTTCTAAACGAAAATCAATAAAAAAACAAATGTAGAACTTTTTATAAAAATGTTTGCATACATATTTTCAATTTTTTTTTTATTATTGTTTTCTATAGTAAGTTTGAGTCAATTCCGAACAACTTTCTAAAACATAGCATATACAGCCTCCCCACTGTAGCCCTTGTTCTTTTTTCTCACGGATGGGTGCTGCGCTACTCTAGTTATGGTAATTCTTTGGATACCAAAACAGACAACAGAACAGACACAACTTTAGGATATAACTTCCGCTGACAAGGATTTCGTTTCTTTTGGCTTTTCATCCCCTGATATTTATAGTGATAATTACTACGATATCGATTAAATTGCTAATTAAATAAATCACGCAAGGTAGATACATACACATACCAGCTATTTTTAAGTCATCGTATTGATTAGACTCTAAACAGTCCAAAGAGTGTCGATTTTAAATTAGAGAGATTGAAAACATCAATTCAATTCTAACTTATGGCACAGAAAAACTTGTGAAACAATCGTTCTACCATCAAGTAACGCCCATCGCCGCCATTGATTGCATAACTTTTTCCATAATCGCTTGGCCTATTGCGACCCAATCCCATTCCTGTAGATACGTACGTTTACGAAAGCACAAATAATCATCAAATATCAATTATTTCGAGAGGAGTTGTCCAACAATTCCACTCTTTTTCCCACGTTCGCCCCCAAGAAGAACCTTGATTCCATAACGACCACTCACACCCAAACTTGTGCTCCTCCAATTGTTTCTTCTTTCCTTGTCTCTCTCGCTCTCTCCCAAGCAGACACACAGTCCAAGTGGGGAAAACTTGGTTCAAGTTGACACTCGAAGACCCCCGGAGGTGACCACTTCAAGTTTTGTCCCATCAAGATCAGGTCGGGCGGTCGCATGAACAGGCTGGCAAAGAGAGAAACTTTTGTAATTATTGGGCATTGCAAATTTATCACCCCTTGATTGGAATTTCGCAGAAAACAGAATGCTGAAAGTGGACCCACTCGTGACCAATTCTCCGAAAAAGAAAGTATTTTTACGAATGTTATTCGAATGATTTAGACTGCCAGGTAATCAGTTAAGAGGAATTCGGCAATAACAGTAATTATAAAAATAAGTTTAAGAAATTTGAATATGGTAAGCAAACATAAAGTTACAGATTAACCCCAAAGTAAAAGCACTTAATACATCGCGTCCCTTTCAGCTGATTTAATTTACTAATTTATGTCCGTTCATCACAAAAAACGATGGCCAGAAAAGTTCGCTGAAAACTAAACCAAAAATTACGCATCATCATCGTCTCGCCTCGACTCAATATTCACTCACCTAAAAAATCCTCGATCCGCCGCAGCTGTGACACCGGGTCCTCTATCAACTGGTCACCGTTGACAACGAGTAATTGCTCCCGCGAGAAGACCTCCAACCACCTGTGCACGTGGACGTGATACTGTGATATCGCCAGCGGTCGATACGCTTCGTTAACGGTTCCATTCGGCAGAATTGCCAAATCTTCAAACGACCTGCGTGGGCGCGCGTGGCACAAGAAAAGGAAGAAAGAAAAGAATAAAAAAAAAGTATTTCAGTATCGGAGAGTAAGATGTTGCAGGCGGAATATGATTTTCCTGTAAATTGAAATTAAATAACGTACAAATTATGCCCCCGGGTACGACCATTAGGCCATGCTTTGAAATATTGAAGTCCGCGTGAGCCGACACTTTTCTTCTAAATATAATCTGTTGAATTACCGTGAATAATGTATGAGCTAATGCTTTTCTTTGGAACTCCACTTGCCGAGCGCGCTGGCTAAAGTCACATTTCGCTGGAACTCGGTCGGCCACGGTTACTTCTGGGGTCGGTTTGGACGTGGGTGTGGGTTTGTGTATTTTTTTTGGGGGCGTTGTACATGGGCAACGAACGGAAATAGACTTATGGCCGATACATGGAGTGTCATCAACCGTGTTCCGTAACATGGTATAGAATGTAATTAGGGACCAACTAGCAATGTAACTGTCACAACTCAAGGTGGATAGCTCAATCAAATGTTTTTAGAAAATTGTCAGCTCTTCACGCAATACTCGTGTACTTGATCATTCAATTTTCCCAGAACTGGAAGGTTGCATGGTATACAAAAATTGAAAATTCTCGGAAAATGCTCCTACACACAGTCGACACACATCCAATCACGTTTCACCGCGGATACTGCTCAGCACCAGGTAAGCTTCTGTTTTCCATCACTCACGCCACAAAAGTGCCCTTAATAAGCTTTATTTAGTGCATAATCCGGTCGTCCCATTACCGAACCAAAAGCCGGCGATGATGGCGGTTTGTGAGCATTTTCCTGTGTGCGTTCGTTCTCAGTTTTATAGCTTCCGTCTCGAACAATCATTTTATTACTGGTCCGGAGCAGTGGTCGTCGTCCAAAACAAACTGCGGTTTGGCCTAACCTTGGAACCGGGTGGTATCGACCGACAACGACGACGCCGCCGCCAGGAGGTCATCAGTCGTTCGGCAGTCGTTCAATTGAATATTACATAACGTTGATGATTTTATTTTTATTTATTGTACGTTGCTGCTCGCTGACATTTGGAATGCGCCATAAAATTAATGCGCTTTCGTTAATATCAGCCAAACGACTGGATCAATGCCTAATCGAGCACAAACAATACATCAATGGGGTACATGTTGTCAACACGTTACGAAAAGAAACACGAATAAGCAATAAAATCGAGAAAATTCGGACCTGAGAATTGCAAAAGTAGATTTATTTACCCACACTGTTAAAAAAATAATAAAATTTGTTTCTATAAGGATTCATTAATTGAAAAATAGAAAATTGCTAATTTCCTGAATTTAACAAATCGTCAATTAAGTTTTCATAATTTCTTAAACTGGTATGCAAAAAAACAACTTGGTGTTAAGGTGATTTGAGGTGTTTAAAAAATCAAATCAAATTGTCATAAGGAAATGGTGATAGACTTTGTGTCAAAAAATGTGTAATATTACATAAGAAAAAGATGAACCAGTTTCTGGTGAATATTCATCAGGTTCACATTTTTACACATTGTAATATTACTTTAAAAAGAGGTAACCTATCAAATTTTCAACATTCCCAAATTCAACTTTTTTTTTTGCTGTGCATTGGCCTTGCCGTTCTCGATTGCAAGATTCCTACTCGAAACTAGGTGTCGAAAGGCTTGATTGTTGAGGCAATTGCAAACCTCTTCTTACAGTTAAGCTTCCATCCACTCCGGGATTCGAACTGACGACCTTTGTATTGTGAGTCCAACTGCCTACCAACGACTCCACCGAGACAGGACCCAGGGAGACGACTCTTACACCTGGACTGAGCTAACGACCTAACATTTCGGTTAGACCGGGCCAACATTTACTTCCCCGTCCGACGGACAAATCTAGTCTCGAAAAATGTCACTGGGAGCTTCTGGGATCGAAACCTGACTGGGTGAGAGGCAACAACGCTTACTCATACACCACGGTTCCGGCTGTTTAGGTGTTTCAACTTATCTAATTTTTCAGGAAAAACTAACATAATCCACCTATGTGGTTGATGCCTTCCTCACTTTTTACCAAAAATGAGTAATATGAGTGGTTTGGACACACATTTCAGCTTTTTTTAGTTCCAGAAAATAACACAGATATAACTTATGTGGTAATAACTCGAGACAGTGTTGCCAGATCTTCAATGTTTTGGACTCATTGGAAAGGCCTTTCAATTACCTAACCAACGATGGGTCGGATGATGGATCCGGACATTGTTTACATACATTTAAATGAGATCCGGCTACAAAAAAGTACATAAATATCACATAAGTAGTTATAACTCGAGACAGGGTTGCCAGATCTTCAATGTTTTGGACTCATTGGAAAGGCCTTTCAATTACCTAACCAACGATGGATCAGATGATGGTTCCGGACATAGTTTATATAAATTTGAGTGAGATCCGGCTTCAATAAAGTACATAAATATCACTTAAGTTGACATAACTCAAGACAGGGTTTGCCAGATGTTCAATGTTTTGGACTCATTGGAAAGTTCTTTCAATTACCTAACCAACGATTGGTCGGATGATGGATCCGGACATAGTTTACATACATTTAGGTGAGATCCGGCTTCAATAAAGTACATAAATATCACTAAAGTGGTCATAACTCAAGACAGGGTTGCCAGATCTTCAATGTTTTGGACTCATTGGAAAGTTCTTTCAATTACCTAACCAACGATTGGTCGGATGATGGATCCGGACATAGTTTACATACATTTAGGTGAGATCCGGCTTCAAAAAAGTACATAAATATCACTTAAGTGGTCATAACTCAAGACAGGGTTTCCAGATCTTCAATAATTTTGACTCATTGGAAAGGCCTTTCAATTGCCAAACCAACGATGGGTCAGATGATGGTTCCGAAACATAGTTTACATACATTTAGGTGAGATCCGGCTTCAAAAAAGTACATAAATATCACTTAAGTGGTCATAACTCGAGACAGGGTTCCAGATCTTCAATGTTTTGGACTCACTGTTAAGTTCTTTCAATTACCTAACCAACGATTGGTCGGATGATGGATCCGGACATAGTTTACATACATTTAGGTGAGATCCGGCTTCAAAAAAGTACATAAATATCACTTAAGTGGTCATAACTCAAGACAGGGTTGCCAGATCTTCAATAATTTTGACTCATTGGAAAGGCCTTTCAATTGCCAAACCAACGATGGGTCAGATGATGGTTCCGAAACATAGTTTACATACATTTAGGTGAGATCCGGCTTCAAAAAAGTACATAAATATCACTTAAGTGGTCATAACTCAAAACAGGGTTGTCAGATCTTCAATAATTTTGACTCATTGGAAAGGCCTTTCAATTGCCAAACCAACGATGGGTCAGATGATGGATCCGGACATAGTTTACATAAATTTAGGTGAGATCCGGCTTCAAAAAAGTACATAAATATCACTTAAGTGGTCATAACTCGAGACAGGGTTGCCAGATCTTCAATGTTTTGGACTCATTGTTAAGTTCTTTCAATTACCTAACCAACGATGGGTCAAATGATGGATCCGAATATCGTTTACGTGCATATAATTGAGATCCGGATATTTGCGAAAACACATTTTTATACATAACTTTTGAACTACTTATCGAAACTTCAAACAATTCAATAGCAATGTATGGGACCTTAAACCAAATCGAATGCAACTGGTTTGATCAAAATCGGTTCAGCCAGTGCTGAGAAAACTCAGTGAGAATTTTGGTCACATACATACATACACACACACATACACACACACAGACATTTGTTCAGTTTTCGATTCTGAGTCGATATGTATACATGAAGCTGGGTCTAGGAGCTTTTAATAAAAAGTTCATTTTCAGAGCAGGATTATAGCCTTACCTCAGTGAGGAAGGCAAAAGAGTACACAGAAAAAAATATTGTTAAGTAAAGCCCATTTAAGTGATAGTTATTTACTTGTGGCTTTGGTTAATTGTGATTTTTTGACGCATTTAGCAATTACTCAAGATTTTTTACATAAAATGAATTCTGTTGAAGGTGTTTGGGTTGTGTAGGAACCATTTTTAGAAAACTTTGCTGAACAAATCTCGTTCCTAGAACATATCCTGTAATTTTGGCAGCTGTCTAAACTTGAGATTTGTTTGTGGCCAAAAATAACCTCTCGAAAAATCAATCTTTCAATACAACAATCTCCAAAAATTCTAAATGTTTTAAAATCTTCCCTCCCAACGCTGTAGCATCCAAAGTGATATTTCATGAATATTTCAAGGCCATAATTTAATAACTTTTTTATACAGAATTTTAAGAATGTTTGTGTTTGTGTGAAGGCACGCTGAACTTAATATTTGAACATATGTGATTTAGTTCCTCTCAAACCTACCTCGACAGTGGCGAAGTGGAAGAGAGACTTTGTTGCTGCGGTAACGTCGCCGTCGCCGCGTGGCTCCGGAGCTGAGTGTAGTCCGATATCGCCCGTGTCACCGGTTCTCGCACGATTAGCAACAGCTTAATGGTGGCATTCATCGCCCGGACGCGTTCGGGGACCTGCAAAATAAATAACGATCATTAAGGGTTAACGTCTGATTCGATTTGCATTAAATTCAGAAAACTTGTTCGTTCTTTTTACATAAATGATAAATATATCGCATTGCTATTCTAAACAGTTTTAGACGTTATGCAATTGTCTTTCGAGGCTGATTTATAGCAATACCGATGGATAAAACTGAATTTTGTCTTTTTGATACCCTTCGTCTGGATATTGCTCTAACAATGGCTGGTAATGGCACTTTGAACCGCAACTGATATGAATAATAAGCCATGGTGTAGCCCAAAGCAACAGCACAGTCTGGCTGACTTTCGATTGTTTTCGGTTGGAGTGCAATCGCAACTGTTAATAATTCAACAACTGACACAACCTAAATAATGCAATTCGTGCTTTCCAAAGACAGAAGAACGAACAGTTCGCGTTGCACACTCGCAAATATAACGCTTTATTTGCAGAGCATTGTTCTGACGTCGTTGGATCAAATTCCTAAAATAAGGGATGAGAGCCCATGCTTGGACAGTTGGGCATTCGTTTGGGTTTGCTTTCTAAATGATTACATAAGGTCGCTAATGGTATAATAATTAGTGTAATTATGTCATAAAGCAGATCGTTTTATTTTTTGTAAAAAAAAAGTTGAGTTATCGACATCAGCTGACAATTTCAATGGAGACGCTTCGTTGTTCGTTTTTGTCGAATACCATGTTTAATTTATGTTCAAAAGACCAACAACAATGTGTCAAATTTCACGCAGTTCAGTACGCAAGCAAAACAAATAATCAACCCTCAATGAGTTGCAAAAGCGCGCCCAATTTCAGCAGCTGCCCAAGTGGCTTCAATTTCCCCATCATTATCACCGGCCGGTTCCCACCTCCCATCAGGAACCGACAGTCGCTCTTTCTGGCCAGTCACTGCCGGAAAATTATAAACAACACGAACCGGGGTACATACACACAATGGAAGGAGAAAGCAAAAATGGTACAACCTGTCCCACGCAGTTCGACCGTGGCCAAGTCACGGAGTTCAGTTTTTTTTTTTCAGTAAAGAAAGCATAAAAGGAGGAAAATCGAAGCTTCACTCACGTCCAAAGTGGTTGCTCCAAAAAATCGGTAACGGAATTTCTATTCTTCACCGATTGGTGGATGCGTGTAACGTGCATGCTTTGTGTGTGTGTGTGGTCACACAGGAATATGGCACTCATGCGGTTCGTGTTTGGAGAAAATTAACTTATGCAAAGGTCAGCGTTGAGAAAGCCACAGCCCTTTCGCTTCTTTCAACACAAAGTCTTCTTAAGAAAACATTTGTTATATTATTGCAAATTAAAATGTGATGTTTGTTTTATTGATTTAGTTAGTAAATCATTTCAAACAGCATACATAATGGATTCGTTAATTCGAACGAAACTGCATTCGAATCTGAAATTACTATCTGGATAAACACATAAATCAAATGACGAAACAACAAACCTGGAAATCGTCGAGTAATAGGGTTAAAGCTGGGTGATGAATAGAGAGAATGCGTAACGTGATTTTCGAATGACCCCTCTTTGTTTACATCTACAAAGAAGGATGCTATTCAAGCACAAGCATGACTTTTTTCTACTGGTAAATGAGCTGTTTTATAATCAGTGGTATGGTTTGGTATCAGAGAGAAGGGAAATAATAAATAATAATGAATACTCTTTGATGGTATGGATTGCTGGAAAATTGTGTGTGTTTTCAAGTTTCGATCGGTAAGAAGAGGTTTTTCTTTTTTACAGTGACAACTTCTGCGGAAGTGTCATTCTGCGATGTCGCAGATAAATTCGCTGGCTGATTTTGTAATTCTGCAACTTTTCCCGGCCCAGCGAAAAAACATCGCTTATTCTAGCGAAGTTGTTCCAACAATCAGAGAAGATTTTCACTAAATCAGTAGGTTTTCAAACGGAATCAAACAATTAAGACAGCTTCTGGATGGATACAACCGCATCGACTCCCTAAAAAACTTCCATTCATGATTGTAAAAAATGACAATCTCGCCTTCAACTTTCATAAAAGATTTCTTGACTTCAACTCCAGGTCCTCAAAAGCCAATAAAATTTCATTCTTGCAAAAAAAAATTAATGATCGATAACAATACTTTCTACTTTTGGCGAACAGTAAATTGGTTCCACTTTGACAGTTCAAAATTGAGGCCGTTTTGCGGACCACTATTCAGCACCCAGGGTTAACGCACAGAGTGAACACTGGTATTTAATGTTTGTTTCCACTTCACGATACATCGCAGGAGCATCGCACCACGTTGAAGTGTAAACATTAGTATGTTTAATGTTGTAAGGCTTTGAAACTTGAGACAAAACACCCAAAGTACAAGGTTAAGAGTTCTCTCAAATCATATTGAAAGCCTTTAAGGCGGTAGAAGGTGTCCTTCATTTTTGGGGCAATGACTGTCAATGATGGTTTTGAATTCAGAGTCCAGAAATAGTGAATTGAAATGAAAAAATAATCACGATTTGTAAAATACTTCCATAAACAATACAAAGAAAACCATTTTTTGGTTGATAATTTTGAATCAAGATTTGAATGGTTTTGTCTAAAACAAACATGGCCGCCAAATGACCGACCGGGAATGATGCCTTCCAGAGCCTTAATAAAATCCGGTGAATTATGCCACCAACTCACCCCAATACAAATGTGTTCATCTGTTCATTCGTTAATTGAAACAATAAATCTCAGCTAAGTGACTTCTTATCACACCAAGCTTTCGTGGCCGGGGCAGTTAAGTCATTGGGTTAGTCTGTTAGAGGTATCTTGAGCGATTCCCATAGTCAACAATTTTTGCGATTTTGTTTCAGACGGGTGATATTTTTTTGGAAGTGAACTCAAGATCACTAGCATGCACAGGGTGGGGCAACTGCCCCACCATCCTCAGAAATTTGTTCTAAATCTGGGCAGGGGGTGTCCACAAATGTCGAAATTTTCGAAAAGTCCATATTATTGTCCCACCTTTCTCAAAAATCTGGACACGCTAGTGCTCAAGATCATAACTTTCCCGGTCATCTCAAGCTTGATTCTCTTTATCCTTAAACGTTACCATTATCCTCCCGGCTCGCGGCCATGATTCTTTTAGACGATTGTTGCCCTGTTTAAGGTGCATGGAAAATTGTAGGGCCTCGTGGCGCGGTGGTTAGCGGCTTCTGCTGCCGATCCCTAAGTTGCTATGGGGCGCGGGTTCGATTCTCGCCTTATCCTCCTGGCCTTCTAACAGATGAGGAAGTAAAACGTCAGTCCATTTGCGTAAAAGAGGTTTTGGGTGACTCACCACACATAATCTTCGGACGCCTAGAAATGAGCAGAAACTTGCAACAGAGACCACAAAAGACCCGGGGATTACTTTGCTTTTGGAAAATTAAACATTATTAAATATTTAAATAATGTACAATCTTTTAAAAAAACCAATTATTAGGGATTTGTTTACATAACAAGAAATAAATATGCAGTTGTTAAATACACAAATTAATAGATCTTGTAACTTCGTAATAAGCTTCAAAATTTAAGAACAGGACAATCATTAGGTCAATTGCCTATTAATAAGACATCCTAATCCGTCAAGTAATTTCCGAAAATTGAGTAATATTATTTTGCATAACGTTGAGCAGGAGTACAGGCTATGCTCGAAAGATGAAGCTAAAACGAGTTGTTGGCGAATGGCACTAAGGTCTCGTTACAAACTTGCCGAGATTTGTAAAATTTACATCAAATTGAGACAGATGTGAGCATAGGGATTATAGACAGAGATAAAAATATCCCAAGGTCATAAAGTTTACGAGCACATTCAGTTGACCATAGCTTTAAATTGGATTTCGTCAGCAAAGTACAATGGAATACTTCTCCAACAGCAAAGAAGAATGTCGGAGCACATAAATTAACCTTCACCGGCCCCGGCTCCGTTCAGAAGACAAGTGGGATTTAAAATGCTTATCAGTGCCCGAGGCGCGACAGTTACGTTGAATTTTAAATCGATTCCACGTGAATGTCTGAAAGGACAAAGCGCAGAAAACCACAAAAATAGAACCCTGAAAAACGGCACGAACCCCAACTGTACACTCACCTCGGGTGTCACGAAGTAGCTGGGACTTTTCTCGATGGTAATCTGTCCACGGAACGAGTGGGGCATCTTCTTCCGGTACCACTCCAGTCCCTTGAGATAGTTTTCGTCGCGGTCGAAGAAATGGATCTCGCCCGCCGCCTTCTGAATCCTTGGGTGCAAGTACAGCATCTCCAGCAGGGCACGTGTTCCACATTTCCTCACCCCGATTATCAAACACTGGTGGGTGTTCCGGTGTGGACGCCCAATTACGTGTTTTTTTTTTGTTTTGTTGGAATTAGTGAGCCAGGGGAAATTCGAGCAGTTGAAATGGAAACAGAGAAAGGAAGCACATTTTACGATATGAGTGCAATTTCCAACAATAAATTCAACTGCCAATAAATTACCTGCGGAAGCCTTCTGCTCGTCTTGGGAAAATGGATCCTGTTGGGGAACACCACAGGATGATTAATCACCGGTGGATTCGGAATGTGATTTGTTAATATGGCGATCTTGTTTTCGGATATGGCCGTTGCAGCCTGAAATGGAACGGAAATAAAGTTAAGTTGATGTAACTGTTGAGTTAAAAAAGATTTTAAGAAGAATATTTTTTCTGTTCAATAAGATTTTTTTCTATTTTTTAAAACACAAATAAAAACTCTATACAACTCACCTGAATGCTGTAGACTGCGCTGTCGTACAGAATGTGAAACGTAAGAAACAAAGATAACAACATAACCGATAAGAATAAAGCCGCTAGCTTAGGACGGGATACGCCTACGACGAGGACGCACTCTGAGTGGGAAGATTCTGGTGGCCCGATGGGCCTCATAGCCGTTTTGGGTAACCATCTGAAATGGAAACAGAAGTGAAAGGAAACATAGTTTTTTAGTTGCAGAATTAGCCCAGAACGACATTTTGATTGATACAGTTCCAGGAAGGGCTTTTGCCAGTGTCAGAAACAGTTTTGCAATCAATTTTATTTACATTCATCACACAGTTGTCCCAACTTAATTAAGAGGGAATAGAATAGATAGATACAGATTTTCAGAGCAGGTAGCTTGGGATAATTTTCGAAAAATGTTTCTGCTCATGTCTCATTTTCTTTATTTCATAATATTTACAAAACTCGCACTTGCAGGGTGTTAACAGACTGAATTTCATTTTGTTTAATCCATTTCGTTGTTTAAGCATTACTTGTGTAAAATTACTATCTTAAGCTGAGATGTGGACTACCTTTCAACAGCACATTAATTGGGAACAGAGTTTTGGTTGCTTAAAGCCCTTTTTCATTACGCTATCCGGGGTATGCTGCGCTTTAAAAACAATAATAAATATTTTTTCTAATGCGTAACATAAAAGTTTAGTTTAACCTTTTACGCACAATGAGTCAATTACATGTTGGTCATTTTTACATTTTTGAGTTGAAGAAAAATAACTCACGTCTTTTTATCTGTGCTCAACGACTATTACAATTGATCCAAAAAAAATCAAATTAAATTTGTCATATCTAATAACAACCACTGTCATGTCAATCAAGTGGAAGTTGCACAACGCCACACAGAAAATCAACAATGTTTGCCAATTTCAGCACATTTAGGTTGGGGTGAAGGTGCAACAGACTGTGTAGCAAACACAACAATAACCAACCGCACTCTTCGTCTTCTTCCTACCAACTGCTCAATACCTTCGGGCCACGTGCAACAAAATTCGAGACTTGGAACGGAACGAGGACGGCGATGACGAACCAAGCACACATGCATGTATGTATCCATATCACAAACATGAGCAACGTGTTGCTCCTGAAAAAGCTAAGCCAGGCCCAGGTCATTTGAATGCTATGCTCTTGTTGATGGAGCAAGTCGTTTGGTGGATGTGCAACAATTTAATGCAGGCTAATGCTACACATAGTGGTTGCGTTGGACTTGTTATCACCATACTCAGTTAGGAATATGAACACTTGACGAAGTATAGAAAACTTCAGAATAATGAGTAAAACTAGAGTTCACCTTACTATTTGAATACCGACTGTTAAGTGCACACCTTGGAATTATTACCATATACAAGTGTAACGGAAGGTAATATGTGCATAATTGCATCACGAACCACGGCTGTTGCTCCCAAACCAAGCCTCACAATACAAGCACATTCCATTTTTGGACGAATCAGCTGCGTGCTTCGTCTTGGTCCGTGCATACAATAATTGAATTCCTACTATGTACGACCACACGTATCGGCAAGGCCCACTGACTGGAACTACATGACTCACGTGTACTACTTGCATTCACATGCAAATCCAACTACCCAACACAAACTTCGCCAGCGTTGTTCAGAACCCGACATCAATTTGTTGCACTGTACGTGAAAAAGGGGAAAAGTGTCGGCACATTAGGTTTTAACAAAATCATTCGTTTCTGCATAGTATTACAAGACTTGATTCCCTAGGTGTGCGGAGCTTGATCCTAAATATCACCATGATACTAAAATGTGTGTAATAGAATTCTAGATGCAACAAATTCTGGGTAATGTGCATCATTAAAAAGGAATTAAACCTGTAAAATCAGTGCGTTTAGGTATTTGCATTTATCGAGCACCTCAACGATTTTTTGTAATTTCTGAGATAAGTGCACATGAAGTATAACTGTATCACCTAAGTGGTCATAGACACGTTTGGAAGATTGTTTTAGTACCTCAGAAAAGTATATAACTTGAAACATTGAAACAGGGCTGCCATATCTGCAATTATTTGTATTCGTAGAATTACTTTTTCGATGACAGTTTGCAGAGCAGCTGCTGCAGTAAGTTCTGAGAAAAGGTTGCCAGTGTTGTTGAGGAATCTTATTTTGATTATTATTTCGCACTGGTACGCCAAATGGATCTCCAGAACTGGGTGTACTCATGGGTTCATTTCCCAAAATGATCACCGTTCAAAAAAAGTGTCGATACCAAGACCGTCGGCATATTGAATCGCGCCTTTACCGTATCGGCCACCATGGCTCGGTGACTTAGTGGCGGTTATTTGCCCATATAAGTCAATGGGATGAACTGTTTCAATTATGTGCCCAGAAAAAATGACCCCCAGCTCCACAAATGGAAAAACTGTTTTTTAGTTTATTTTAAGCATATGTGCCAATTTTGAGAAAAAATTGGTCAATATTAACCCATTGATATCCGAGCCTTAAGTTGATGAAAAAAAAAGCTTTTCATACGAAAATGACTTGATCGAATCGCTAATAACTTTTCAGGATCGAGTTTTACAGCTTTTGTATGTTGTTCAAAGTTGTAGAGAATTAAATTTTCTATAAGAATCACACTTTTGGGAATATTTGATGAAGTAGCGCTCCGTGCAGACCAAACCTTAAAAAAGTTCGAGTATCAGTGGGTAAATGTTGACCGATTTTGCTCATGTTTGGCTCAGAGTCCTAAAATAGCTCAAGGAACAATAACGTCATGGTTCGAAATCCGGACACTTAGTAGCATATCATTTTTGTTATAGCTGGCAAATAATCATGTAATAAGTTAGAAATGTAGAAATATCATCAGGAGGTAGTAAAAACAGTTAATATAAAGAGAATGCATGCAAAATATGTCTTTTCTAACCATTTTTCCTCAGAATTTCCAAATCAAAATGACTTGTTGTGCTTCGAATCCCGGACACTGATGAATGTTGATTCGAAATCCGGACACTTTTGATTCGAATTCCGGACACTCGATTTTACTTATGAATCGCACAAATTTGGGCCGAAATTTTAGTGAATGTTATTCTTTAGGTCTCAAATAAGATGTTAACATCAAAACAATCGATATTTGGTATAAAAAGTTGCTAGAATTTAAGAAAACCAGAACCAAAAATTTCTGCTTTGCCTTCCCGGTGCTTCGGACGCCTATGAAATTTTTCAGCAGAAATGTTTCACAGTTTTGGTAATCACATGATTTAATTTATTTTAATTTTTTTAGCATTGGCCACAGCGTCCAAACATTTTTGAAATGAAAGTTGATGTTAGAATTCATCAAACAACACAGTTTAGGACACATTCTCCGGCAATGTACACCTTAGGATGAAATTTTGAAAAGCGTGTATGAGCTATTTAGATATTTTTCCTCGATTCTAGACTACTTGAAGCTTCAAAAATCATGGTTTTCATTAATTGATCATTTGAATATCATTTTGTACAAGTTCGTTAAGTGATGCATCAATTCGTGATAAAATCATCGTTTTAAAACATTTTTCTTAAAACTCCTGGTTTTCAGCGAAATAAAATCCAAAAATTATTCTATTCATTGCATTTTGTAGGTTTTTAAATGTACTAAACGGAAATGTCATGGATTTGCAGTTTATCTAAAGTTAAGTATTTTTTCAAACTAGTGTAAGTTTACCATTTTATTGCGTTGCAACGTCACGAAAAAGGGACAGTTGTTTATGACAACAGATAACTAAACATTCAATCATTTTGATATATTGGATGCTCTTTGTACTTGGAAAGAGCTTTCAAATGCAACCTAGAGCGACTAAATTGGTTGTCTAGATCCAAAGTTACAACAGGTTTAAGTTTGCGTTGCAACGTCACGAAATTTTAAATCATATTGGTCACATGGCAAAAAAGGTGTATGCGTAGTTGGTTTTTGAAGATAAAAGGATACTAAATATTGTATATTTTTTATATAATGTTTCCGAGCATATTTACAGAAGAATTGTATATGGGTCATTCACAAATCTCGTTACTTAAGTTTGTATGCAACTCGATAAAAGCAGGTATTTTATGAAACTTGTTGAACAAATCAAAATTGACCGATGTTCACAAGGGGGGAAAATTCTAAAATTTTCTAAAAAGTAATCACGTGGTTACTGGATGGCCCCTTTATGATAAACTGATTTACGTGAGGGTTCATTCTAATACAACGCATTGATTTTTTTATCCCACACCCTTATGTAGGCCAAATTACAGTGACATTAACTAAACAATAAAAATCACGTGATTTGATTGTTTTCTATTTTTACAAACTTTTGTTACTTTGTTGTTGGACGAACCCTTACCTAAATAAGATGTATGCAACGTTTAGTTGTTCGCAATTCAAAATGTTATGTTGCGTAGGTTAACAGTTTTATTGTTTCCTCAAATTTAATTTAAAAAGCACAAAAGTCAACAAAATAAGTTACGTTGTTTGCAGATCACCCCTTAGGGGCCATCAACAATCGATATGGGCACTTTCTTGTAAATTTCAGCCCTCCTGAAAACTTGAAGCTCCTTCTCCCTTTTAAAACTTCCACGTGTTTTATAAATTGCTCAAAACCATTACAATATTAAGGGAGCGTTCTTGCATTACGTAACAAAACATTTTTATTTTTAGACCCCCTCCACCCCCTGGTAATACATTTCCTATACATTTTTTTTGTATAAATCCGCAAACGCCCCCTCCCCCCTCCTTGATATTACGCCGTTACGTAATGCATGGACGTCCCATTACATGGATAGAGGAGGGAAAAGTGGGGAGGGAGGTGTCCTTAGTGATAATGGAATAATACAAATATTTATTTTTACATTGAAAACGCTTTGGAAAACTTCGTAAATTGTACTGCTACTGTGAAAGCGGTATAGGGGGAGGAGGGGGGGTCTAACATGGGCGGACCAATCATTTCACAAGTCCTTGTACTGTCTATTAATGCCTTATAATAAAATCTTAACCTACAGTTGTTCAAACTAACAAAAACTATGATTTATTTTGAAACTAAAATTTCGTGACGTTGCAACGCAACGAAAAACCCTGTTTTCAAAAACAGAGCGTTGCAACGTCACGAAATGTAAGTGGTCTTTAAAAATCGAGGTTTGAATTTTTCGAAAAACTAATGATTGCATTCAATTTTTTGGCCAATTTTACACTAAAAATGGAAGAAGAACTCCAAATTTGTCGTTTGACAGAGCAGAGTTATTGGCGAAACATCAATTGGGTCAGGATTGAGAAAAAGTCACGCGTTGCAACGTCACGCTACATATTCCCCTCTCAATAATAGAATATTCGCTTAAAATAATGTTTCAACAATGTTTCTTATAGGAAATTTAATGTACTTTCCGAATCTGTAATAACATATGTACCTTTTCAATGTATTTTTTGAGTTACAGCCTAAATACTGAAAAAAGAAAAGTCAAAGCGTTGCAACGTCACGGCGGAATGTGTCTTAGACAATAATTATGGGAACTTATATCCACATAATTGATAAAACAAGAAAGGCCGTTTCAGCAATGTCGTACCGCCCTTTCAAATGTTGCTCCAGATAACGTCATGAATTCTCGGACGCTTCGAAACCCGGACACTTTCAGCAAGTGTCCGGGTTTCGAAGCGTCCGGGAATTCGAATCATGACGTTATCTGGAGCAACATTTGAAAGGGCGGTACGACATTGCTGAAACGGCCTTTCATTACACGCGTTTAAATGGGACGAAAGGCCGTAAGAGCAATGTCGTACCGCCCCTTTCAAATGTTGCTCCAGATATTCTGGGCACCTTAATAGGGACGTGGCGTTACATCGTGCTGCCATCTGGTTTTTGTTAAGTGCAAGAGTGGAAAAGTGCTGAGTCATCGTCTAAAAATAGACGGCGTCCTATCTCGCCCAGCAAAATGAAGTCGATAAAGTAGTCGGTTTCGATGGAGAAAAAGTGGAAAACGGGGTTTAAAAATAGCGACGCCATCCCCCTATGAACACGCGAGAGTATAGAGCTATCTAAGCCCGATCTCACACACACTAGCACACCATTTGTTTTGCTGGCTGGTACAAATTTTAACCTCACTTTTTTGTGTACGTACACGCAATACATGCGCACGTAGATAACTCTATAGACCTCTCTCGCAAAATAGTACTTTCCTCACGTTACTTTTCAGGAGGACTACCCGCTCGGTCTTTGGGTGTAACTAACATAGTTCTCATACCGATATGTGAGATCCGACTAAAACATTCGTTGCATACACACACATACACAGATATTTGTCCAGTTTTAGATCCACAGTCGATTAGTATACATGCTGGTGGGTCTCTGAGTTCATCTAAGTTCAGTTTTAGAGCAGGATTATAGCCTTACCTCAGTGAGGATGGCAAAACGTACCAATGGCACCACGCATCTCCAGCAAAATGATTAGAAGGTACTTTGTTTTATGGAAACGCATGGTGCTTCACGTTCATTAGATGTACTCGAACACGAGATTTTTCCAAAAAAAAAGGTGATTTCACTTAATTTTATGCCAACTCTGCAGTGGTTTCGAGCAATGAGTGAAATTAGTTAAGTCAAAACGGTAATGAAATAATCTCACCCAACTTTTGCCTAGGCCTGGTGCTAATTGGGCCAAATACCCCTTATACCAACTAGGAGCACTTTTTATTTTGATCCTGCTGATTTGACGTGAAATTGTAAAGGCAGCATTGCTTTTCCTTCCCATTTTCCCATACAAATTAAGTTGATGTCAACGAAACCAACATGTTGACACTCAATTTCCGCCATGTATTGTGGGTCGCGCTGGTGCAAGGAACACAACGTACCCAATCAGTACGGAAACCAAAAAAAAAAACTTGGCATTTAATCAGAATTGTGAACGAGCCCTTTTGTGAGTATAAATTTTCCCAATACTTTCCACAGAATTGATCTACGGTACGATTGCAATCTGGTATAATCACTCGACTTCCTAACTTCATTATCAATTCGTGATTTTAATTTCCTGCGTCGAGATCTTGAGCCTCAAAATGTTCATGCACTATGCAATCATCGAGCACCGATATCGATTTCAAGCCATGGCACGACCCCCCAGCATGTCGATATGCCTCTGAAACTTGATATATTTTCACCTGACTTCTTCGAACCGGACTGCCGGACTGCATACCCACACCACTGGCACCGACTGGCACCGGCAAGGAAGCCATCACCAGAGCCCGCCTTTCCGCAGTGCCAAACCGAGGTGGTTGATAAATGTGCATCGGGAGGAAAAACCCAATCGAATGGGCTTCCGGAAAATGAATTGAAAACGGTCTCTCCTCTATATCGACATTGTATTTTGGAAGCTTTCCACGTGGTGCTAACTTCGTTTTTGGAATGAGAAAGGAAGGCAGTTTCCCTGGAGCATTAACAAGTTGTCGACCGCTGTCGGTTGCTGGTGGTGGCACCACAAATAGCCGCTGACTAACCACGTGGCAAGCAGGAACAAAAAAGTGCAATAAAAAATCGTCAGCCCATATGTTGCACGCTATCAGTAGAAGTGAAAATTGTCGTCACGTTTGAAGGGAAAACTTGGTCGCACCCGTTTAGTAAAATGTTAAACAAAATCTTATGATTACTCATCCAAGAATATTTTACGTGCATATTTTTTTCAGATGATTAGACAGGGCCGCGAGATTTTTCTAATTTTTTTATTGAGGCTATCCGTAATACACATGGTCACTTTAACCCTTTCCGGCCTGATGGGTCATATATGACCCAAAAAACAAAATTTTCAAAAGTAGCCTATAATTTTCGTATGGTCCTCAGGATCATTTTCCCATCATTAACTAAAAAAATATTTTTTTGAAAATTCAGGCCTGAAAGGGTTAAGGGGGGAGTATTATTGTGTTGAAAAATAGCTTCCCATAGCATCGTAGCTTGGAAGGCTCGACGTCGAGTGGGGTTGTCAGATCTTCAATCTTTTGAACGCGTTGGAAAGGTCAAATACCTTTCTAACAATATATAGCATGATGGGTTTTCTTACAAAAACCACCCTTTTTTACAATATTTCAAACTCTAGCCAAATCGTTTTTTAGCATAACTTTTGAAGTACTTTTCTAAACATCATAATATTAACTAGGGTCTTGTGGGACCCCAAGACGAATCGAATGAGACCAAAACGGTCCAAATCGGTCCAGCCAGTCCGGAGATAATCGTGTGTATATATTTCGGTGCACGGACACACACACACACGCACAGACATTTGTTCAGAATTTGATTCTGAGTCGATAGGTATACGTGAAGGTGGGTCTAGGAGGACGAATTAAGAAGTTCATTTTTCGAGTGATTTTGTAGCCTTTCCTCATTGAGTGAGGTGAGGAAGGCAAAAATGCCTAAAAGGAGTGAAAATGACACTTGTGTACAGGGCTGTGGAGTCGGAGTCGGAGTCGGAGCCTGAGTCGGTCGAGTCGGGTCTTTTTAGGGACCTGGAGTCGGAGTCGTCAAAACTCGAACAGTTGGAGTCGGAGTCGAAGCTGGAGTCGGCTAAATTTTTATGAGCCGGAGTCGGAGTCGGAGTCGGAGCCAAACATTTCTGATATCCCGGAGTCGGAGTCGGAGTCGGAGTCGGAGTCGGAGTTATCTAAAATTCAACAAAAATATGTGTTTTTCATTGTTTATTGTTGTAATTGTTGTAATGCAGGTTAATTCTCAAAATTTCGTATATTTTCAATTGTTTTTTGAATTGCATGCACTGCGTTGCCCTTTTATTTATTTTTTGAAAGAGATTTATCAGGTGCCATTATGTTTTGAAGCATTTTTATTTATTGTGATTGGAATGCTTTAATTGTGTTATTTCACTATGATCATTGAAATTGATAACCTGTTAATCCTCTCTTACCCAAGAATGTAGTATCATAACTAAAACAATTAACAATATTGGATTTGTAGTCAGAAATATTCAATTGATTCTTGACTGCTTTTTTTGCTTATATTTTTGTGCCCTTTCAATTCAAATTCGACCAAATTAAATCCAGTTTTTTTTAAATTACATATACAGTCATCTTTTACCCCTATAGCGAATGTATTTGAAGTTCTAAGTAAATATTTTTAACGAAAAAAGTTGCGAGGTACATAAAAAGATTGAAAATAATCGGGAAACTCTTCCATCAAATTATCAACGATTATAAAAATCTATTAATTGGAACTCAACATGTCGCATTTAAAATATTTGAAACTGACAAAAAATATCATATAAAGTTCCCACTTATTTTGAAATAATCATTGATTATGGCAAATTAACCGATTATCTTAATGTTTTCTATTTCTATCCAAAAGTGTTTATCCTTGCAAACTATGTTGATATCGTTGCAAATTATCATTGAACAAATCTCAGAATTTAAGTACCGAAAAAGAACCAATAAAAAATATATGAAAAATAATTATAGGACTTTAATTCATTTATAAAATGTGATTCAACCGGTATGAATTTTGTCATAATGTAAATGTCTCACGCCAATATGACGCAAGGTGACTATCATTGAAAATCAATGAACCTAAAAAAAATCTTATTGGAAAGGTAGTTCAAGGGGTCCTTTTGAAATATCAGTGACCTAGGAAATATTTTACCTGAGGATTTTTGTGTTTTTTTATTTTTTATTTTAAGGTTTTTCATATATTTTGATGGAGGCGCACGATCGTTTATAAAGCTTCGTTCTAGGTGAAGATTCATGATTTATTGCGCGTCTTCTTTGAAATATATAGGAAATTTAAAATTAATTGAAAAAATCCTTCCTCTAGGATATTTTTAAGGTCACGGATATTTGAAAAAGACCCCTTCCACGAAGCAAAGATATAGGTACAATAATTTACAATAATAATCTTCTTCAGCGAAGGCGTGATGTCCATGTACTTCTTAATAAAAATCAATGAAGCTTTAAAAAATAGTTTCGTTTAAATTTGGTATTAAAAAACCAAGTTGACTTTGATAGTCACTGTGGTTCTTATAAATGTTAGTCTACAAGTGAGCAAATTGAAATTATGATTATGATGATCGATTGATCATTAAGGCTAGGTTTCTTTTCATGAGTATTAAAAAAAACAATTAAATATTTAAATTCATCAGCCTTTAATAAACTAAACGTAAATTTGAAGTTAAGTTAATGAATAAAAAAATACTTAAAAATGCCTTCAAATCTGGAGATATTTGTTGATTTATGGTATAATAACGTATAAAACTTATAACCTAGAAACTTTTTTTCCATTTTTTGATTCGAATTTTCTTTCCTTGAGAAAAACATGAAACTAAGAGAGTATTTAAATAATCGTATTTATCATTGGTTTCAAAATAATAGTTAACTAACTTTTGAAATATTGAAAAATACGTGGAGTCGGAGTCGGAGTCGGAGCCAACAACTTATTGAAAGCTGGAGTCGGAGTCGGAGTCGGTTGGAGTTGAAAGCCGGAGCCGGAGTCGGAGTTGGAGTCGGAGTCGTTTGAAACATGACCCGACTCCGCAACCCTGCTTGTGTATCTCAAATTCCAAATTTAGTCCGATTTGCTAAGCAAAAATAGGGGAAATATGCCCATTCTAATCACTCTAAGCCGTTCGACCAATTCTCATCACTTTTCCGTTTTCCAATATTAAATCAACATTTTCAGATGTTTCAACAATGGAGAGTTGCTTGCTCACTTTTATTTGAGCTATTCATTACTTTGGAACAGTCAAAAACACTTTATGAAAGCTGTAATTCATGATCAAAGTGCTGATAGGCCGATAATAGAAATAGGCTGAGAAAGGGTATAGTTCCCCTAATTCAATTAAAATTGATTGTCTGTTCCCATCTTATCTCATTCCAACTCCACAGCCAACATCATCAAACTTACAGAATGTCCAGTGGCAACGAAACGGAACAATCCCTCAATTGATCACCGCGTCGTTTTGTGGGCATCGGTGTGAGCAGCAGAAACGATCTCCTAGGTCCATCTGCTGGCACCACGAGGCTGCATCGGGCATTGGGTTGCAGATGGCAGCACTGAACTGCAGCCCCGGCGGCGGAGGAGCCGGGAGCGTTGGCGAAGGTGGAGCAGCAGGTGGCGGGATGCAATTTGACGATTGATTTTTTCACTTCTTCTGATTCTTCTGTTTTCTTCACTGCAAACCCACTTCCAACTTTCAGCTCACATTCACACATATACATCAATTTACAGAACACTTTCCACTTTTCCTGCCTACAGCTTTTCCCATACCGCTTAGATAAAAACTTTTGCCCAGCACACTCGCTTCTTGCTGTTGGAACACGATTCTCCTCTTCCTTCGGCAGACTTTTACTGTACACTACTTACTCGCACGCTCTCGATTCCAAAGCCACTTTATCTGATATGTATTGGATAGATGAACTGTGTTGATACTAGTTCATCGATTTTAAAATTACTTGCCCTCCTACTATATATCTCTCTCCCACACTTACGATAAATTCTTACACTACGTTTGTATAGAAACGACGAGGCATTCGATATGATATGTATTCGTACACTGCCGAGGCAGAGTTTCCTCCGTTAACCTGAAAAGAGATAGAAGTGAGAAAATGGATTAGTTTTGAGATCAATCGTTGACTGAGTACTGTTTACGATCGAAAGAAATCATCAAGCGCTTTTTAATTACGTTTAAAGCTCCGTCCGGAAGTAGTTTTTCAATATTAAGGAACTTTGTTTTGATATTGCAATTGAAAATTAATTCAATGAATTAGTCAATTTATATGACCCATTAAGAATATCATTGGGTCATACAAAAATGTTGAAACTTGTATGACTCAATCTAACCGCTCACACCCAATGTCACCTCTGATGGTGGTAACTAATTATAAGAAATAAATATTTAGAAAGCACATAAATTTTGATTTTGCTTTAAAAACAACTTATTTTTCTTTTTATCCCCTATCGTTGCAATTTTAGTATACTTTTTCACATTTTTTTTCTACTCTTTGTAAACCTTTAGTTAACAGCAAAAATTGTTCCAAAATTAATTATAATGAAACACACTACTGAAAAAACTTTAAAACTCTATTATGTATTATATTGTATTGTGAACTTATTGTAACATGATAATTCACCAACAAGAACGAATTAAATTGAATTTTTAAAACAAGGTTCATGATGCTCGGTTGAAAGAATCCAAATTGATTGCCCAGTGCTGACCAAATCGCTTGAATCGTCAGCCTACATCAATCGTGAGCGAAGGCCATTCGCAACATTCCAAAAATTCATGAATTTTGAATTTTGGGTTCAAATATTACGCACAAAAGTCCGACTGATATCAAAAATCGGATCCAGGGACTAAAATTCATACGACCTATTTACAATCCGTACATTTGGTTGCCTGATTTACACCATAGAGTTTTATTTTGGTGTTATTAAATACAAAAAAAAATGTTACCCTACCCAACTTCAAGCTTTCCGTGCTAGAAAACAATTATTTGCATTATATATCAAGAGGGTAGCCACCAAATTTGGTACTTTTTTCGTTCCCTACAACATCACCAGCTCACCACAGTCCGTGTGGTAAAACTCCAAGGACAATTCGGTTGTGTGTGGTCGGGAAAAATGAATGAACTTCCAACACTGCAGCAGTGGCACTGCTGCCTGGTCGGATGGTCACACCTTTTTCTTGCTTTTGACTGAACCAACATTACCTCCCTGCCTTTCGAAATTACTTTCCCCCTTCCTTTATGGCTTTCACAACTTTTACTAGTGCCACTACACCCCCCCTTAACCGCTTATCTGTCTCATTTGATTTTTTTTTCTTAGTTAATTATAATGCAGGTTATTTTCTCATTATTTTCACATTCATCAAAGATTACACATTTGTGAAATTTTCATTTTTTTAACGCGAGCTGTAGCTGGATCCTGGGTCCTGCAAATGGGACTGATATGCGGTAGAATGTGGTAGAGCAAAGCAACTAGGTTGGGTAGCAAGCCATAGTAAATGGCAGGATTTCCTTCGTTACGTTACTGCCACAGTAGTGCATGGTGAAACTTTTACCCAGTACAATTATGCTAATACAAATAACTGGTCTAGCCTAATTTGATTGCAATTAAGTGGCGGGTGGACCGGGGTCTTGGATTATTGGTAGTGCTGTCACAAGTATACTCTCTGCCGTCAACCAAC
This sequence comes from Culex quinquefasciatus, assembly GCF_015732765.1. Taxonomy (NCBI): domain Eukaryota; kingdom Metazoa; phylum Arthropoda; class Insecta; order Diptera; family Culicidae; genus Culex; species Culex quinquefasciatus. Next base: position 107,619,529 of record NC_051863.1, read on the forward strand.
TTTTATCAGCTTAAGTTTCGACGGTAATGAATGGACCCCTACAAAAAAAGAGTATGATTATATCTGAGTGTCAGAAAAAAAATTATGCATGCCTCCGATCCAGGCAATCTAAACCATTATAATTAGTTATTGAAATAAAGGATTTAGGGCCATTCACAAACCACGTGGATACTTTTTTTAAATACAGGACTACCCTTGTGGACAAATGTTTGTTCAAACACAAAAAAAAACTATTTGTTTTAATTTTTCTAAAGCATAGCTTTATATCAATAACAATGCAAATAGGTAAAAGTTGCTAACGAGTTCCTTATGCATGTCAAATAATTATAATTTACGTAAGATTAAGGTCGTAGATGGTGTCGTTCAATGATGGTTCTAAATTTAGGGTCCAGAAATATTAAATTGAAATGAAACATTAATCACGATTTGTAAAATGTTTCTACAGAACACGAGGAAAACCAATTTTTGACCGACAGGGAATAATATAATAATCATCTTCATTATTGAAAACATACGTATTTTGCAACACCAAATTGGGTCCTAAAATATAGCTTAGATTGCTGATATTATTGTTTACAGCGATAAAGCTTATTTTTCTGAGTAAAATGACCCTTTGTTCGACCACAAAGAGTTTAAAATGGATTTTTAAATCAATTTCGAAAAATTAACCTCGCGGTCCTTCTTGACAGAAAAGCTCCTACTTGACAGCTCGTTCCAAGGGGACCATAGTTGATCCATCGAAAAAATGTTGTCTTGTCAAAAAAAATTTTTACATTAAAATGAAAAAAAGTGATCAGAAATGGTTTTTAATCGTGTTTTTTACCGTTGTACATAAAAATTGACATAGGGCTTTAGTACCCAATTGAGACCCAACCTAATGTAATTATAGAATCCGACATACTGAACATCAAAAAGACCAATCCGAAAGGGCCAATTTTAATTTATCTGATGGATATTTCCAGCAAAACCCTTTCCTTTTCATGGTTCACGAAACATTTCGACCGTATTGTTGAATGGTTCCACATTCACACACTCACGTTTTATCGACAACACTTCATCTTCTGTGATGTGATGTACCTTGACAGCAAAGTCAGCGGTGGTGTGTTTTCGGGGAATGTTTTGGATTGTAGCACTTGACACTGGGGTTCTCGGCCCGGAGTAGCAATTTCTGACACCCCCAAGGTTCGTCCGAGGAGGATGACGGTGATGGTTGTAATGGCAAAATGGAATTCATAATTGCCAGTAATTTTCCCTAATCACTACAATGCATGACCGGCGTCCTTTTAGGAGGGAGAAAACAACGTGTAACCGGATTATTGGATTATGTAAAACCCTCATATCAACCTTGTTCGTAAATAGTAAACTCTTCCTCCTGGTATCACTCGATGTATCTGCCCCAATCGTGATTATCTTCCCCGAGCGGACGAATGCTTGAAAGACATCAGTGATCTGGATGACGGGAGGCTATTGATGTGGGTTCGTGAAATGTGAACGAAAGGTCTTTCCATTTACCGGACGCACAATATCTTCAGCATGAATACCTTGAGCGGGCACTGTTCAACGAAATTGGAACCCTTCTCAGAAATTGGCTTAATTTGAAAAAGTCTTCCATTGAAAACCAGGGGGCTCCATTCAGCCGGAAATGTGTGCTCAATTTAATTAATTAGTCTTTGTTTCAAGTTGTAAAATATGTATCCATGAAGCCGAACCGAACCCTTATTAAATATTCTTCACACAAATGTGTTGCACAGTATGCGATAAGTAATCTTGTTCAGGACCTTTACAATCTTGTTTAGTATGTTTCCTCCAGGAAAACAAACAGATATTTTACGGAATTAGTTCTATTTTTTACCCTCTACATCTGACCCCTCGTCTCAAGAGTTTCATGCACCCAGATTTTTGTTACATTTTTTTTTTTCAATTCAATTAATTTTATAAGTAAATATTCAATTCACAATTCCGCATTTCTTATAACCTAATAGAGCTTTGGAGTCCCTTTCAACTATGATTTGTCCTATAGTTCATTTTGATGTAATTGGATATTCTAAGAATGGATTTTTCAACAGTAGGAAAAATTAAAAAAAAAACCTTCTAAATTTTCTAAGAAAAAATATGGAAACAGAAAAGCTTGAAACTAAATCACAGTGCGTTTTGTCTATTGACGTCGAAAAACTTCGCTGCACAAGACAGCTTATCCTTTGTAGATGTACTTCATCATCAGCTCACTAAGAGCTTGGAATTGTTCTGCCTTGTTTTGGCAGGCACGAGAGCGTGTAAACATCTCTTTGGCAAGGGCAAAAACTCAGGATTATATGAAACCTTTGGCTTGTAATTTTTTTTTTTAAACGCAATTTAGATTCGGACTCCCAACCCGAGCATGGGTAAATAACACGGGAAATGCGTTATAATACCTTCCTCAGGTATCAATACCAAATTTTGGTATTTCTGGACCCTTTAACATTTGTCTTAAGGATTATGCAAGAGCAAAATGTAGTATCATACCAATTAAAGGTATTGTTTTGATATTGCAAAATTGCAGAATTTGTCAATGGTCGAACACCACATTTTGGTATTCTTTTGGTATTACTGTATTTTATCAAATTCCTCTGAAACTATGGGAAAATTTTTGCCAATTTTGACAAAATAATTAATTTTGCGCTAAAATGATGTCTCAAAGCGAATGCCTTCATTGAAAACCGGAAATTTCAAACTTGATTTTAAACATTTTTGATATACCCTCTAAAGAAATCACTTGAAATTGTTTAAACAAATTTAAGTCAGGATGCCACATTTTGGTATTATTTTGGTATTAAAAGTTTTCATCAAATTCCTCTGAAACTATAGACAATTTTTCATAAATTTTGACGAGATAATTAATTTTGCGCTAAAACGATGTCTCAAAGCGAATGCTTTCATTGAAAACCGGAAATTTCAAACTTGATTTTAAACATTTTTGATATACCCTCTAAAGAATTTACTTGAAATTGTGGAAAATTTTCTAAGTCAGGATGCCACATTTTGGTATTGAAAGGTTTCATCAAATTCCTCTGAAGCTATGGGATTTTTTTCATAAATTTGACGAGATAATTAATTTTTAATTGACTTGAAACCCAAAAATGTTAAAGCTGATTTTCATATTTTTTGATATACCCACTAAGATTTTTTTTTAAAACGTTGAAATTTCTCCAAGTCGGGAAACCAAATACTTTGAATAACGAGTTAATCAACAGATTAACAGAATCAACAGAATCTTCAAGAACTTCAAGCACAGGCCGTTCATCAATGACAAAAGAATTCGATGTGGTAAAGAATATCACTAACAACAACATGGAATCATCAGGTGATTAGATTTGGCTGTTGCATATGGATCATTTCCGTTTTTTCACTAACTGCAACTGCTGCACTAACAATGGTATGAAAATACCAAATTTTGGTATTACTTATGCAAATACCAGCGACCAAAATGTGCCTTTGGTTGCTCAATAATAGATGGTAAAATACCATGAAATCATACCAAAATCATGGAAGTGGAAGACCACAGGAATACCAAAACCTGATTTTCCAAGGGCGCGGGAATACCTAAAAATTAATCCACGGCAATACCAAGTTTTGGTATTCAAGCAATGTTCAAAAATCCAGATGACCTCAACTTGGTATTGAAATGGTTTTATTTTGAGGTTTTATTTTACCCTTGGAATAACATGGTTTGGTATTGTTGTGCCCTTTCACATACAAGACTTTGTTATGATTTCATGGTATTTTACCATCTATTACTGGGCAACCAAGTGCACATTTTGGTCTCTGTTATTTGCCCAAGTAATACCAAAATTTGGTATTTCCGTGTTATTTACCCCTACTCGGGAAGAAAGCCCATGGATTTTTTTTTAATTTGTCTGCCCTTATATCGCAATTAACCTCATCAAAATAAAATTCACAGATAAATTGTATTGGAATTAAATAATATTTTTCGAAGAACAAACTGCAACCCGGTTCTCGAAAATATTGCACTTCCGACTGAAGCTTTGCAGAACTACACAAACAATACAGGCCGAGAACGCTTTAATTGGGTCAATAATTTATCCCCCATCAGTGCAACTGATCTCGGGCGATAAATTATTTCCCCGAAGCAATCAAAACTTTTTCGCTTGTGCCCAAGCATTTTTGGCCATTCGGCGTTACGCTCGATTGCTATTCGCATCAATTTTGAAACTTTGACCACGTACGTGCATAAAATGTAAATCAATACACAAGGTGGGCTGGATTGAAACAAAACGATTTTTTTAATTCATTGATGTAAATAAAAATTGTAGTCATCTACAGTGTACGAATATAATACACATAAATTACAACAGTTATATGAAATTTTTGTACAGTTTTTTACCGAGGCTTATCGATACAAAAATGCAGTTGTTTTTCAGGTTTTTTTCAATTTTATGTTTGCTGTAATAATTACAGAAAGTTTTGAAACATCCACCCATATCACCAATGGTTCGCCATACCTGTATGATAAAATATAGTGATTGCCCAAAACATCATAAAAAAAATCAATGAACTTTAACATACCTTCAGGGTGCGATGGGTTTCAATTTTATATCTTCACAGATATTCTCACGAAATCGTTTGAAAATGCCCGGGAGCAACAAATGTGTTCATGATGCTCAACCCAAACACGATTTAAAATTTCAAGCTAAGCACCTGTCATAACAGTTTCGCAAATCGTCATTCGTGTGCCATCCCGAGATAACTGTTTTTTGTCTCAGCAGATGTGACAACATTTTGTAAAATTATAGCAATATACTGGAATAAATTTCCTACACCTTTTTTCAGCTTTTTTTATTTATAAGTCAATTTACTAAGTTCTTAATCGCATTTGCCTGCTGAATGCAACAAGCAGTTTGATTTTTTTTTTCTACAAAAACTACTCGAGTCGTGAAATTATTGATTTCAGAGCTGTCAATTTTTGTTTTCTGCTCAGACATGCAATGCTCGAAGTAAAGTATCTTCGTGAAAGTCAGCTGAAATAAAAATCTTTCCATTCGAACGGCTTTAAGCTATCTGTGTGCAGGAATCAAAAAATGGTTCGGCATTTGCCTTCAATTTCGATTATGCCTTCAAGCAAACGGACAGCATTCTGATGATTCCTGTCAATGCCTAGTGGTGGTATATGTGGATAGCACGAATTACTGTACTCTGCCTTTTTACCAACCGAGCAACATCATCAGAAGGAATGGATAGCGTGATGTAAAAACCTCGGACGTTAGTAATGTACCGAGTAGAATCAATAAAATCAAATTCTAATTAAATCGAAAGCCCATCCTGTCAATTTTTGCTTCGAGAAAGAAAGTAGACGTACCTAATCAATTTTTTGGTTGGCGGTTGTCTCGCTCCAAACTAAAAAGATTTATTTGGTATGAACCCAAGTAACTATCCAGCACTTAAACCTAGCCACAGTTCGGCATTAAATGTGCTTTTACAGCTGCGAGTAAAAGCTTAACAGAGTTTACGTCAGCACTAACAGCTACTATAGTGCTGAATAATGACCACATTTGGACTTTACTCGGCTGGTTTAGTGGTGGCCTAGACTGTTTCTGTCCACCCTGCGGAAAAAGTCAACAAAAAAAAAAAAACAAAACAGAGAGCAAACAAAAATTGCTCTCTCTCTCTTTCTTTCCCTTGCTTCCCGATTATGGTTCTATTTTTGGATTGTTTATAACTGCATTACCGACTTGACTTGACTTGTGATGTTGCTTTGATGATGATGTTCTGCAGAGAAGTATGGAAGTTGACATCGCTGTTGTGGTGATGGTCCTGAGCCCGTGTCCTCACGGCCAAGTGAGAAGCAATTTTCATATGCGGTTTTAAAGCATCTTGTGTTTACTGTTTCAGACTAGGCCATCTTGATGTATTTTGTTCTTGATCACATTAAAAACGTTATTTTCCTAGTTTTTTTTTCTGTTTAATTCAAAGCAATTTACTTCCTTTATAATTATACTTAAAATAAATCACTTTTTACACAAATCCTCGCGGCAAATTAAGTGAGATCAACCACTTTGTCGATCATGTCGCTTTGTCGTCATGTCGTTTGCCGTGCTGCAAGGCTCAGCCTTTGATGGTGAATCCGACGTTGTGGGTAGCTTCAAGCACTCCTTTCTTGACTTCCTTGCAGGTTCCGGAGATCCCATGGGCCATTGTACGAACGCTGAAGATCTTCCGAACGGTGCTTGCCCACATTCAGTTGCTGGATACTACAGTTCCAAAGAAAAGGCTTCTTTAAATTCTTCCTCACGATGACGGTGAAGAGTTTATAAAATGCTGAAAATCAATAATGCAATTCTGTGAAAAAAAACGTAATCCATCAAATAATTTCACATACACTCAACCCCCGGTGGTTGGTCATTGTTTCGTTTGACACTTTTTTTGTTTGTATCCCGCTGGTTGGTCAAAGTCAAACTAAAAAGTGACGAACTGTCACTTTTTACACGGCGCTCACGCACACTATCAAAACAAACGTTTGGTAGTGTGTGTGAACTCCGTGTAAAAATGGTGTCAAACTAAAACGTGACCCCGTTCGTTTGACAACAGTTGGTGTCAAACCATCGGAGTTTGAGTGTACTTACATGAAAAACCTTGTGATAAAGCGACTAAAAGCTTATACAAACAGAAAAATTCGATGCTAATTTCTGCAAATTTCCGACAAGACGAAGAGTAAGCGAGAAATTTGTTTTTCTTTGTTCTCTCTCTCTTTCACTTTTTACTCAAAATCAGAATCGTGTTGCCAGTTTGATTATTAATCTTGAAAGTGTTGCTAGGTGTAGCCCTAAACCAGCATTATAACAGCTATTGACTGTGCTGCTGAATCAGTGCTGATTTGCATTAACAAATCGTCAGCTGTGTGCCATCTTGTGACAACGACCATTTAGTACTTTTCGAGAAAATCGATTTTTAAAGTTTGATGATAAATATTTTCAAAACGATGAATGGTAGAGCCAAACTTTTTGAAGCAATCGGTTCGCATACTATCGCTTAACGCTCCAAGTTTCAACTAATTTGGTTACACCAGTTAAAAGGTACAGTAAATTATGTAAGCAAAAATCTGAAAAGCACGTGTCAGAAGTGTGTTTCGAAAGTAAAATTGTACTACGTGTCACAAGTGTGCACAGAATTTCCAACCGACTTAATCAGTATATTTTCAAAAACAAAAGATTGCATTGCCTTCAGAAAATGTGTATCAACATAAATTAATTAAATTAAAAAAGGAGCTCACGTGGTTTATGGATGGCGCCGATATAAAATTAGAAATTTAAATGTTCTTTTCACATCTGCAATAACTCAGAAGGGTTTTGTTTCATTTCCAACAAAACAAATAATTTTCAAATGACGCGTTTTTGTAGAACAGACAATTACATAAAAAAAAACATAGCCAAAATTAGGGGGTTTGCCTGTCACCATCATGATTTATCGCCATTTTAAGAAAAAAAAAGTCTCATTTCAGGCTGCAATTTACAGTCATCCCACAAATTCTGAACACCCACAAACTCGGAACACTTTTGTGGTAAATTGTCAGCATTGAGAGCACATAAGCATCGAAATATTGATGTTTAAACATAATACTGCATTTCATGACTATTTTATCAAAAGCAGGAAAACACTAGCGCTTGGGTAGGGAACGGGGAATCCATTTTCCAAATATGTGGATTTCATGGGTCTATGTTTTCATATGTTTAAAGGCCTAATAAAAAAATCTAGATGTGCACTTTGTCCACGCAAAAGCTTTCAAATGAATTTCAAATAAATCGATCTGTAAACTGTTCCAAATATGTGGGATGATTGTATCGAAAAATGGAAAATTATGTTCAAAAATGGAATATCGCGCAAAACTTTTGTCGATTTTGAAAGAGTTTACATAGATTGTCTCAAAGACTATTACCAACTTTGTTTAAAGTTTGTGACAAATAATTTTTAATTTGAAGCATTATTTCAAAACTTTGTTGAACATTAAAACAAAATCATGATTATTTTTATTCCATTGGTATTCTATGTAGCTTACAAACAACAGTACACGTTTTTCCTTGAAAATGTATGTATTTTAAATTTTTTTGTCCAGAATTCTGAATACGCCATCAAATTGGGCGTCCAATTTTGCATAAACGTTCCTTGGACACCAAATTTCCAAACCATCCCCATTTTGGCTACAAATGTATGTGTATGTATGTATGTATGATCCCCATACCCGCAGGCAACTTGGTCCTGGAACACATGTGAGCGCTAGGTGAACAATTCGATCATCTTTTACTCCGTAATCTGTACACCCACGTGCATAAGTTTTTTTGCACGAATTTTAGTGCTACAAATACCGGCGCATATATCAAAATGGTTTCCCTTATCCCTCCCCAAGCGCCGAAAATTTGTAGCGATTGTAGGGACACTTCGCATAGACGGCCTTGCTCCCATCACGTCACTGAGGGTATGGAGCGACGAGAAATTAATAAGCATGCCCCCTCAGTCGAACCTTCATTAGAGAAGCAGGCAATCCACAACTCACAGCGAACGACCAAGGGAACACCCTACCGCGTATATAGTAAAGTGGCGTAGTTGTCTTCATTGAAATGTATGAATGTTAGAATAGATGAAAGAATTATTTGAAATAATAATGGAAAGCTCTCACCAAAAACACGAAATCTTCAAGAACAACTCCAATTGTCTCGCCACGTTCCACTCGAATCTTCCCTTTTCTTGAGTTCTTGTCTTGAATCGGCTTGATCAGCAGAACTTTCGACAGAACTGGTACCGCACGATATACAGCAAGCAACACACGACTTTGGAGTGGCAGGACGCCACGACGACCCACACCTTCTTCAGTAATTTTTGATTGACGCTGGTGTCCGCAAGGATCAGCCTTCAAATACATCCCCGACGCCGTCCTGGATGTTATGTGGCAGAAACTGGACTCACAGGAACGCTTGAATTGATGGCCACTTCGCGATTGTTATCTTGGTTTTCTTGTTCCCTTGTCGTGGAATCGAATTTTTCATGTTCCATGAAAATAGCTTCCAATTCACTTCCACTGTAAATGTCTTGCACCCGAATAATAACGAGATCTTTGCATTTCAACTTATTTAACACACATTTTGAAGAAAGTTTTAAAATTATCGGAAGGACGAAAATGACAGCAAAGAAAAAAAACGCGTCCGACCACAGGCGCAGATTGCTTCCCATCCCCATTTTGGCTACAAATTATTAAAAAATAAAACTAAAACGTATTATTTTTATTGTGAACCTCCGTCACGAGATATCGAAAAAAAGAGCTCGGATACGCAATCAGGGACAACACCCCTTAGGTAAAAGTTTCACGCAAATCGAAGAAGGGTCCGGGCAATAGCTGTGTGAGTTGACGGAGATTTACCTAGCTTCTATTTCGAATTTCGCTGTAACTTTTCGTACCATTCCATGGAAGCGCATGGTAGCCATTCATCGTTAAATTTTCGGGTCAGTTCTATCAACGATGATACATTATTGTCTTGTCAACAAACTGACGTTCGCTATTAAACACACATTTGTGTCCCGGTTGATCGATAACCCATTTCCATACCATACCACTCGCACGCAGGTGTCCTCTCGAACATCCATTACGTTGATAAGCTCACAATCAACATTGAAAGTGGATCATCAAAAACCGACTGTCATTCTACTGCTGCTCCTACTCCTCCCAAACCCAACCCACTACCCAAAGTGTCAAGATCAACAAATGAAACTTTAAAAGCGCATAAAATTGGCTTCCTCCTTCCTTCTTCCTGCCGACCCCCATCCGGTGACGACAAAGCGTCCTCGTCGAGTGCCACTGGTTTTTGTATAGTCGCAGTCTACAAATTTCCTTTCCACGAATCGTCCACAACAACGCCGACGCCACCACCACCAAGACCGTTGAGTGTGTTTTCCAACATGATTCACACACTTGTGTACATCCGGTGTGGCCAAGCCACCAACGACCGCCGTGTGTTGTCGACTTCCGTAGAAACGAGAGAGAGAGAGAGAGCATGAGAAAAGAGAGCACAACGGAACGGAGAAAGCTTCCAAAGCGAAGCACGATAAAGTCAAACCAAACCACCAGCAGTGACGTTTCGATTCACTCACACACACACTTCCGCCCACCACCACACATTCAACCAAAACGTGTGACTTTCACGTCACACCACCACAGGCGAACGCGACGACGACCTCTGTCGAATGCCGTGTCCTTATCCGACGTCGCGACGCCACCGCAAAAGGCGATATGCGGGCGCAAAACCACATTGCATCATGTGTATAGTACGATGATGATACCCACCCAACGCCCACTATCAGCAAAAGGGAGGGGAAAGGGGAGAAGGATGACACACAAGTGTGATCCTTTTAGTTCAAAGCTTTGTCGGGATAATCGTAGCATCAGAATACTACAAACAACCACCCAGGCGTGCGGTGAATTCGAGTTGGCGCAATTGCACGATTGCTTGTATGACGAAAGGCTAGAGAGGGGCAAGAAAAACTGGACAACCGATAAAAGTCTAGTGACAAAAGGGTCGAGTGGTCAAAGAACCAAAAAATCTTAAACGGACAAAAGAATTCCAAGATTGTTCAAATATTTTCTTTTCCCTATATCTCATTGGTCCTTTAAACAACTTTACTACTGCTTAATACTTCAAAATAGTAAATGGGACAGAATAAAAGATAAGGTTGTAAAAAATAACTTTAAACTGCAAAAAAAAATCATCCGCATTGCATTTAAAATTTAAAAAAATAATTCGATCTAGATTGATTTTGTATGCTGAAAAAAATGATTTTGCTTAGAATGCAGAATAATTAATAACTATAGTTATAAAACAGAAGACATCAAATAGAAATTGCAAAATCAAAGCAATTTTGCATTGACAGCCTCAAAATTTTAATGGAGACTTGTATGGACGATCGAGTGATGCAAAAAAGCTTTTTTGGACACAAGGAAAGGAAGGATACAGTCTCATTCAAATAAAAAAAATAATAAAATGGAAAAGTAACATATAGTAGGACAAAAGCATATATTTCCATTAGGTTTCTAATATTGGCACATCAGCACCCTAACCTGTCCAACAAACGAGAATTCCTTTTATTTATTATTTTTCTTTTTAAAACGGTATACGCACTTCGGAAGGAACCGGTCAAGAAAAAATTCAAATGGGCAGCAGCGGCAGCGAAAGCAAACCAGAGAGGGTGAAGAAAAGCCCCAAGAAATCTCCTTTGGTCTGCTGTTCGTAAAGCTGTTTCTTGACCCCTTTCCTTCCGATCTGCATACCAGCCTTAAAGAAGGGTTGTTTCCACTTATCACGCCATTAGATTTAATTAACACTTTGGTCATTATAGAGCACTTCAAAGTACACATTTCATTTAATAAATATTGATTTTTTTTTTTAAATTCCATGGAATGAATGAACAAAAACGGGTTGGAAACTAAGCGGACACTTTATGGAAATTTGAAACCTGGGGGTCTCATGACCTGTGGTTAACTGTTCATTAGGGTGCCCTATAATAGCTCAAGGAACAATATCTGAATCTTTTTGAAAAGGTCCAATAAACCAAATTTCCAGTTTTTGCTTTTTGGGTGTTTTTGAATCCGCCTTGTGTCAGGGGTATTAAAAACACCCAAAAAGCAAAAACTGAAAATTTGGTTCATTGGACCTATTCAAAAAAAATCTCCAGATATTCAGCTTGTAGAGCGAGGCTTTGTAAAAAGTCCCATATATTCTACGGAAACGGAATCGACGTAACACCTTATAATGTGGCCCTCTTAAACCTTGCGGTTTCGTCAACGGATCCACACAGGCGTGTATCGTTCTTTTTGCGACAAGACTCCGCCTCCCAGGTCTGCTAAGTGTGAAGGTATGGGCACGGGGAGAGGGCACCGAATACCTATATTTACACTTAGCATTTTTGCGTCCGCCTTGGGATTCGAACCGGCGACCTCTGGATTGTGAGTCCAGTGCGCGGTCCGATTGATCCACACAGGAAGACTACTGTTCTCATATATAAAACTAATATCCTTTCGTATGAATTTTTGACATTTACCTAAGGAGTGCCTGATGATATTCAATAACCTTCATTCTTGTTTTTGAGGGCCTGTCACAACCCAGAAAAAATTGTTGCCCAAGGCAGGTCTTTTCGTCGTTAGCATCAGCCTGCGTCGACCCTACATCACTCACTGGTTGGTGACAGGCACTCAGAACAAGAATGAAGACAATTGGATACTCTGAGGTGAATGAAAAAACTCATTTGGCTAGTACAAATTGTATTAAAAGTGTTTGTCCCTTGGGTCTGGTCAAGCTTGAGGGGAGGGGGCAAACAAATTAAGGAAACATATTTTAAAATTTTCGGCTGAAATAAAAAAAAAACAAAAAGTATCACAAATATTACAACAGTTGTGCTATATCAAATAATGGTATAATATAAATGAATTCATGGGGTCCCAAAATTAAAAATTTACAAACAATCTAAAAGTACTTTTTTTATTTCAGCGGTTCTCAACATTTCCTTGGCAAAGAACACCATTTAGCTTTACTCAAGCTTTTTATACCCCTTAGTATTCATAAATAGTGAGTATTTTTAACATTCCAAATTTCTGAATATTTATTTTAAGAAATCTGATTATTTTTTAAATTGAGCTTTATAATAAGCTGCGTTAAAATCTGTTATTGAAAAAAATCAAGCTGACAATGCAGTTCTTACTTACAGATCAACTTTGGCTGTGTTGCTTACTAGCATTTCCTCTAGATCTTGTGAAAATAAGAATGCAATAATTTTTGTTATGCCTCTAAGCATTTTTTAGAATTTAATGGTGTCGTTCTGTAGTAGAAAATGTCAAAAACAAACAAAAAAATTTAAAAAGTACCAGCTCCGTGGCTTAATGGTTGCCGGCTTCTGCCTCGAAAGCAGAAGGGTTCAGGGATCAAATCCCGGTCGGTTCCCTTGAAATTTGGAATCAGGAATTGAACTTTGAATATGAACAAAAAACGTTTAAGAATCATGTGGGATTCAAACTCACACCTTTGGATTGATGGTCTGGGAAGCTAACCAGTCGGCCATCATGGAGTTAATGCTCTAGAACTGAATTGATCCGTAGTGGCGAAATAATGTCACAAGGTTTAATGTATCAAACCATTATATAACTACTAACACCATCTCAAACCAGCCCAGGGCCATCTCATATACTCATGAACTGGACGAAAGAGTCGTGGATTGCCTGCCCCGCGTCATCTTCATTACCGATCTACAATTTCAGAAGAAATCGGTTCTTGAGGTTCTTGAGATATATGGTCGTTACTAACCGAACCGTCTCAGTTGAAATATACTGTGGCCAAGTCCTGCCTATAGGGGGTCAAATACATACATACATACATACATACTAGGGTGTTTCAACCAAACAAAAAAGTTTTCAGATTACGTCAAACCGAGGTTCCCTTGTAAAGGATACCCATAGAGACTCTCATGCCAAATATCAGCCCATTTTAATGTGAATTGGCCTGTCCCCAGCGATTGAAAGTTTACATGGAAATTACTATGGGATTTTTGTGCTTTTCATTCAACCGTTCCTACGGGTCTGGGGACAACATGAATTCATTCGGAATAAAAACAGGTGGAATTAGGGTTTTCCACTCTGTCCCCAAGGTGCGCATTGGATCAACGTCCGATGTCTCCAGAATCAACGATTCATCCTTCATTGTCCTTAGTATGCTATGACGGCTAGGTGAGAACCACGACGAACCTCGGTTTGTCGTGATCTGAAAACTTTTTTGTTTGGTTGAAACACCCTAATACATACATATAACAAGCAAAAAAATTTAAAAAAGCTACAGTAAAAACATGAAAAAACTAGATAGACAAAAGGTAATGATAGAAAGAGGTAGAGTAAGCCAAATACTATCAGAACCAAACATAAACTCAACAAAATAAATGCAAATTAAAATACTAAAAATGAAACAAGAAAAATATAAAACAAGAGAAGTAACGTTTTTCGTAGAACAAAAGTTGCTCAAAATTGAAAAATTCATTGTTCTCTAAGCAAACCTGGTCATAACTATTAACTTTGCAAACGAATGGTGACCCATTTTGTATGCAGCAAGCATTTTTGTATCAATAAAAAAATTCAATTTAAACTCAGTTTCCAAACTGGGTGACCATCAGTCATCCCAACAACTTCGGAGTTTGTTTTATCAAACAGTGAGTGTAACAAGCTCCACAAACTATAATTTGTTCAAAGTTAGACAACTCCAAAAGCATCAGCTTAAATATCCTGTTGAGCAGTAACATGTCAGACAAACTCCTAATGTATTCATCAAAATCGCTGCGCTCACAAACAATCCTTTGAAGTCATGAAAACACAGACATTAGTATGTGTTCTCCACGGGACATTTCAAGCTCGGTGCAATTTATAAAGTTCGCTGGCACTGCTTAAGTGCCTTCAAGACCTCCAGCCGCGGCAACGGTAGCACATTCCGGTGTTGGCCACAAATGAATGAAAACTTTTGCTGGTGCCGTTCATAAGCTATGCGGTCTGGGTGTGAGTATGTGAGTGTGTTAGTGTGTGTGTGTTTCAAAGCGACAGCACTGAAGGTTCCGGTTTTTACTTTCTTCTCTACAACCCACATACATGCAAACACGAACACATAATGCAGCTTTCGGATTGTGGGTGCCACTCAACTAGCTGACTGAATTGGTTAGGTCTTTTCCTGTGATGTTTGCTGCTGCTGCTAGTACATTTTGCAAAAAATCACTAAGAAGAAGGCATAGTGGTTCAAACTTTATGTGCAAAACAATGGACAAAATTAAGCCACAAGTTACTGAATTCTAGATATTCAATGAAAGGATAAAATATTGATATCAAACTAAAATTTAAGTTTCATTAAAGGACAATAAATTATAACTTTATTTTAGCTCTCAGTGCAGATTAACTATGAGCATTTATGATGAGATTAGTGATATTTTTTTGCACTTATTCGCAATTGCAATAATTGTTTATAACAAGATATCGTAAATACAGAAAATTACTATCATACTATCTCTTTTTGGATTTCCTACTTGCTAGTAACTTTAAAAATAATTATCATGTAGGAAATCCATGTTAATGTTATTCGAGGAAAAAAATGTTGGTAAACAATTTGAAGATTGAAGATTTAATTCAGTTCTAACTGTTTGAGATTACTGCTCCTCACAAACATGTTGAGATTAATGATGAATTGTTGTTATGATGCAATCAAATAGCAAGAATTCTGGTTATCACAACACACTGGTGCTGACCTCCTCACATCATCGTTGATCGACCGAGTTCTGTGTAAAACCGTTTCAAGGCTGCGAGGGAACAATGAAAATAGTCTTCAAAAAAACAAATAAAAGTATACTCATAATCTGTACATTCTGATCGACATCATCAGCTCAAAATTATGGTAATATTCATCAGGGAATGATGACAGATTTTACGTTTAATTTTTTTTATAAAATTACTCAAAAATAGGTAATATTCAACCAACCAAATTTTCAACCTACCAAAATTCAACATTATTAATGAAAAATAACATAAACACCATTGTGCTTCAACTGCACCGAGAGACCTGACCTGACCCGATGTCGTACACACACACACATGGCCACCAGAAGCAGCAGCAGATGCGGTGGCGGCAACAACGACGACGACGACGACGGGAGGCAAAGGAACTTGGCTAAAGGAATTTTGACACGCAATCGAGAGTGAAGCAAAATCAAGGATAATGCCGAGCTCCGTCCGTTCAACGACTACCAACTGGTTTGGCAGGATGTGGTCGTCGAAGTGTGGTCAGGAGTGGGGCCGTCGCGAATCCTGTAGTGGTGGCCAGTCATTTGTTATCTAGGCGTGATTTTCGGGGTTGAATCCCGCTCGCTCGTTGAAGGATTTACTGATTTATTTACCTAAATCTTGACTAAAGAGGGCTTTTCGCTCCCGCCACCATCGCTCCAGGCTGATATCTGCTCCCGCTCCTACTCCTGATTCTGGCAAGGACTCAGGACCCGCCAAGGATGAGATTTTTCCACCCCACACACAGCTATACGGCACGGACTATTTTCTCTTCCTTGTGTGTATATTGATCACGAGCATCCGCGTACACTTTTCTTCGTATTCTTTTGTGATTTTTCCTTGCTTCACAACACTCCAATTTGTAAGCTGCGTCGGATTTTCATATTTTTCAACCCTGATCCAAGGGCATCCGGATTCCACTTTATCGAATCAAGGAAAGGCGAAATCTTTCACATCACCACCATTTCTCTCCAGTTGTGTGGAAAAAGAACCCACCAACTGCGTGATACATTTGCCTCGCTGCTTCTAGGAAAACTTCTAAATTCATTTTATTATTTCCCACCGCGGGGGTCAAACACAAAGCTGAACCGACCCCACCAATTGAGGGGTTGTATTGAAGAATTTTCCTTCCGAAAATTGAACTTTTCTCCTTGCTGAAATTACTGATTTGTATCCTCGGAACTACACTCAGAGCGCGTCGCCACCACCAAAAAAAGAACTTTTAGAAGGACAAAATTTCTCTTTCCCGTTTTTTATGTAACCAGCGAATACATTTCCTGGCTCAATGCTAGCGTTACTAATAATCACTCGACTCTGATGGCAGCTTACGGAGGAAAGTGTCTAATATACGACTGCCACCATGACTTTCCAGGAGCGTTCGCGCTCTCGTCGAAAGTTTCCGTGAGCGAAGCTCCCACTCTCTCTCTCTCTCTCTCTCTCTCAAACAGCTTTTCATTGTTCCACAGCACACGTATCACCCTCGATAAGCACGCGTTCATTCAAGTTCATCCCGCGTTTTCCAGTTTCCATCGCAATGCCATGACGCGCTTTTCCAAGCTCTCTCTATTTACACACACACACCCACACAGGCGCGCATTCAACCCACCGAGAGCGCACACACACACACACTAAAACAACAACTTGGGGGTGCTTTTCCTTTGGCGGGACTTTTTTTTACGAATGTCACACAACACAGCGAGGCGAGTTGTATACGTAGGTACTACACGGACAACGCACACACTCTTGCCGCGTTTGATAATGAAAATGTTTTTACTACTGACTGGCGGGGCACTCGATGTTCCTTCTTCTCTGCTGTGTTCGTGTTCTTTATAGTTTGATGAGCCAAACTGATTCTGGTGTGGGTTGACGTAAATGACGTCCTTGTTTCCCAACTTGGGGAGTTGAGCTGGCCACAAAAACACAATGAAAAAAAAAAAAATAGATGAATGCTGATATACAGTATGTAAAAAAGTATTTACACCCCTTAGGCCTTTTGCACATTTTGTTATGAAACATGTAAACAATCTACAATTTAATAGAAACCTAGTACAACGTTTTGTTCATAAACTCATGCTGATGCTGGGGCGAAAAAAACTTTTTGCGGTGCTGTACATTGGAATTCCACAAAAATTGAACAGACAAATATGATTGTCAACGCAAGAAAATGCATTTCTACTTGTTTTTAGTTGGTTAGACTTCAATTTCCTTAATTTTTTTTTATTTTTTTTAAGTTTTTTGAAAAAAAAAATTTTTGCCCCCTGATTTTTCAAACCGATTTTGAAGGGGGGGAGGCGACATATACTTTGAAAAATATTTGCAACGGCCTTAGTCGATTTAATAAATTACCTGTAACATGATATTTAGAGATTTTCTGGATGTACGCCTCTTAAATACTTAAATGTTCTTGTACGTTGCCTTTTATTAAATTTTAAGATGCAGTATTTGTAGATTCTGCTCGGTTTGTTCTAGAGGTCGTATCGAGGTGCTCCGATTTTGATGAAACTTTCAGCGTTTGTTTGCCTATGCATGAGATGAACTCATGTCAAATATGAGCCCTCTACGACAAAGGGAAGTGGGGTAAAACGGGCATTGAAGTTTGAGGTCCAAAACACATGAAAAATCATAAAATTGCTCGCATTTCCGTAAAACTTCATCAATTCCAACTCTCTTAGATGCATTCGAAAGGTCTTTTGAAGTCCTTCAAAATGTGCTATAGACATCCAGGATTGGTTTGACTTTTTCTCATAGCTTTTGCAAATAACTGTTAAAAATGGATTTTTTAAAAACCTTAATAACTTTTGGCAACAGCCTCCAACACCCATACTCCCATAGGTCAAAAGTTAGGGAATTTCATGGACTATAAGCCTACGGTATTAACTTTTTGGCCAATCGCAGTTTTCCCATAGTTTTACGGTAGCAGGGTAAAGGGTAAATAAAATCTATTTCTTTTTTCAAGAATGTTTTATTTAATTATTTTTTAAATCAAAATTACAACTCCAATACTTCTAACATACGTGAAATTGTTCGAGGATTCCGAATATGACAAAATTGAGACCAAAAAGTGCCGCTATGGAAGCCTACAGGGCAAAAACTAACGTTGTAAAATGTTTGTTCTAGAAAAATCGTAATACTATGGGAAAAACTGCGATTGGCCAAAAAGTTAATACCGTAGGCTTATAGTCCATGAAATTCCCTAACTTTTGACCTATGGGAGTATGGGTGTTGGAGGCTGTTGCCAAAAGTTATTAAGGTTTTTAAAAAATCCTGTTCGGCCCGATCGTCCAGTCCCCTACGTTGTGCATTACTGCGGGGACGTCCGGAACAAGAAAACGAAACGAAAACTACGACGGCGGACGAAGACACCACTGGGAGGACGGTACAATAAAATAAAACACGGCGACTTTCTTGGTCCCGATGAGACGACCAGTCTCAACGGGTGTCAAAACGCAACAGAACGTATATTTCACAAATATTACAAACAACATTCAAAACAATAACAACTCAAGCAGACGTCAGTTGCCACCACTGACGTCTCTTTCGTACTCACCCCCCCGTGCGACGGGGGGTAATAAATAATCGCCGATAATAGGGTCCGTGACCCAACATACCGGTCCCCTAAAATGGCACATTTTACCCTCTACTTCTTCGCACGACTTCTTGCTGTTGCTGCTCCGGTCCCCATGATGTCCTCTGCTTCGCTACCGCCATCTTCCTTTTGCGCGACAGGCATCCTTCGATGGTTTCCACCTTCAGCAGCGATGAATGGGCAGCCACTGTGTGTCCGGAAGCTGCCGGCCTTGTCTCCGGTCAATTCATCCCTGGGTCCGATTTGACCGTACGCGGGAAAGGCTCTGTGGCCCCAGACTTGACTCGCGAGCACAAGCCTTGAACGCCGGATTACCTCAGGTCCGACACCGGTAACCAGCAGCCAGTGACCTTTCGCCATCAACACTCCAGTCCCCGTCAGGTCCTACCCAACTTCCGCGACCAAGTTCCACTTACATCATAGCTGCTGCAGAGGCGCTGAAACCATCTTGCGCTACCATCGACAGCAAACAAAACAGCAAATGTTCCGGCGCAGCCCCCGCATCCTGGTCACGGCACCAATGTTCGGCCCGATCATCCAGTCCCCTACGTTGTGCATTACTGCGGGGACGTCCGGAACAAGAAAACGAAACGAAAACTACGACGGCGGACGAAGACACCACTGGGAGGACGGTACAATAAAATAAAACACGGCGACTTTCTTGGTCCCGATGAGACGACCAGTCTCAACGGGTGTCAAAACGCAACAGAACGTATATTTCACAAATATTACAAACAACATTCAAAACAATAACAACTCAAGCAGACGTCAGTTGCCACCACTGACGTCTCTTTCGTACTCACCCCCCCGTGTGACGGGGGGTAATAAATAATCGCCGATAATAGGGTCCGTGACCCAACAAATCCATTTTTAACAGTTATTTGCAAAAGCTATGAGAAAAAGTCAAACCAATCCTGGATGTCTATAGCACATTTTGAAGGACTTCAAAAGACCTTTCGAATGCATCTAAGAGAGTTGGAATTGATGATGTTTTACGGAAATGCGAGCAATTTTATGATTTTTCATGTTTTTTAGACCTCAAACTTTAATGCCCGTTTTACCCCACTTCCCTTTGTCGTAGAGGGCTCATATTTGGCATGAGTTCATCTCATGTATAGACAAACAAACCCTGCAAGTTTCATCCAAATCGGAGCACCTCGATACGACCTGTTTCACATCGGTGAAAAACTCGCTCTTAATAACCAGAGGTTCAATGTCTGTCCCCTGAAAATATTCTGAATTTTTCGAAAAAAAAATAGGAATGGGCAATCACGGACATTATTTAAACTAAAAATCGAAAACTGGGATGTTTTCAGATAAAACTCTACTGCAAGTGTCTATATCTTGAAAACTATGCAATTTATCGCAAAATCTGTGAGGTATTTTTCTATTGCAATTTAATTTTACAAAGAATACTAAGCCAAAAAAATCAACAAAAATTTTAAATTTCATAAAAAAAAACAAATTTTTCTACACTTATTTCTCTTTGGCTCAAAAGTTGCATTTTTTGCCCCCTAAAAAAATTGAGCTTTATTAGCGAATTTTTGAAAGTTTGATTTTATTTTACTATCTTGACGCTGAAGTGACAAAAACTAATAAGGCAAGAAGCAAAATTGTTAAAACAAGAAGTAACCTAGAAGATGATTGTATTGGTGGCAAAAATGTTGTAGTTGATTTTTTGAGAGAAATTCTTAAAAATTTCAGGCAAATAAAACCATTTTTTCAACTTTACATGCGACAACAACATGTTGCCAAAAAAAATTACGACTTCCTGGATCATCATGAATACATAACATTATTGGTTAAACCTTTAACTACGATTTAAAGTAAAATACTGTGCCAGTTGGACGCAATTTTCAATGCTTGGAACAAAATATGATATTTTCTATGATTAAATTATGAAATAATATTATATTCCTGGTATAATATTTCAAAACATTTACGATCACAAAAACATCTACCCAGTTCCAGTTGACAATACTCTCTATGAGCATATCTTTCTATATGATCATGTTGTGAAGTGAAATTACTGAATACTACACGAAATGAACTTTCCAATGCGTCTGCGCATTTTCGTTGAAGAACATCATACAAAAACATAAATGTTTGAATTCTTGTCCTCTCTCTCCGGACGCCTGCATCTATGCAAGAAGCAAGGCACAATGCTTGACCGTAAATTTACAAACGAGTTGGCACATGATTACGAACCAGCCTACACGCTGCATAAACCAAAACATGACCTCATCGAACTGAACCCTGCAAAGAGGTTTCTCCCATTTTTCCCATAATTCTACAGCATTTCTCTCACTCTCAGCCAATCTGCACTCCCCAACTTTTCCGTGTCCTGTAGATACCCTTATAGTACTACAATCAACAGTGGACTCCGATATGCCCCAAAAGCAGTACAAGTAACTATACAATACAGCCCATCGAAATGTCGGAAGCAACAGGACCGGAGGCACGGTTTCGTGCACCTTGAAGCAGCACGATTCCTGGGAACTGAGCAGTTGTTCGGAGAACAAGTCTTAAACAATATAAAATGCTCTTTCTCGCTGGCGCCAAAGTAATCTTATTATAGGCCAATCCATACCCTTGAGATTTGTTTTTATTGCATTTTAAGTGAGGAAGGCGAAAAACAAATAGGGGGAAATATCTACCCAAGATCCCTAGATCTCGCAATGACAATAAAACTCGAACCCAGATTCATCAGATTGTGTTGCCCAAAGGGATCCGAACTGCTCTGAACCTTCAGCGCGTAGGGTAACCCACGCTGTATCGTCATTTCCCCCAAGCCGATACACTCTATTACACGCAAAAAAGAGTGTTGCGTGTCCCCATCGCATCGTATAGAATCCGTTGAAGCCTCCTGGCCATCGCATTGACAGCCTTTAATCTCATTTCCGCTTTAATTTATTTATGCTTCCCGTTTGTCGTCCACTTGCGTATACGATTCGAGGAGTCTTTTTTCAGAAAACGTTTTCCACCATCGTTTTCCTGTTCCGGGATGGTGACCGGCTTGCAGAACGCAAAATTAACCGCAAATTGATTTGAAACGTATGCCTCAATTTGATTGTTTTTTGTCTTGCATTTCCTATGAGAAAATTTTATACATGATAACATCAACTGGGGCGAAACAGGACTACAGTCTTAATAGAGACCAAGATAGCCTCAAGGTAATTATTATCGAAAGGTAGCTATTTGGGCAGTGAGGTTTTTGCCTCAAAAACAATACTTGCATACCCTCTGGATCAAAATGTCGTCATTTTTGGTTAGCAAGGGAGCGTTCTTTTATTACGTAACGCAAAATTTGGTATAATGACCCCCCCTCCACCCCGCACCTCCTTCGTAACAAATCGCAACAGATGAGCGATACCCCCTACTCCCCCTGTAACGCGTAATATACCCAAAGGAAAAATATATCTCAAAATCTGCAACAGTGGATTTGCTGCAGAAAATGTCACATTTTATAACATTTTTTGCAGCAATCCCGTAGATCATTTTTGCCCACGTGTAAATATTTCAGCGATCTGCAGTTCTCACCAACACATATAATGCTGGCTCATCCCCGAGCAACACTCCAAAGAGAAGCATATGTTGGTGCTCTTTCACTCCCATTTCATCAAGCGTCCATGGCGCGATGGTAGCGTGTCGGATTAATAACCAAGAAGTTGGTGGTTCAATTCTCGTTCTGTTAAGGTTTTTTTTTTGTGAAATACAACCAAAAAGCCGTCGGTAATGTCGATAATTGTCGATAACGGGCAAAAATGTCATACCCCTATATCACAAAAAAATTAATGAGGACAGTTTTCATGCAGATTCTGATATATTTTCATGCCGCCATGCATCACAATCATGCGACCGCCGTTTGGGTGTACAAGGTCTTTTTGCTGATTTTTATGAGTGCTTCCTCCCCTAATTTTCGTTACATTTCGTAGCATACACCGACACCCCCTAAAAGCTATTTAAATGCCCAGTGTCCAGAGCTAACTTTTCAACAACAAACCATTCACTTTAACGACCCCCGGGTCTTTTGTGGTCTCTATTGCAAGGTTTATTTCGAACCTAGGAGTACAAAGGCTTGGATGCCCTCCCCATCCACCCCTCTTTCTACTTCAAGTCTGCTTTTCAAGTGGGCTTCAGCCCAATTATCGAGCGCCCAGAAAAAAGGAGCCCAGTTACCGAACAAGTTCTGTACTTCACTGTTTCAGCTACTGCTAGCATGTTTATTTTCCCAAACCTTTTCACCTGCCCATTTTCGGGGAAATTGCGAGCGTTAGACAAGATGGAGAACTATAGCATACCATTTCCTGCATAGATCCCAGTGCCAGGGTGGGACTCTAAACAGTCCTGGTACGACGGTCCTCCGGCGAGACAGGGGGTTGGTGATGGCTACACGCACCCGCCGTAAAACAGAAGTGCAGAGAGCTCCAGATGCGAGCCGATCCAATCGCCGACCCGATTTTCGGGGATCCAGGGATTGGAAACTCGGGACGTGGAACTGCAGGTCTCTCAACTTCGATGGGAGCGACCGCATTCTTTCCAACGAATTGCGGGTCCGCGGCCTCGAAGTCGTGGCGCTGCAGGAGGTGTGCTGGACGGGGAAGGACCACCGAGAGTACGGGGGTTATACTATGTACTGGAGCGGCGGCGATACACACGAGCTGGGGACAGCTTTTATCGTGCTGGGCGAAATGGCGAAGCGCGTGATTGGGTGGTGGCCAGTCAACGACAGAATGTGCCGGTTGAGAATCAAGGGCCGATTCTTCAATCTGAGCATCATCAACGTGCACAGCCCGCACATGGGAAGCGACGCCGATGACAAGGACGCTTTCTACGAGCTTCTTGACCGCGAGTACAGGAAGTGTCCAAAACACGACGTCAAGATTGTCATCGGCGACCTAAACGCTCAAGTCGGCCAGGAGGAGGAGTTTAGACCGATTATTGGGAGGTTCAGCGCTCACCAGCAGACAAACGAGAACGGCCTACGACTCATCGATTTCGCTACCTCCCGAAACATGGCCATACGTAGTACCTTCTTCCAGCACACCTCCCTATACAAGTACACCTGGAGATCACCAAACGACACGGAGACGCAAATCGACCATGTTCTCATCGATGGTCGGCACTTCTCGGACATAATCGACGTCAGAACCTACCGTGGCGCTGACATCGACTCGGACCACTACCTGGTGGTGGCAAAGCTGCGCCAACGCCTGTCCGAGGTCAACAAGATCCGGTACCATCGCCCGCAGCGGTATAACCTGGAGCGACTCAAGGACCATGAGGTCGCTACCCAGTACGCGCGGGAACTCGAAGCTGCGTTGCCTGACGAGGGTGAGCTCGACGAAGCCCCTCTGGAGGTCTGCTGGAGCCATATGGAAGCAGCCATCAACGCAGCGGCATCGAGCGCCATCGGGTACGTGGACCGAGTTCGACGGAACGGCTGGTTCGACGAGGAATGTCAGGCGATTTGGGACGAGAAGAAAGCAGCGCGGGACAAGTGGCTGCTGCACAACACCCGTGGGAACAAGGAGTCGTACAAACAGTTGCGAAGACAGCAAACCCATCTCTTCCGGGATAAGAAGCGCCGCTTGGAAGAGTTGGAGTGCCAGGACATGGAACAGCTGTATCGCTCCAACGAAACGCGCAAGTTCTACGCGCAAGAAACTCAGTCAATCCCGGACTGGCTTCATGCCGCGAGCCGAAATGTGCCGGGATAAGGACGGAGGAATCTTGACGGACGAGCGTGAGGTGATCGAAAGGTGGAAGCAGCACTTCGACGAGCACCTGAACGGCCCAGAGGCGGAGTACCAGGACGACGGGGGAAACGACGTCAGCGGTATGGTGGACGGCGAGGACGAGCCAGCACCCACGATGAGGGAAGTTAAGGATGCCATCAAGAAGCTGAAGAACAACAAAGCAGCGGGTAAGGATGGTATCGGTGCTGAACTCATCAAGATGGGCCCGGACAAGCTGGCGGCCTGTCTACACCGGCTGATAGTCAAGGTCTGGGACACAGAACAGCTACCGGAGGAGTGGAAAGAGGGAGTAATATGCCCGATCTACAAGAAGGGGGACAAGTTGGAATGTGAGAACTATCGAGCCATCACTATTCTCAACGCGGCCTACAAAGTGCTGTCTCAGATCATATTCTGTCGTCTGTCGGAGCGAGCAAAGGATTTCGTTGGGCCGTACCAAGCCGGTTTTGTGGAGGGGAAATCGACGACGGACCAAATCTTTTGCTACGCCAAATCCTCCAAAAATGTCGCGAGTACCAGATCCCGACGCACCACCTGTTCATCGATTTCAAAGCCGCGTACGACTCGGTCGATCGCGAAGAGCTATGGAAGATCATGTACGAGAACGGCTTTCCCGGGAAGCTGATCAGACTGGTGAAATCGACGATGGACGGGGCGCGGTGCAGCGTGAAGATTTCGGGAGCGATGTCCGACCCGATCGAATCGCGCAAGGGACTGCGACAAGGCGACGGTATCTCCGGCCTCTGTTTCAACATTGGGCTTGAAGGTGTTATGAGGCGGGCGGGCTTCAACATGCGGGGCACGATTATCAACCGATCCAGCCAGTTCATCTGCTATGCCGACGACATGGACATTGTCGGCAGAACGTTCGAGGAGGTGGCCAGGCGGTACACCGAATTGAAGCGGGAAGCAGAGAAGGTTGGATTGAAGGTGAATGTTGCGAAGACGAAGTATCTGCTGGCAGGAGGAACCGAGTCCCTTAGGACTCGCATAGGACCGAGCGTGACGATCGACGGTGACGAGTTCGAGGTTGTGGAGGAGTTTGTGTACCTCGGATCGTTGGTTACGTCGGACAACAACTGCAGCAGAGAAATTCGGAGGCGCATCATCACCGGTAGTCGTGCCTACTACGGACTCCACAAGACCTTACGGTCTGGTCACCTTTCCCGGCGTACAAAGTGTACCATGTACGAAACGCTGATAAGACCCGTCGTCCTCTACGGGCACGAGACGTGGACGATGCTCGAGGAGGACCTGCAAGCGCTTGAAGTTTTGAGCGACGAGTGCTTAGGACGATCTTTGGCGGCGTGCGTGAGAACACTGTATGGAGGAGAAGGATGAACCACGAGCTGGCGCAACTCTACGGCAAGCCAAGTATTCGGAAGGTCGCCAAGGCTGGCCGAATCCGGTGGGCCGGACACGTCGCAAGAATGCCGGACGCGCTGGATGCGCGCCAACCGAACCAGACTATCAATCCGGTGAAGTTGGTGTTTAATTCGGAGCCGGCTGGAACGCGGCGGAGGGGGGCGCAACGTGCACGGTGGTTGAACCAAGTGGAGGAAGATCTGGAAAGTGTGGGAGTTCCGCAGCGGAATTGGAGAGTAGCAGCCCAGGACCGAGTTAGATGGCAACGCATCTGGAGACAGCTCATGACCCGGAGGTTGTACGAGCAGTAAAAGTAAGTAAAGTAAGTAAGTAAGTCCTGCATAGATACAAAAGAATTGAGAAATGCACAGCAGCGCTCTACTACACACCACGGCTCCAGCCATGATGAACTTCCGGTTCGAAGAGAAGAAGATGAGGGCCGATCTCAAGTACTCCTTTCTAACCCAACATAGCTGACAGTAGACTACCTCACTAAGCACACAAAAGTACAAAAAAGACTCAAATTTACACAAACTAAACACACGAGGGAGAGTCGCGACTCTTCCTCTCCACCACGACCAATTTACGGTGTCGCGGCACCTCGTACTACAGTGCGATTAAATATTATTCCACGCTGTATTTTTCCTTCTAGGCGAAACAATCAAAATTACAAATCTTTTCAGGACAACATAATCCTCAAAATTACACTGCTGAGACGGTTTTCACCACATAAACTCATCGAGCTAGACTATTCTGTCCAATCGTCTGGCGGAACACTTGACGGGTCGACGATTGATTCTTAACCTGCAGTGGCTGATGGTGATCTGCGGGTGACGATCGGCTAAATATATGGGCAGACCGATCGCGCAGCGTCTTATCTCTCACGGCTCTGGTTGACTTTTGCCGATAAGAAATTGGAGAGTGACATCCGGGATGGCACTAGGGTGGCTCCCCCAGTGGACTGCGCAGAATGTGTTGCTGAAAAAACAATTTAAGATTCCACCCTAACAGAACATGTCTTTTCTATGGTAAAAGTGAAGTCTGATTTTAAATTTAGTACATCAACATTCTTTTTTCTTTAGCTGAAAACCACTTTTTCATAAAACAATATTATTTACATAAATGAGTTCTAAGCCGGCAGCGAAGATTCAAGGTTGAACGGTGTTTCTTTTGTTTTAATTTGTAATTCAATTTGTTGTTATATTGGTTACGATCTCGGTTACGATAGCCTGTTAGTATAAAGTGTGCATTGTTTGGAGTGCGCTGGCAGTGGTTCTTGATTTTCTTGTTAATTTTTATTTCTTTTGTGTCGTTGCTCGTGGAGTCGATTGTGTGCAGCGGGGCCATGCGGTTGCTTTGCAGGATCGATCGTGTTTTCCGGCGGTCTGTTTTCTCGCTAGCATTTACAATATCAGTCCTTCCTTTATCATCGTTGATCGGAAGGTACGCCGCCGGTTGAGTACGTCTTGTAGAGTCTTAATCTCGGTCCTAATTAATAAGTAATTGAGCAAATTGTTCAATTGGGTACTAAAGCCCTATGTCAATTTTTATGTACAACGGTAAAAAAAACTCGATTAAAAACCATTTCTGATCACTTTTTTTCATTTTAATGCAACAATTTTTTTTTACAAGACAACATTTTTTCGATGGATTAACTATGGTCCCCTTGGAACGAGCTGTCAAGTAGGAGCTTTTCTGTCAAGAAGGACCGCGAGGTTAATTTTTCAAAATTGATTTAAAAATCAATTTTAAACTCTTTGTGGTCGTACAAAAAGTCATTGTACTCAGAAAAATAAGCTCAATCGCTGTAAACAATAATATCAGCAATCTAAGCTTCATTTTAGGACCCGATTGCATACATTTACGTGGTGTCCTAAGTTTGTTCTTTTTTATTTTTTTATTGTTTCCAAATTCAGGACCACCTTAGGGGGGGGGGGGGGTATGGCGATTGTCCACGGTCCATACAAAAAAGATTTTTTTGTATGGACCATTGTCCACGAAGGGGGGGGGGGTTGAGATTTCCAAAAGTGTCCACGTGGTTTATGGATGGTCCCTTCGCTGAAATCAGTATTTTATTCCAGTTTTGGCTTATTTTATTGAAGAGCCAACCGCCATTTATGTGTTTTTTTTTTTTTTTGTTATGAGCACCTGTTCTCAATCATTTATTATGTATGGAAATCTATAAATTCAGTACGAAAACTTTAAATTCTAGGTCACAAATTGGTAAAATTAATTTAGTAAAATAATAAAAGTAAAATAATTTAGAGCACAGACTAATCCGGTCCTATGTCCTATGCCCTATGTCATTTTTTTATGAACTACGATGCACACAAAAAAATATTACTGTAATGACAAAAGTAGCTTACTTTTAAATTAAAAAGTTGCCAAAGTTTGCTGAACGGAAAGTTTTTTTCTTATTTTAAAAATGAAAACTTTTACTGCTAGAGTTTTTGAAAATCTCCTAACTAACTGATTTAAAAGTATTTACTTTTAATACGACTGTATAATTTCTTTCATTTTAACGTTCTCGTGTAACCGTGTACGCCTAAGTCGCAAATGTAAACAAACACTTTGGTGGGTCCGGTAGTGCTGGTGGGTCTGACGCAAAGCAAAGCCGACCGCGGCAGCAGCCAGGACTCGGACGCGGAAACCTTTGTGAGCCAAACAGCAGCAGCTGAACGCCTTCGAAGGAGGGTGGTGCGGGAGCGGGACGAGGTCGAGTGCTCAAAAAGGACAAGGCCAGCTTCCTGCAGAAACTGCAGCTGTTCCACGGTCGGAATGGGTAAGAAGGAAGCTTAAGTGTTTTGTGGGGTTTGTGATTGATTTTGTTTGTTTTTGTAGGGTGAGAGGTAGGAATGTGGATTCGCACCGGTTGTATTCAGTGGTGCTGGCCCAGGATTGGTGGTTGAAGGTCAATTCGTACGAGGACCAGGGCGAGATCATCGAGGAGATGGCGCTGCCGAAGCGTTGCGTTGAAGAAGATTAAGTTCCGGTTTTTGGACAAGTGCGAGAAAGTGAATTTCCACGGTGTCGTGATCGGGGACTTTCTTTTATAATAAAAACACAGATATTTTGCAATTAACAAACAACACGTCTTATTCCACAGAAATTAACCACAAAACTGATTTGACAATCTTCATTCTCTCTTTCGCCAGCCGCGCGCATCTCGTTGTTTTCTCGCTTGTTGTTCTCTCTCGCAGCTCGCTAGCGCGCTCTCGCACTCCATCCGCAATCAGCTAACAAGGCAATATTCATGAAGGTGCGCACTTTTTGTTGCGCTCTTAACTATTATTTATGATTTATATCAATGTTATAATAAATACTCATTTAATAATTTATTACATATTCAATCCTGCAACCCATAATCCCTACATTCTCCCTCTTTTCTACTCTCAAGATGACAAATATCAATCATAATTCCTAACAGAAAAATTGCATGAATGCTAAATTAATCAATGTTTTTTTTAAATTTCCTAAAAGATTTTCGTCGGGTTCCTCGACTTTGTTTTCATGCTGATCTAAATACGAAAGCGCAGTCTTCGAAATGTTTCATCTATGTTGTCCAAGAGACTGACATCCGATCGCAGGAGTTGTAGAAAATGGAATGCACTGATGAGGTTGAAAATTTAAAACACCTGAAAATATAAAAAGAAAAAAACGAGGAGAAAAACAAAAACCACAAATATTTCTCAAATAAACGCAGGTTTATCAATTTTTATGCAATACGAGATTAGTGATTGTTTACCTGATTTTCTTTAAATTTTATGTAATTTAAAATTAAAAAGCAAATTTTACAAACATTGCTGAAACAACACAACACGATTTAAAAAAATAATAATTCAAATTCAAAAGCAATTTTTTTAAACATTTCGAATTAAATGGAATCAAATTATTTTTCTTTATTATCATTTTGTGAATATGAAATATAAAACAATGTGTTCTAAATTCAAAAATCTAACATGTTGCTGACTTAAATAACAAATGAAGCATAATCCTGGCGTTTTTAAAGTTTTAAATTCATGTGTACCATATAAAACAAAGAATAAATATTTCTAAAAATATATACAATGTGGTAATTTATTTAATTTATTTAAAAAAAATCTGAAACAAAAACTATGACAGGCACAGATATTGTTTTTACTCAAATTTACACTTTGAATTTATGTGCGCCCGCCACGGAGTTCAAATCGATCAGCCCAGTGCCACGTCCGATTGATCCACCAGACGGGACTTGAAGTTAAACATAAACTGATTTTAATATTAAATGCAGTCGTGACGAAAAGTATAT
This sequence comes from Culex quinquefasciatus, assembly GCF_015732765.1. NCBI lineage: Eukaryota > Metazoa > Arthropoda > Insecta > Diptera > Culicidae > Culex > Culex quinquefasciatus. The sequence continues at coordinate 107,649,858 of NC_051863.1, forward strand.
GTTTGTAATTAATACCCAAAAACACCCAAAATGGATCTACAAGCAAGCTTATTCCTTCCTCATTTTCAATATTTTTATCTGTACTTTTCTGTAATTTATTCCCAACCAAGCTGTACATCTAAAACAAACAACTTTTTTTTATATAAAGGCTAATATGGAAATCGGAAGGAAAGGAAGGCTTTACGAACAGCAGAACAAAGGAGAGGGAGCGTTTTCTTGGGGCTTTTCTTCACCCTATCTGGCTTGCTTTCGCTTCTACTGCTGCCCATTTGATTTTTTTCTTGACCGGTTCCTTCTGATGTACACACACCGCTTAACATTGTATCAAAAATTACCGCATTTTAACTAATTTTGAAACTGTTAATAAATCATGGCAAAAATTACTAAAATGCAAAATCAGTAATATTTTTAAAGAATTTGTTTTCATCAGTACCGGTACACTTTCATAAAATAAAAATAGTCCGTATTTCAGTTTAGGATGATTTCTTAAAAAGCAATCTCAATAAATGAAGCAAATTGCAAAAATAAGATAAATAATTCAATTAATGCTCAAAATGTGCTTTGCTGCACAAAATACATTTTTATAAAAAATAAAATCAAATGTTGTTTATTCTTGCCACAAAAGCTTTCTTAAATTTTTTTTACCGATTTAACGATTTTGTTCTGTAAATGCATGGTAGTATCAAGATTTTTCAACTTTTATATTAAAAATTTTGAACTTTCTATTAATATTCACTTACGCGATTTTTTAACCAAACAAACGATAGTTTTTACCGAATAGTTTTTTTCTCTGTTGTGTCTACTTAATAATATTTTTGTTTATCTTGAAACAAAACATAGTTCAGAAAATATTATTCTAATGAATAAAACAAAATCATGTGGTAAATTGTTGCAATAAAAATAAAATATATAAATTGAAATAAATGCCGTTCCGCTATATTCGATTTCTATTATATGTCAAATTAATTTTCTCTTCAAATTGTATTTAAAGTAGCTAAAGGAATGGATTCAAGCACTTTTGATATTACCGTAGATTAGATTATTTAATGTTACATTTAATCATGATCCAAACAATGTTTAAGGTCATTTTATTTATAAATACCTTCAAAATTTACTGTGCTTATCAGATAACAACAAAAAAAATATTTTGTTCAATTATTCTTGTAATGCATAGATGTATAGATTGCAATCTGACTACTTTCTCAAAGGGTTCCAGCTCAGGCGAAACATTTTTCAAACTACCACCGCAGAGGTCTGTCAGGCTCCAACACGGTGGAGACAATATCCTAACCATAAATTCCTTCAAAACGTATCTTGCTTACCTAAAAACAGCTGAAAGATTTTTTAATGTTTTATTTTTAAATATTTGGTTTTATTTTTCTCGTAATGTAAAATGGGTTCCAAGCAACTTTGATATATTGCTTGAGTAGATTGTTCACAGAAACTTATTTTTTATAATCACGATCTTTACGATCCCTGTCAATGGTTTCTTTTCTTATTTAAAATTTTAACTTTTTCTTTGCTGATAAACTCCTGTTATGTAATTTGAAAAAGTTTGGTTTCATAATTAAGTACAATCGATTAAAGAACCCTAAAGTGTCTTTAATTTATTTTAAAATAATGTTTCTTTTAATTTAATTTTGATATATTTACTTTACTAAAATTCTGAAAGTGTTTTTTTAACTCAATAAAATGATACATTGTTAAAATATAATTTCTATAGAAATTAATGAATGATTTTGAACTATTTTGATACAAATCACAGATATTGCATTGAAAAATAAAAATTAATATAATAAATATAAATATTTCCTAGTTTTTTTAATTATGTTTTTTTTCGTTGCTCAAATTGTCACTCATACTTCTCAATAATTGAATTATTCAAAATTAATATTTAAATATTTGTATTATTTTCTCTTGTGACGCAACGCTCTCACACTTTAAATTATATTTTAAGAATTTCTGATGATTGATCATTCCTTTATTTATTATTTAAAAATGCATCAAATTAATTATTAAGTGAATTATTTTACCTTTTTAACTAATAATGTAATGTTCATGTTAACGATTACTTAAATTTTTACTTCCTGTGAAATAATGTTGGGTTTCAAGCAACTTTTGTATCACAGCTGAGTAAATCGATTTAAGTAACAATTAACCATAACTACTATCAATATGGAATACTTAATCATTAACGTCTTTCAATTTAGAGGTTTATCTTTCAAGAGAGGACAACTCCAGTGTTAGATAAAGTGACAACCGTTTTAGTCCTATTCAATGAATTTAAAATCATTTTTTAGGTAGTTCACAGACATAACGCCAAAATACATATTGCTTTATTTGTGGATACCAAAAAGTGCTCACTTTCACATTTAAATTTATTTATTCATTTTCTTATGTCAATTTCTTTTGTGATGTTAAAGACGGTCCTTAATTGAATGAAAAGATTTGCTGAACAATATATTTCTAAAATCCAAAAGGCTCCTTCTGCGAAGTTATTAAAAAAAAATCATCGCAAAAGTCTGTCGGGTTCCTTTATCGAGGAGATTGTTATCTGACTGCTTTCGCAAAGAACTCCAGCACAGATTATTCATTTTTTTAATCTGACTACCATCACAGAGGTCTGTCTGTCAGGCTCTAACACAGAGAAGACTTTTTTCTGACTACCATCGCAGAGGTCTGTCAGGCTCCAACACAGAGGAGACTTTTTTTCTGACTACCATCGCAGAGGTCTGTCAGGCTCCAACACAGAGGAGACTTTTTTCTGACTACCATCGCAGAGGTCTGTCAGGCTCCAACACAGAGGAGACTTTTTTCTGACTACCATCGCAGAGGTCTGTCAGGCTCCAACACAGAGGAGACTTTTTTCTGACTACCATCACAGAGGTCTGTCTGTCAGGCTCTAACACAGAGAAGACTTTTTTCTGACTACCATCGCAGAGGTCTGTCAGGCTCCAACACAGAGGAGACTTTTTTTCTGACTACCATCGCAGAGGTCTGTCAGGCTCCAACACAGAGGAGACTTTTTAATCTGACTACCATCACAGAGGTCTGTCTGTCAGGCTCTAACACAGAGAAGACTTTTTTCTGACTACCATCGCAGAGGTCTGTCAGGCTCCAACACAGAGGAGACTTTTTTCTGACTACCATCGCAGAGGTCTGTCAGGCTCCAACACAGAGGAGACTTTTTTCTGACTACCATCGCAGAGGTCTGTCAGGCTCCAACACAGAGGAGACTTTTTTTCTGACTACCATCGCAGAGGTCTGTCAGGCTCCAACACAGAGGAGACTTTTTTCTGACTACCATCGCAGAGGTCTGTCAGGCTCCAACACAGAGGAGACTTTTTTCTGACTACCATCGCAGAGGTCTGTCAGGCTCCAACACAGAGGAGACTTTTTCTGACTACCATCGCAGAGGTCTGTCAGGCTCCAACACAGAGGAGACTTTTTTCTGACTACCATCGCAGAGGTCTGTCAGGCTCCAACACAGAGGAGACTTTTTTTCTGACTACCATCGCAGAGGTCTGTCAGGCTCCAACACAGAGGAGACTTTTTTCTGACTACCATCGCAGAGGTCTGTCAGGCTCCAACACAGAGGAGACTTTTTTCTGACTACCATCGCAGAGGTCTGTCAGGCTCCAACACAGAGGAGACTTTTTTTTCTGACTACCATCGCAGAGGTCTGTCAGGCTCCAACACAGAGGAGACTTTTTTCTGACTATCATCGCAGAGGTCTGTCAGGCTCCAACACAGAGGAGACTTTTTCTGACTACCATCGCAGAGGTCTGTCAGGCTCCAACACAGAGGAGACTTTTTTCTGACTACCATCGCAGAGGTCTGTCAGGCTCCAACACAGAGGAGACTTTTTTCTGACTACCATCGCAGAGGTCTGTCAGGCTCCAACACAGAGGAGACTTTTTTCTGACTACCATCGCAGAGGTCTGTCAGGCTCCAACACAGAGGAGACTTTTTTCTGACTATCATCGCAGAGGTCTGTCAGGCTCCAACACAGAGGAGACTTTTTTCTGACTACCATCGCAGAGGTCTGTCAGGCTCCAACACAGAAGAGACTTCAAAATTAACTATGACTAATCAATTATAACGGCAAAAACGTTGCTCAAATCAAATTTCAAAGCAAAACATTGATTGTCAATTTCTGCATAAATCTATAAAATTTTCATTAGATTTCTAAAACGATAGTTTTCAATTTCCACAGCATCAAGCAACAATCTAATATTGCATCAAATTCACATCAAAAATTTATCGTCAATAATAACAACAATCAAATCTTCATTCAAATGAGAACTATACATTTTTTCATTAACCATAAAATTAATAATCAAATTTAGCATTAACTTCAAAACAAAACATTGGTCATCAATTACCATATGAACAATCAAATATTGCGTCAAATTTAAAACTCAAAATTGCCCATCATAAAACCACAATCAAATATTGCATGAAATTTAAAACCGAAAAAAATACCTTTCTATAATAACAAAACAAAATTCTGAAAACAAATCTTGGCCTTCGATTGCCACAACAAAAAGCAAATCTATCATCATATTCAAAATAATAACTGGTTTTCGATTACCACAATATCAATCAAACCTCGTATCTTAATCGAAACAAAATATTGGTTTTCATTTATCGCAAAAATAAGCAAATTTGTCATCTTATCATAACAAAACATTGGTCTTTAATTCCCTCATCAACAATCAACTCTTTCAATCAAAATTAAACCTGTAAATTTTGTAATTTGTGATTTTATTGGACTTTGCATCAAGTTATTGCCACAACAAGCATATCTTTCATTAAATTTAAAACAAAACTAACAAGAAGCAAATATTTATCTTATTCAAAAATAAACATTGGTCTTCAATTACCAAAATAACCAGCATCCAATCCAAAATAAAAATAATGATCATCAATAATAACAACAATCCATAACAATCAAATTTTGCATCAAATTCAAAACAAAACATTGGAGTTTAATTTTCACAACAACAATTAAACATTGCATCAAATTAAAACAAAACATTGGTCGTCAATCAAAACAACAACAATCAAATCTAAAGCAAAAATGTGATTGAACAAAAACAATCAAATTTCGAGCAAATTATTTGCCTTCAAATTCCATCATTAACTTAGAATAAAACATTGGTTTTCAATTATCACAACGAAAAGCCAAACTTACTACTTCAAAACAAAACATTCATTCCCAATATCACAACAACAAGCAAATCATTCATTAAATTCAAGACCGTCAATTATCGCAGATAGTTTTATGCCTTTTATCAATTTCAAATAACAAGTTCAAGCAAACATCTACCTGTTTCAAAACACAGGCAAAACAACAAAGCGAAACTTTGGACCTGCATCCTGGCAGGTAAACAAAACTGTTGGATTTCACAACACAACAATTCAAGCAAAACAAATGATCTTTCATGAATCAAATGGTTCGACTTACCGGACTGTGCCATTGTCGTGATCGGGGACTTTCTTTTATAATAAAAACACAGATATTTTGCAATTAACAAACAACACGTCTTATTCCACAGAAATTAACCACAAAACTGATTTGACAATCTTCATTCTCTCTTTCGCCAGCCGCGCGCATCTCGTTGTTTTCTCGCTTGTTGTTCTCTCTCGCAGCTCGCTAGCGCGCTCTCGCACTCCATCCGCAATCAGCTAACAAGGCAATATTCATGAAGGTGCGCACTTTTTGTTGCGCTCTTAACTATTATTTATGATTTATATCAATGTTATAATAAATACTCATTTAATAATTTATTACATATTCAATCCTGCAACCCATAATCCCTACACACGGTGAGTAGAAGGATCCAACAAAGAGGAGTACGACGAAAAGCGGCATAATCGGAGGTGGTCAGCGCGGGGGTTTACAACACCGGTGAGTATTGAGAATGTGTGCAGTGGATAACCAGCCAACTTAACATACTTTCCATGTCTTTTAGCAACTTCCCGCCCACAAACGCTAACCTCGCGACGGTGTAGCTTCAGCCGAATGGACCTGGACAGTGCTCAAAATCGAATTCCGTTCCAGATGCGCTTTCAGGATCGGGAACTCCCCGTTCAGGCACTTTACTTCAGAGCCGAGAAACGTCGACCACCCTTCCCGAATCAACGGCCAACTCCTCCAAGACTGTCCTGATTGAGGCCGGAAACGTGGCCATCTTGTTCTTTACATTGCTGTCGCGCGTCGAAACCACCATCCGGAACCGTCCAGCCTGGAGTATTCAGAAGTGACCGGTGACGTACCGTAAGAATCGGTACAGCTTTGGCTTAGACTCGGATGTTGTTCTACCTTGGGCAGAAGAGTTTAATACAATAAAAATAGTTTTTTTAACATACTGTTTAATTTTTTTTAAATTAATATAAAAATCAAGCAAATTTTTTTCTGAAATTAGTGTAGTAGTGTTAAATGTTGTGTATTCTTGTCATAAAAGGTTTCTTTTCCAATTAAAAGTAAAATACTTTTACCGATACAACGATTTTGTTCGAAAAATGCATGGTAGTATCAAAAACTTTACAACTTTTAAATTGAAAAGTTTGAAAATATTCACCAACGCGAATCCAACGAACGATCTTTTTAAATTTAGAGTATTTTTTCTTTGTGTGATCACTTTCTTTCCATTTTAATGCAAAAAAAAATTTACAAGACAATATTTTTTAATGAATCAACTATGGTCTTCTAGGAACGAGCTGTCAAGTAGGACTTTTTCTGTCAAGGAGGGCTGCAAAATTGGAGCCTAACATTCCCTTTCACTCAAATGACAGTTTACATAAGGTGTGAAAGGGACACACTCTTGGTTAAAAAAGTTATGTGCCCTAATGAAATGGCAAGCACGAATTATTTTCTTAAAATTGATCTAAAAATCAATTTCTATTTAAGAAAATCTTTTAAATCCTTTGCGGTCGAACAGAGGGTCATTTTTCAGAAACAAAACAATAATATTATCACAACATTTAGCCTCATTTTAGGACCCAATTCATCAATCAATTAACTAATGAGTATCCAGATTTTTGAGCGAAAATGGCGTTACGAATGGTGAACGCCCGAAATGTCAAAATCACGCAGTGGTACCAACATTCCAAAAGAAGTGTGCCATGACATGACAGCCAAACTTGTTTTGTAATGTTGATATCACTGCGTAATTTTGACATTTCGGGCGTTCACCATTCGTAACGCCATCTTCGCTTAAAAACCTGGATATGATTTAAAGGCTCTGAAGCAAACTTTCGATGCATGTTCATTAGAAACTGGATGGGTATGTACATAAATCCAACGATTTTCAACGACTATTGTGAAGAAAATCCTATAAAATCGAAAAATAAATCCTCTAAAGAAACGCTAGGAAAGAGCCCTTCTTTCATGGTGGCAAACGGATTTTTTTCTTATGATTGATCTGCGAAACACACCGTGCAGCCAATTAAGTTCAATTTTGACCATTTCAAATGTTAACTTCCGTGATGAGACGTCACTGTCAAATGCCCGCGTTTTTACAAGCAAACTTTTTAAAATTGCCGCTAGAGGGCTTGTTAAAAGTGCTACTATCCCAACATTTAAAAATGGCTTACATTTGTTCGCATTCAAAAATCGCTATAAAATTTAATTTAATCACAGAAATTTCTAGAAGATTACATCAATTTTTGTTTGGAAAAACATAACTTGTAGCTCCAGTAGTAAATAAAATTGCCTTTAGTTTAAATAAATGTTTGCAGCTGCATAAAAAGCTTTCCCTCCAAGCATCATCCATTTAACATGGACCCTTTCCCAATGTTACGCTCGACTTTTTTCTTATTTTTCATTGCCGCCCGAAAGTCGCCGTGGAGTATCGCGAAAAATCGCATCTTTGCCGGGTCGTAATCGTGTCCGCGCGGCGGATAGCTTCCGAAACGGATTAATCTCCTGTGCGCCGCATTCCGGAAGTAACCAGTGTGAAGTGGAGTGTCGAGTGCAACCCCGAAACGGTGGCCCCACGCGTGAAATTTGCGATCGGAAAATTTGCCAAAATTCACAGCCTGCTGCTGCTGCTGAGCCACAGAAATGGGCGCCTACTTATCGGAACCGCTCACGACGAAGAACTCGTCGGACGAGGCCAACAATTTTCTCGCGTCCGGTTCCAGCTCGATGCAGGGCTGGAGAATTAGCCAGGAGGTGAGGGGGGTAGAGATTATTTTTTGGGGTTTTCTGCAAAGGTTGAGTGTGGGGGAATTGGTGGGAAGGGAGTGCTGCTTCCCGGCATGGTCGGTCGCGTTCCGGCATCTTGATTCTCTCGAGTTTTTCTTCTCACCTCACCGCAGCAAGAAGACTGTCAAGGGGTGGAGGAAGAACGAAAAAAATGCTTGTTGTACGGGTGTTAACGCACAAATTGACGATTTTGTAGAAAACATTTGGACGACACTGTAGTAGAGATTCATGTACTTTTCTGTTGTATGTTTGTAGATGTTTTAGTACATGTGCCATAATGTTTTGTAAAGTCTCCCGGTTAAGAGATTTAGCTTGCTCAGAATTCCCAGAAACTAGACCAGTTACTTCTGACCAGACGGTCGACCAGAACAGACACAGCAGAAACAAGATAAGTAAAGTTTACCCGTCCACAAACACTCTGTCTTTTGAACGCAAAGCGGAATAAAGTCGTCCCTTAACTCTACGCGTATTTTTTGACTCACCGAACATCTCAGGCACAGGACCACATCCAACGCTTGGAATGTGCGTCAACAACGGGAAAGAAGAGTGCGGTGTGGTGTTGGATCATGGTTGATTTGGACTCGTAAGGTTGCCCGCGAGAGGTTTGTTTGTCAGCAAAGGCGGTCTCATTTGCATTTGCATGAGTTTTCGTGTTAAATTATTTAAAATTTGCTCAGTCAGAAGTTGATAAAAAATAGCTTTGGAAATTCTCGATAATGTGCCACTTCGCAGTTAGGAAGAGCGATCCGACCGCACGTCAACTTTGAGACACGCACGCAACGCAGAAAAACAAGGCATTTTTCTAGCATTGTAGCTCGTCTGGCATCGAGAATAGTAGCTATTCTCCTAATGATCACATTACGGAATTGCCCGATCCAGCTGTAGTTGAATCTCAAATCATTGCACAACAATTTACCATTGATTGAATTGAACCAGTTTGAAACTCCAGAAATCAGTGCTGAGTCTGACTCTCTACAACATCCTCACCTCCAACTTGCCGATGATTGATGGAGTCAATCAAACCATCCACATTAACGACCCCCGGGTCTTTTGTGGTCTCTATTGCAAGTTTCTGCTCGAACCTAGGAGTCCGGAGGCTTAAATGGGGAGAGCACCCAAACCTCTTTACTCCAAGGAACCTTCCACCCCAGTGTTTGAACTGACGACCTTTGGATTGCGAGTCCAACCGCCGCCAGCGATTCCACCGGAGTAGGCTTGGTTTGGTGTGTTGTTTGTACTTATGGCATGGAGACGACTCCTACACCTGGAATGACTTAACGGCCTAACAACAACCAAGGCCGGGACCGACATTTTACTTCCTCATCCGATTGATGGAGTGTCGTACGCATTTTTTGCGGACGGTACTGCATACTTGGCACCGAACAAGAACCTGAAGATCGTCGTCACCCACCTTCAAGCAGCACGGAACAACCTCGAGTCTAGATTATTCAGCTGTTGAAAGGCAGTCCAAATCTCAGTAACTTCACACAAGTAATGCTTAAACAACGAAATAAAAGAAATGTAATGATCAACGTCAACGGTCAGCCTGCAACGTAAGACGATAACGTCGTGGTCCTAGGAGTGGAAATTCATCGTCAAGGAGGTGAATCGGTCCATCAAAGCGCTCTACTCCCTTCTGAATTGGCAGTCGAAGCTCAACATCAAGAACAAGTCACTGGTGGGCAAGTGCATCATTCGGCTAATGTTGACCAATGCTTCCCGAAAACGACTTCAGGTTAAGCAGAACAGGCTGCTTTAGATGGTGCACAACCTGGGTCCGTTGTACCCGACCGACGATCTACACAAACTGGACGGCGTCGACACCGAAAGGGCAACGAGAACTTTCAGGAACGAAGCACTCATCCGTCATCAACTGTGATATTAGTTTCAAGCCAAACATAGATCTCTGAATTGCAAACGTAACATTCTGGAGCAGAACTGTTAAATTGAAATAAATAAAAGTGAAAATTAAACTTTTTAATCTATTTTCTCTCCAGGATGCCCACAACTGTATCTTAACTTTCGACACCAATACATCCTTTTTCGCTGTGTACGATGGACACGGCGGATCGGAGGTGGCCCAGTACTGCAGCATTCATCTGCCCACGTTCCTGAAGAAGCTCTCCGCGTACAAGGCAAAGGACTTTGAGCAGGCGCTCAAGGATGCCTTCATCGGGTTTGATGCGACCCTGCTGAGCGATAAGGTCATCGAGGAGCTGAAGAAACTCTCCGACAAAAGCAACGGAGAAGACGAAGCAATAGAGGAGGACGAAGAGGAGGACGAGGACGACAATGTGGACGACCTGTGCAAGGAAGCCTGCATGCCGTTGAACGAAGTTCTGCAGATGTACAAGAAGGACAAGAAAAACCCAGCCATCAGCAAACTCAAGGAAGGCAACAGCTCGAAGCCGGTGTCGCCGTTTTTGAAGGGCAAACGAAAAGATTTGACGTCCGATCCGGCGGAAGAAGCTGCCGCCGGGCCGAGCTCGAGCAACGCCGCTGGCTCGTCTTCAGCGGAAGCGGACGCTTCGAGCAGCAAAAATGAGTCCACGCCGGACGCGGCCGACTCCACCGTCAGCAGCTCCAGCACTAAAACCAGCGAGTCTTCGGAGGTGCCAGAATCGTCCACGGCTTCGGACGAGAAGAAGGCCGCCGACCAGAGCGATGAAATCAGCGACACCGCCGGGAAGGTCACGAAGCAGGAGTGCGCCCCGGACAGTTCGTCCAAGGCGGGTGAAGACGACAGCAAGGACTCGAAGCCGGTCGTGAACGGCGATGCGGCCGAATCGAAGGCCGTCTCTTCGTCATCGTCTTCGGCTTCGGCAGCCCAGGAAAATGGCGTCGGATCGAGCAATTCCGCCGCCGGAGGCAGCTCCGCTTCCGGTAGCGCCGTAGACAGCTCGTCGGCCGGATCTTCATCCGCTGCTGCCGCCACCACCCCGAAGGGACGCAAGGCAAAGAACGGCGCTGCGCTCGCCACCCCGGTGGACGACTCGGACGATGATGACACCGAAACGGACGAAGAGTTCCCGCCGGTCGCGGACGCCAACGAAACGTCGAGCACCGAGGACGGCGAGGAGGATCCGTACTGGTGAGTTAAGCTAGATTGTTGCGTTTCACGGACGCGGACTTATTTGCCACAATTTTTGCAGCGAGGAGGGCAGCGAAGAGGAAGAGGACGAAGACGAGGGCGAAGGGGACTACGACGAGGAAGACTACATGAACGAAGAGGACGAAGCGTTCATGAACAACATCACGGACGAGCCCGGCAAGGACAGCGGCTGCACGGCGGTTGTGGCACTGCTGCACGAGAAGGACCTCTACGTGGCCAATGCGGGTAAGATGTGCGATTAGGCGGGGCGTTGGTTTAGATGTTCAAAAATGTTGTACTTCTTCTACAGGTGACTCGCGCTGCGTCGTCTGCCGCAATGGAAAGGCCCTGGAGATGAGCTTCGATCACAAGCCGGAGGATCAGATAGAGTTCGACCGGATACAGAAGGCGGGCGGTCGGGTCACGCTGGACGGGCGCGTCAACGGGGGCTTGAACCTGTCGCGTGCGATCGGCGATCACGGCTACAAAATGGTGCGTTCGGTTGGTGCGGTTGTCTTGTTGTTGGATATTTTAAAGGTTTTGCCTTTTCAGAACAAGAAGCTGCCCCCGGAGGAGCAGATGATCTCGGCGCTGCCCGACATCAAGAAGATCACGATCGGACCGGAGGACGAGTTCATGGTGTTGGCCTGCGACGGCATCTGGAACTTTATGACCAGCGACGACGTGGTGGAGTTTGTCCAGGAGAGAATCGCGGATCCGACGAAAAAACTGTCGGAAATCTGCGAAGAGGTACGATCGCAATTTGTGGAGGCATTTCTCGACAATTTTTAACTAATGACACCCTTCCAGATGTTCGACTACTGCTTGGCGCCGCACACCAAGGGTGACGGCACCGGCTGCGACAACATGACCGCCATCATCGTCAAGTTCCAGTCGAGTCTGACGGGGGGAGCGTCCCGGAAGCGTGCGGCCTCGCCCGAGCCGGAAACGACCGCGTCCGAGAGCGACTGCAAGAAGGTCAAAACGGAGGAGGCCAAATCCAGCACCAACGGCGGCGGCGGCGCCAGTGACGAGAAGGAGGCGGCCGCGGCCGTGGCCACAATCGCCGAACCTGCCACGTCGGAAGAGGACGCGGCAGCGTCGTCTTCGACGTGAATTCATCGCTCGCAGTAAGTGGAATCATCATTTTTCTTTTCTAATTTATCATCCGACACACGTTGGCCCAGAATCACCCCCGCGATTTCAAGCAAACGGACACGTGCGTGCGTGAAGTTCGTTTTAAACTCAGTTTTCTTTTGACTAACGCGTTACACATTTTATGGAGTAAGTAATTGTAGTACATAAAATCAAACAAACAAACAAACACATTCAGAAACAATTAACTACGTCATTGCGTATGGTCAGTATTTCTTGGGGGAGAGTTGTTGTAAAATTTTGAACCTTTGTTTTTAACGCTGGCAGCAGAAGAGAAGCGATCATGCTTTTAAAGTAGAACTCAAGAGAACAGTAAAAAAATCCCTCTCTCTATTGACTATTGAGAAGTGTGTGCTACACGAAATTTATTGAATAATTATATAAAGCATCGTTATTCAAAAGTAAAGCAAAACACACCCACAAAACAAAGTAAAATCTGATAACCAATAGTCGTTTAATGTGAAAAAGGACAAAACTCGTTTCCATTTGATACATAGTGTCAACTTTTAAAAAAAACGAAAAAGTATAAATTGAGCACGTTGATGCTTAGTAATTACTAATAGATGATGAGCAAAGACACTATACAGGAAAATACAGAAATGAATGTAAATATTGCTTACTTTAACCATCAAACACAAAACAAGAAACATTAACAAAACCAAACTTGCGCCCATGAAATCATAAAATAAAAAAGTGTCTGTAGCAATAACATAAAAAGGAAAAACATAAAACCATACCAACTGCGAAAAAAATCTGAAAAATTTTACCCTCCCCACATAAAGCCCAGGTAATTTGTAGCTGATAGAGGGCAATAAAGTGTCTTTTGATCAAATTTGAGCACTTTTTCTCTTAGTAAGTGTCGTATCACAGTGAAAAACTCCCTAAATTTCAACCAACTCTTTATTCTCCTACTGATTCTGGTAGAAATTGTCCACAACCTCCTGCTGCTCGGACTCGATCCGCTGCAGATACTGATACTCGATCTTCAGCTTGTCCAGCTCGACCATTTTCTCGATAATTTCGCTCTGTAAAAAAAAATCCATGTCTCATTCATAACCACGCACACGCTCAAGAAAAGTCTACCTGAATCTGCTGCTGCTCGGACTCGCGCTGCTTCGAGAACGTCTTGAGCAGGTTCTGCACGCCGACGGCGCGCATCTTTTCCTGGTCCACTTCGGCGGCGAAGCCCTCGACGATGCCGGCGAACCGCTCGATGATGCCGCGGAACTCGCCGAGCTCTGAAAGGAGCGAATTTTTGAAAGAAATACAAGATTTGATTTTCAACAAGTCAGCTGGCAGGAGAAGTTTGTTGTCGACTGTTAGGGGACCTTTTAGCTACCCAAAACCAGATCAAGAAAAACATCGTAAGGCCGCTTAAAAACTGGAACATCAACACTTCTCGTCTTACAAATCCATTTCCTAAAATAACAATAAATACCATAGGACTCATCAAAACCGTTGTCACTGATCTCCACTGGACACTTCTGGAACCGTAATAAACATGCGACGCGTCAAACTTCTTAATTTTGGATAGGGAGTGTTTTAAGGTGTAACTTTGCGACCTTGAACGGTTCCAAGGTTCTGCGGTGGCCACAATCGAAACTAAATTCTCAAAAATCTCAAACCACTCTTGCGACATAACATTCTTCATGGTTTTAATACAGGGTGGCCACCTCGGGAAAAAACCGGGAAAACCGGGAAAAAACCGGGATTTTTATCCGCCGGGAGAAAACCGGGAAAAACTCGGGAATTCGACTGACAAACCGGGAAAATATTTTAAGTTTAGTTAAAATTTGACAAAAGCCTCTTTAATTTATTCAATATGTTCTTTTCTCAATTAGAATGTTATTCCTGTTATTATAAATGAAGAATTCGCGAAAACTATGTTTGAATTTGTGTAGTAGACTCATGCTTCTTGGTTATGGATGTTTTTTGTATCCTATTATATTTTTACAAGGCGATTTTTTTTTAATAAAGCAAAATGTTTCCTCTACCAGCGATTCTCAACCTGGGGTACATATACCCCTGGGGGTACCACAAGCGGTCTCAGGGGGTCCGGAGGACAAACCCCGCAATGGCGAACATTTGTCCCAAACAAAATATTTGAGAGAATAAAAAAACAAATTGCTTTGAATCAAAAAATAACAACCATGCCCAATCAGAAAATGTTTAAAAAATATTTGAATGATAAATCTATAATTTGCATTCGTTTAGAAATTTTATGAATTTGAAGTAAAGTGCACCGTTTTTGAGTTTTTAGTTTTTTTCTACAATTATTTGTTTTAAATTTGTATATGCAACAAAAGAATGGATCAAAAATGTTCAAAAAAGAAAGCAGAAAAGAATTTTCTCAACCATTTAATAGAATAATTTTTCAATTGAAAATAGCTACAACTTCAAAAAAATACTATTTACAAAATTTAAATTTACATAAAAATAAAATTTAAAAAAATATGGGGATGTTTGTAGAAATGAAAAAGACAACGAAAATTTAATTTACAAAAAAAAATTATCTAAATTTAAAGACATTTTCAGTAGTTTTAAAGAAAAACAGGAAACAACATTTTGTTATGAAGCTTTATTAAAAAAAAAAGAAAAAAAAAACTGATTTGAAGAAATGTACATGGACGTTGTGTGGCCTATCCAGTACATGTTTTTAAACAACTCTAGAAACAAGATTTACGACATTTTTAATACTTCAAAATTCATGTTTCTTTCTTCGTGAATTGGAATGTAAAAAAATCTCATGCAAACGAAAAATTTCATGTATGAACGCTAGGGGGTACCAGCAGCTTAATGGCCTATCTACAATCACTTAGCTTAGAAAATTTCACTTAGCTTAGGAATTTGAATCAATGGAAATGAATCTGAGTTTCTACAATGGAAAAGTAATCAAATTAGAAACTGACGTTTGGTTTGGAAAATTTCAAAATCTACGGTAAGTTGACGTTTCCATATCAAAGGTAAACAAACAACTGCATAGCAACGTATATCAGCCCAGCAAGTTTTCTAAGTTGATTGTGGATGACGAACGTAAGTTGCAGACTTTCCAAAGTAACTACTTTACTTAGATGTTCTAAGCTAAGTGATTGTAGATAGGCCATAAGTCAGTCATGCAATTTGAACGGAACCCGTTCTGCGTTCGTTCTCTTTCTTCAAAACGAACTGAACCCACCGCGCAGGAGCCATTGCTTTTCGTTCCAAAAACAGAACGTCACTTTTTCGTGCCGTTCTCTTCAAAGTTTGGAACGCGTTCTGTGAACCGCCTGTAGCCAGAGGCTCTCTATGGCAACTGTTAAACTTAAATAAACATTCAGTAGAATGCTTTGTACAGAGCTTAGTTAGCTCGGTGGTAGCATGCAAGAACAGTATTCAAAGGAAGTGAGTTCGAATCTCAATTTTGGAAACATTTTTTTGTGTGGTGGGTGCCAACTTTTTGACGACGACTGAAATTACATTTCGACGTCGTCGTGCTATCTTGTCGCACCCGCCATTTTGACGTTCCGAGAAAAACGCGTTTTAATGTTTGACCTTGAATATTCAAAAACGAGAGCACGCAATGTAAACAATAACAAACACGTTTTGTTTGGCTGACCATTCTGTGCATTGTCCCAAAGTTTGGTTGAAGTTGGTTGCTGGAGTCCCGAGTTATAATTACAAATGTTTACGGTAGTCTAGCTTGTACGTGCGACAAACGCATCCTGACTTTCCTGGCCTGAAATCCCTTTGGCTTTTGTCGCACTTACATCAATTTTCATGGAGTGACAAGATAGCACGACAAGATTGAAACTACTTTCATATGTAAAGTGACAAAAATACACGGAGTTTTTCGGTTTTTGTTGAATATCTCAGGATTGAAATCGAATTTTGGGGATCTGTGAAGGTCAAAGGTGAGGCATTGTGAGCTGCACAAAATGGCGTTCTTAACTCAATTTGGCCCAAAATGCACGTACGACAAGTTAGCACGATGGCGACGATTTTATACAAATCAAGGGACACTCCAGCTGGGAGGCTAGGAGACTAAATTAAACGGTTAAAAAGCAAAAAAGCACCCCAACTAAAATGGAGACGAAAACATATCGCCACCGTGATTAAAAAAAATCAATGCTTTTCTAGTTCAGGAAAAAAGAGATTCGAACTCATTACCTCTGATTGCTAAACCTAATTGTTACCACTAAGCTAGCAGTACTGATATGTAAATAGGTGATTAAAAGTCAATGAAATTTAGCTAGTCTACTGAGGTCTTATCAAAGGTTAATGTTGAAGTTCTGAACTGGGTTCTCCGTTCGTTTCAAAAAGGCCTACTGAACGAACGTTTCTTAGAGACGAGCGTTCGTTCTCAGAGCTGTTATTTTTCGTGTTGCTGTGTGAACTTGAACGAACGGAGAACCCGTTCAAAAGCATGACTGGCTTAAGTAACACGAAAAAGGGTACCTAGCCTAGAAAAGGTAGAGAACCGTTGAATTATAACATATTTCAACATAAAAATAATAATATCATGGAGTTTCTGTTTGTAAATAAATTTTATTTGATAATATTTGAGAATCTCAGCCAGACAAATTATTAAGGACAACTTGCAATGATTTTTTTTTGCAAAGTTTTTTTAAATGTCGTTTGAAATTTATGTAAAATTTTCAGTAATTTTAAAAATATAATATATTTAGAATTCTGCTACAAAAACGTCACTTGAAATACAGGCAATCACTTTTAGGTGATTACTACATCAACACAAAAATTGAGATCATGTTGAAAATAAGGCCGATGCTAATATTTTTCAAAATTTTTGTCCCTCGGCTCTGGCCGGGGTCAAGTGGGGAATAATCCATAGTCTCAACATTTGAATGCAAAAGTGTTCAAATACATTTTACACTAGTTTATTTGTTTTGTCTTCAAAAAATGTAAGATTTTGCGGTAACAAAAAAAAAACTAAAGGTGTAAAATTTAAAAAAATAAAAGATTATTAAATTAACATGCTTAAAAATGATTCCAAACGCAAGGGAATGCATTTTATATTGATTTCAGCTGGTTGCACTTAAATTTCAATTGAAATTTTGATGTTTTTTAAAAATATTTTGTGCCCCCTGATTTTTCGAGGCAACTAACGAATTAACGAGCATTTACATAACTGTTGATAACAATTTATTTTTGCAATTCTTTTCTTTAAAATTAATAAATTGTAGTAATAATTAATCTCATTCTAAAAAATAAAACGATTTTTTAAATTTTGAGGTTAAACAATCTACATGTATGATGATGAAAAATCCCAATCATTATGGAAATTAGATGTTTGGATTGGAAACAGATAAAAACGGCTTCGTTTACAACTTACTTACTTTTTACTCAAGATTTGAAAGCTTTCTTGAGGATTTCAAACTTTGAACCAAATGTATGCGTTCAAAAAGTATGTTGGTACTAACGTTAGCCTAAAAAAACATTGTAGTTTGGTTTAAAAACATTTCGGAAAATTCTCTCTGGGCTCGGGAGAAAACCGGGAAAAAACCGGGAAATTGAAAATCGAAATCTGGTGGCCACCCTGTTTTAATAAAGAAGTGTTCCTAAATTGAATTTTGTTATCTGCTGGAACCACTATTGAGAATACCTGGACTAGTCATCATTAAAACAGCCCCGATTATCCGAAGGTTTGTACAATCGGTAAAAGAATCATGAACAAAAATGTTTTTTTTTTTTCTTACGCATTACTTCAAATTCGGATTCTGGATCAGTGCATAATTGACAAAGGGAGCGCGTGGTCGTAAAAAATATTCGGAGTGAAAAGTAATTTTTTTGTGTGTGCCTTTTGTTTCACATTTTTGAAAATAAATAAATATATAATGAACGAAAGACGCACTGACAATGTGGATCGTTGAGTTAATAGTGGAGCAAATAACTGTGTGTGAGTGAGTTTGTGTGTTAACCAGAAAGACCTTCCCATAGCATCGTTGCTCAGAAGGCTCGCCGACGGGTCTGTTATGAAAGTCCTCTCCATAGCGTCGTAGCTCGGGAGGCATCGAAAAGCCAATACCTTGAGCAGCATGAGCATGGTTGACTACCAATGAGCTGCTACTCCGTTATTGAGGCATCGAAAAGCCAATATCTTATCCTACTAACCCAAAAAAAAATTAATCACGTGATGCTTGAAGGAGATGCTGTGGATTCAACGGTCTCAAGCGGTATCAACAAGTATACAGCGAAAAACTGTGCGCTTGATGAGTCTGCAACTTCAACTATCGGACTAACATTCCTCCCTTTCGTTGAACTGCAGGCTTCTTGGGAGGGCGCCGGTATTGACTAATAAAGTAGAGATCTTCAGAGGTTAAACAGTGAACGGGTGGTTGGCTCCCACTGATCATTTTTGATTCATTGTTTAACTTCAGCTGATCTGTCAATAACGGAGTAGCAGCTCATTGGCAGTCAACCATGCTCATGCTCATGCTCATTACTTCAAATTCGGTTTCTGCTAGTTAGTGTTAGTCGAAATGATATAAGGAGTCGGCAAGCCATGTACAGTAGTTGTTCGGTAACTGGGCGTTGTTTAACTGGGCTGCTTTTTAACTGGGCGCTCGATAACTGGGCCGTAGCCCAGTTAAAAACAAACAAACGTCAAAAACAAACCGAAATCACCGAGGGGTTAATGGATGCAAAAATCATGTTCAACAAATAAAAAAAACTTTTTTCAAACTTTTTTGTAATTTCAAGTCACAATTAGAGAAATATGAAAAGTAATCATTGTAATTGAATTTGAGTAAGTTTTATTTTTATATTTCATCAAAAAAATATTATGCATCTTTAGACCCCTCGTTATTTTTCGTTCAGCCCAGTTAGCGAACAGCATTCGGTGACTGGGCTACGTTCTCAGCCCAGTTACCGAACAACTACAGTATAAAAATAACAATCGGCTACACATTGTATTGCTTTTTATCCACTCCTGGGTTTACTCTTCTGTAAATTGAAATTGATTTGTCCAAAACCGTGCATGTTGCCTTCGTTGCTTTTTTCATCAATACATTCGCGATGATGTTACTGGCATTAGCAACCTTGGAGCTCGAAACGGACCTGACATCAATGAATGGAGCAAACCAGAGAGAGTTCACAGCATAGCTAGATGCAATCAACAGGGCCGATGTGACTAACTGAAACAACATCGCTACAGAGGTATTCGATGTTCAGAGCTTCCTCACTAGCAGCTCTGAGCTCTTTCTCAACGACATCAAGATTTGTCGGTGGTTGTTTCTGCAGTTAGTCCGCATTCTACACTTTTTTTAATCTTGCGTGTTCATGGAAATATAAATGCATTCTTACTTTCCGTGAATTTCTCGCATTCATCCTTCAGGTCGTTAGTTTCATTTGCCACCTCTGGATCGATCACCCGTAGCGTGTACAGATCGTCAATGTAGAGACCGGATTTTCCAAATTCTTCGCTCATTTTCTGAACGATTAAATTTTTTAGACGGAGATTGCTTGTTTATAATTTAAATTCGTCAAAAACTAAAAGTTTGCTCAATAGCATGCCATGGTAACGAACCCCGTATGAAAAATGCTACTAAAATTTATTGCCACATTTCATAGGGGGGCCCACGTCGCTGCTGCCTTCACTGTAGTTCCATGGATCTGTCATTTTGTTTTTGTTTTTTTCTGACACCCCACAATCCGTCCCGTCCGTCGTAGTCGTCGTCGATTCGTCATTTTCACAGTGATGAGTGGACGCACGAAAAAAGAAGGTGAAAATTAGTAAACTCTGCACCATTCCACGAACGTCCGTCGCGCGTTGTTCCGCGGATAGTCAAGTGTAGGTAGCTAGCTATAGGCGGAACCACCAAAACCAAAATTGCGAACCACGAAGAATCGGCCAGGATGTCGGGAGAACAGAAACCTACAACCCTCAAAGGCAGCCCGTCGCAGTATGTCAAGCTGAACGTAGGAGGATCCCTGCATTACACCACGATCGGGACACTCTGCAAGCAGGACACGATGCTGCGGGCCATGTTTTCCGGCCGAATGGAAGTGCTGACCGATCCGGAAGGTGAGTTTTGAGTTGGGGCTGGCCTCCAAATGTGGAGTCAATAACGCGAGTTTTGACACTTTCGCTCACCTTGAGTGGGGTGAACGGCAGAACATTGACCAGACTCCTCATCATGGTGGGAGAAAGTGCTTTGTAGCTTTGTTAGTTTCGATTGATGGCAATAACATCACCTCCTTTTGCAGGCTGGATCCTGATCGATCGCTGTGGGACGCACTTTGGCACAATTCTCAACTTTCTGCGGGACGGAAGTGTGGCCCTGCCGGAGACGACCAAGGAATTGCCGAGCTGCTGGCCGAGTCCAAGTATTACTGCATCGAGGAGCTGGTGGAGGCGTGCGAGAAGATCCTACTCCGAAAGGAGCGTGAATCCCAGTCGGAACCGATCTGCCGCGTACCGCTGATTACCTCGCAAAAGGAGGAACAGTACTTGATAACGACGGCCACGAAGCCGGTGGTGAAGCTGCTGATCAACCGTCACAACAACAAGTACAGCTACACGAACACGAGCGACGACAATCTTCTCAAGAATATCGAACTCTTCGACAAGCTTTCGTTGCGGTTCAGCGGGCGCGTGTTCTTCATCAAGGACGTCATCGGTTCCAGCGAGATCTGCTGCTGGTCGTTCTACGGCAATGGCAAGAAAGCTGCGGAAGTGTGCTGCACGTCGATAGTGTACGCTACCGACAAAAAGCACACCAAGGTAGAATTCCCCGAGGCTCGCATTTTCGAAGAAACCCTCAATATTTTACTTTACGAAAATAAAAATGCCCCCGACCAGGAGCTGATGCAGGCCACTTCTCTGCGTGGCGCCGTCGGGGGCATTTCCTCCTACACCAGCGATGAGGAGGAGGAACGGACCGGCCTGGCAAGACTGCGCTCCAACAAGCAGAACAATCCCACATGATTCACAAACCAGCTCGTCCTGCGGAAAAAGTTGTTGCCAAAGAGAAACTGAGCCTCGTCGTCGTCGGTTCGGAGTGTATGGTTTGTTTGAGAGAGCGCGGGAACAAAATCAGAAATGTTTTTTTTTCTTCTTGGTACAATTGCAGGGGAAATGTTATCTATGAAAATCATTAAACAGATTGACTGAGTATCAATCGTAGCGCGTCAAAAATATATCGTTGTCTGTTCCAATCTGCGTGACACAACTCTTTCCTAGCAGTGTCACTCCCATCCCTCAAGTGAGATTCCTGAAACTCAACTGTAAATTAAAAAAAAAAGTCCCCTTCTTTTATGCATGGATGCCAACAAAGGTTCCGTGTCCTTTTCAGAAATAAAATTTAATAATATCTAATGGACGAATTTCAATAAAAACAAAAAGTATGTTGCTGGTGACGAACGAGAGGAGAGTCGCTGTCTGTGTTTGTGTGTAAAACTAATAATGGTAACAATATATTAACAATAAAAAAAATACTATTTTAGCGTAAGGTTCTGATGCGGTTTTCATTTCTAAAGAAATTCAATTAAAAATGGTGTAGTTTGTGAGTACTGAGTTTTGAATTGTCATCTTTAGAAAACACCGATTTTTACAATCTTCGTAGTTCCTGAGTCAATTTCACAATAGAAACATGTATAAACAATAAACATGTTTATTTTCATCCATTATGTGATTCGAGGATTTTTTTGTTAAGGGTGTAAAAGGATGAAAATAAATGTTTTCATGCATATTTCATTTGTGAAATTAACTTAGGAACACGAATATGATAAAATTATCACCAGAAAATGTAATCTAAGGGGTTCTCCGAGCAAAAATGTATGACCAAAAAATTCACTGAAAAAGTAAAGTGTCCATTTTGTATGTTGAACTGCCTTAAGGCTAGTACGCTGATCGGAAGGAAAGGGGTCAAGAAATGGCGTTACGAACAGCAGAACAAAGGAGAGTGAGCGATTTCTTGGGGCTTTTCTTCACCCTCTCTGGCTTGCTTTCGCAGCCGCTGCTGCCCATTTGAAATTTTTCTTGACCGATTCCTTCCGAAGTGCATAGGGGCAGGGGGGCAGAATGGGCCACCCTTGGTTTTGGGCTTTAGAACCCACTCTAACTTTTGGGGGGGGAGCGGGCGATTATCGGGGGTTGCCAGTGCCAGTTCAGATCCTCTATCCAAGACTCAATCCATGATTTGATTCAGCACACGCACACAAGCATACCCCACCATGCTTGCACGCACACACTTTTATTTATACATAACGCCAAGAAATGTCAACCAGAACTGTCAAAATTTCTCACTGACCGTGTCGAAACGTGTTTCGTGTTTTTTTTTGCTGCTTAAACGGAGCGTCCATCAGGAAGTTGGTCAAACTGATGGCCAAGAAATCACCGGTAATTCAGGTGCCAGTACCCGGGACATTCGTCGATTTTGGGAGGAGGCACATCCCAGAACGGTAGGTAAATATCGCAGTTTGTTGATTGGGTAGTTAATTTTCGACGGTTTGTTTTCCCCCCCAGAACCACTGGCTGTTGCAAATTTGTTCACTTCTCCGGGTGGATGCAAGTGGCCAGCTACAACCCGCTATCGTGCGATTCTAACGTGGTTCAAGTGGCCGCCGTGAAAGTTGGCAATGTCACTTTCTCTCGGTCACAAAGAAGTGCCAGCATCCGCAACGTTCAACGATCGGTTCCAGTTCCAGATCGAAGAGAGAGGGTGGCAAAGCCGTAGCCGGTCCGATAGTCGTGCAAGCTGGGTAAAATTATTAAAAATCATTGATACTGAATATTGTGAAATGACTTCGATTTTTCGACAGCGCCACAGCCGCAGCAGAAGTCGGCCCGAGCCCCACTCCAGATCGAAGAACGGTTCCCGTATGCAGGGTATAGAACCAGCCAGTAAATCTACGACACCGCAGGTAAAGACGACACCCTATCGTAGGCTGGCGGCGTCAAGGATCAGGAGATAAATCAGGTGCCAACATTCCGGAGATCGCAGTTCGGCTAATCAAGTATCTGCACATCCGGCGGAAGACAACAGTAGCAGCAGACCATGCTTTTCCTGGTGTTAAACACGGACGCGAACTTAAATACGATCTGCCGTGGTACATACGAATTTGCCACCTGAAATGGGGATAGTTCAAACCACTGGCGGTACCAAGGGAGAGAGGGCGGGGTTGTTCCTTTTTTTGTCCTCGGCTTTCGTTGTTCGGAAAGGTGTCGGTCTCAATTAACCGTCACCACACAATTCTTTTAGGTGTAAAAAAAGAAAGAGAAAACAAAACACACAAAAACACAAGAAAAGACAACACCACAAAAACACAAAACTAAAAAAATACTAAAAACAAGAATCCAAAAAAAAAACAAATACACAACATACCAGTACACAAAATTAGGAAAATAATAGAAAACTAACATACAAAAATCCAACAATCCAAGCATCTAAAAAAATCAACTAATATTGAAACTATTCTATAAAATATATAAAAAAAAATAAAAAAACTAAACCTCATAAAATTTAACTCAATTTTACACAGTTCAACTTAGTTCAACTAAATCTAATTATCTAAACTTAATATTATTTAATTTACATACTTACTAAGTCTACTTTTATTTAACTCGATTTAATTGAATTCAACTCAATTTAATTTTGAATTCAACTAAATTTAACCTAAATTTGCTTACTTACTAACTCAATTCATCTAATTCAACTCAATACATATGCTAACTAAATAAATTGATTCAACTTACTTTAACCAAATTAATCTAAATTCAACCAAATTAAACTTAATTTAACTGAGTTTAAATAAATTTAGCTCAATCAAACTTAACTTAACTTAATTTATCTAAATTGAACTAAATTTAATTTTTTTGATCTTATTTTTTTTTAATTTTTAAGTTTATTTTAATCAAACTCGACTCAATTGAATTTAATTTAATTCAACAAAATTTAACTTAATTCAACTTGACTTACTTACGTTCTAACTCAATTCATTTAAATTGAATTGAACTAAATTTACCTAAATTTTACTTAAGTTAGTTAATTTTACTTAAATTTTACTTAAGTTAGCTAAATTTGACTAAACTTAACCAAATTTAATTAATTTAGCTAAAATCAGCTGAATTAAAATTTATTTTATCTGATTTAAAGTGAATATAACAATATCTCATAAAATTTAATTAAATTTAAATATATTTCATCTCAATTCAACTAAATGTAACTGAACCTAATTAAATTTAACATTATTCAACTTAACTATACTTAAGTTAACAAATTCAAGGAAATTTAAATTTTACTTAATTAAACAAAATGTAACTCATTTTAATAAAATTTAACGAAATTTTTAATGTATTTAAATTAATTTATGTAATTTAAGCTAAGTTTAACTTAGTTTGACTAAATTCAACTTTATTAAACTAAATTGGAATTAAATTATATTCAAAAAAATTTAGCTTAGTTTAACTAAATCAAACTTAATTTAACTTGATTTCATTGCATTTCACCAAATTTCGCTAAATCTAAATAATTTTTTCCCATCAATCTAAATTTAAATAATTCTTTTTAAATTTATATAAATTTAATTTAACTAAAATTTTATAAATTTAACCAATTCTTAGTAAATTTAACTAAATTTCGCTAAACTCTAAATTTAAAATAAACTAGTTAGTGGAACTTTGTAACAACCATGTAAATTTGGTAAGAATCAAATAAATTTTGTAAAATATTGTGTAATTCAGTTAAATTTAGTGAATTTTAGTTCAATTTTGTTCAATTTTATTTTAATTAGGTACATTTAGCCCACAAAATATATGAAGCAAATTTTGCCAAATATAACAAATTCAACTAAACATAACTAAATGAAGCTCAATTTAACATAATTGATCTAAATGTTCAGACTAATTTTACTTGAATTTAACTAAGTTGAACTTAATTTCACTAAATTCAACTAATTCTTACTGAATGACACTAAATTGTTATTAACTTAAATTTTCTACATTTAACTTAATTTAACTCTATTTACTTACTTACTCAATTTATTTAATTTTGTTTTATATAAATAATCTCAAGTAAATTGAACTAAATTTACCTAAATTTTACTAAAGTTAGCTAAATTTTACTAAATTCAACCAATTTTATCTAAATTAAGCTTACTCAGCTAAATTTTATATAATTTTATCTTATTTCAAGTAAATTGAACTATATCTCACTAAGTTTAACTAAATTCATATTAATTCAACAAATTTTAACTGAATCTAATTAAATTTAACATAATTCAAGTTAATTTTACTCTTCAACTAAATTTAACCTTTTTTCTAAATTCAACTTAATTAATTTTATTTTGAATGAATTTAACGTAATTAAACAAAATGTAACTCAGTTTAACGAAATTTAACAAAATTTAAAAGAATTTTAAATAAATTAAAGTAAATTGAGCTAAGTTCAACTTAATTTGACTTAACTGAACTTTATTGAACTAAATTTAAATCAAATTAAATACAACAAAATTTAGCTTAGTTTAACTAAATCTAACTTAACTTAACTTAATTTCATTGTATGTCACCAAACTTTGCTAAATCTAAGTAATTTTTCTAAATTAAACTAAATTCAACCTAATTTAATCAATACTTGGTAAACTACATTAAATTTAATTCAACTAAAATTTTATAAATTTAACTAATTCTTGCTAGTTTTAACTAAATTGAGCTTATTTTATCTTAATTCAACTAATTTTGGTCAAATTGAATTTTACTAAATTTGGCTAAACTTAGTTTATCTTGATTTAACTCAATTTAACTTAATTTAATTCAATTTAACTTAATTTAAAACAATTTTGCGATGTTTAATAAAATTAATTGAACGTAACTGAATTCAACAGAATTAAACAAAAATTAACCAAGCTTAACTAAATTTAACCAAAATTAATTATTCAAATTAATAAACTCAACAAACAAACAACAAAATTTAACACAATTTAACGTTAATTTAGCCAAATTTAACTAACAAAATTTGGCTAAATTAAACATAATTTAACTTAATTCTACTTAATTTTACTAAATTTAATTAAATTTGACGGGATTGAAAGTTTTGAAGTTTTGAACACTCTATTTTACTTATTTTATCTCAATTTAGCCAAATTTAATTTAATTTAACTCAAATAAACTAAATTTAAGTGAATTCAGCTAAAATAAGCTCAATACTACTTTATTTAGTAAAATTTTACTGAATTAAATGACATTTTACTAAACATAAATATATTTTACTTAATCAAATCAAATTTTACGTAATTTAACCAAATTTTATTGAATTTAACTCATTAAACTAAATTTTGCTAAACTTAACATTTTTAAACTAAATTTAACTAAATTTACCTGAATTAAATTTAGCTGACTTAACTTCTGCCAAATTTTACTCAATCTTAGTAAATAAAACATAATTTAACTATTTGACTTTATTTTACTTTACTCTGCCAATTTTTATCTTAGTTTATCTTAATTTAATTCAATTTCACTTAATTTTACTCAATTCAACTTAATTTTACTCTATTCAACTCAACCAACCTACATATATACTATTGAGTTATAATTAACCTGATTTTACTTAAAACTTTATTAAGTTAAAATACACTAAATTAAACTTGGTTTAACTTAATTTTACTGCACTTAATTTCATATAAACTTACCGTAATTGATTTTTTTTAAACTCTTTATTATAGAGTTTTTCAGCCGGAGGCTGGTTCAACTCTTTCCGTAATTTAGCTTAGCTTAGCTTAATTTATCTTAATTTATCTAAATTCTAAAAAAATAACTAAATTTAACTCAATATAACAAAAAAAAAATACTAAATTCAACTACAACTACAAATTTTCTAAATTATACTAAAATTTCCAAAATTTTGATAAATTTTGCTAAATTTAACGAGGTAAAACTATTTTTTTAATATATTTAATTAAATTCAACCAGGTTTTTTAACTTAGCTTAACGCATATACTTAATTACCTAAATTTAATTTAATTTAGCTAAGATAAACAAAATTCTACTTAACTGAATTTAACTCAATTTAACAAAAAAAAAACTCAATTCAACTGAAGTTTACAAAATTTGTTGAAATTAAACTAATGTATCAGTTTTTCCTTAATTTTACAAAATTTAACTAAATTTTACAAAATTAATCTGAAATTATCTAAACTTAACAAAAAATAACTCAACTTTACTATATTTAACCAAGTTTAAAAAAGAATAACCAAATTTAACTAAATTTAGCTCAATTTAATATAAATTATCTTAATTCAAATAAACTTATCTAAATTTAACTCAATTTAACTAAACTTCAATTATTTAAAACAACTAAATTCAACTTAATTTAAACAAATTTATTTAAATTTAACTAACTTAACTTAATATTAACTGAATTTATATTAATTCGACGATAGTTTACTTAGTTTAACTAAAATTCAACTGAATTAGCCCAATGTTATAAAAAATAATATTATTCAACTAAACTTAACTAAATTTTACTTATTTTAAATAAATTTAACCAAATTTAATAATATTAAACAAAATTTACCTAGTATTAACTTAATTTTACAAAATTTAACTGAATTTTACAAAATTAATCTGAAAATATCTAAACTTAACAAAAGTATGTAAATTCAACTAAATTTTACTAAATTTTACTTAATTTCACGAAATTTAACAAAAAATAACTGAATTCAACTAAGCTTTGCTGTATTTAACCAAGTTTTAACAAAATTAACCAAATTTAACGAAATTTGACTAAATTTACCTAAATTTAACTTAATTTAGCCAAATTTAGCTCAATTTAACATAAACTATCTTAATTCAAATCAACTTATCTAAATTCAACTTAATGTAACTCAATTAAACTAAATTTAACTAAACTTCAATTATTTGATATAACTAAATTTAACTTAATTTATCTGAATTCAACTAAATATAATTGTATTCAACTTTATTTAACTAAATTGACCCAAATTTAATCAAATTCAACTAACTTAACTTTAATTTAATTTGACTTAGTTGAAATAAATTTAACTTGATTTAAATAAAATTTAACTGAATTAAACTCAATTTAATACAATATAGCTTTATTCAACTGAATTTGACTTATTTTAAATAAACTTAACCAAATTT
The DNA here is from genome assembly GCF_015732765.1 of Culex quinquefasciatus. Classification (NCBI taxonomy): domain Eukaryota; kingdom Metazoa; phylum Arthropoda; class Insecta; order Diptera; family Culicidae; genus Culex; species Culex quinquefasciatus. The sequence goes on from NC_051863.1 coordinate 107,678,412, forward strand.
AATCGAATTAAACTAAATTTACTTAGTATTTACCTGATTTTACAAAATTTAACTGAATTTTTTAAAATTAATCTGAGAATATCTAAACATACCAATAAATAAGTCAGTTCAACTAAAGATTACTAAATTTTACTTCATTTCATCAAATTTAGCAAAAATAACTAAATTCAACTAAACTTTACTATATTTAACCAAGTTTAACCAAAATTAACCAAATTTAACTAAATTTGACTAAATTTACCTAAATTTAACTTAATTTAACTAAATTTAGCTCAATTTAACATAAATTATCTTAATTCAATTAAACTTATCTAAATTCAACTAAATTTAATTCAATTTAACTAAATTTAACTCGATTTAACTCAATTTAACTCAATTTAACTAAAATTTACTCAATTTAACTAAACTTCAATTATTTGATACAACTATGTTTAACTAAATTTAACTTAATTTATCTAAATTTAACTAAATGAAACTGTATTCAACTTAATTTTACTAAATTTAACCAAATTTAATTCAATTTAACTAACTTAACTTAATTTTAACTGAATTTATCTTAATCCGACATTAGTTGACTCAATTTAACTTAATTTCAATTAATTCAACGTAATTTAACTTAGTTGAATTAAATTTAACTTGATTTAACTAAAATTTAACTGAATTAAATTCGATTTAATAAAAAAAAAACTTTATTCAACTAAACTCAACTAAATTTGACTTATTTTAAATAAACTCAACCAAATTTAACCAAATGAAACTAAACATAACTTAATAGAACCAAATTTAACTAAATTTAACTGATTTCAACTTAGTTTATCTTAATTTTATCAAATTTATTTATACCTCATTTTGTAAACTTATTTCAGCAAAATTAACCATTAGAACCAATAAGACCTATATAAAGTCATGTAATCCTACTAACCCAACTTATATTTATCTGAGCTAGTTATAATTAGGTTAAGTTTGTATTGTTGATGTAAGATTTAATTGAATAAAATTTTTAATCTGTTTTTTGTTTTTAAACCCTAATTATATGATCACCCTAACCGAAACTAAACTGAAACCGGAAAAATAAAGCCAAAATCCGCCGTGCGCCCCGTTTTGCCCGCCTGGTCAAAACGGGCAAATCGTGGGCAAAATGCGTAACGCCGCCAAATGCGTAACGCCCGCCTAAATGTTGCATTCTGGCACGAAATGGGCCACAACGAGGGGAAAAAGCGTGCTGAAAATCGGGCCCGCTTTCAGGCAAAACGTCCCCGCTTTTTGGCCGTTTTTCGCCCATTTTTCTATGTGGGAAAGGATTTAGACCAACTCGAGCCAAACATTTCATTAGGGCACAAAACCAAAACGTAAACATTCGGGATTATTACACTATTCCATTCATTAGTACACTCCCTACATGCCCTCCAAGAATCAGATTGATAACAAACAATTTCCTATTGAAAAAATCCAAAACTCAAAAGGGCCCATAACAATGTTCACTCCGAACCAGAAAAAAAGTTCAATTGTGCCCTTTTCTTTTTCGTTAGTTTTTCGTAGTTGAGGAACTTTCTATGTTATAAAGTGAACTTTTCATACATTATTAACACTAATTCACTTCAAAACAACGTTTGGTTTACGTTTCACCAAAGATTTCTGCAGAAAAAAACTTCGCCGAAACACAATATTTAATACGGTCCCGCGGATGCTGTTCAGTACACAATTGAAGAATTTTTATGTTTCACATGCTTTATTCTCACCATTCGATCACAAAACTTCACCAATTAACATAATGTTCGCTGAATTCCTCATTATTTCTAACTGAACAAAAGGTCCCATAAACATCATTCAACACAAGAATCGGATGACAGCGCTTTAGTGCCCTTTCAATTCTCTTTGAAATTGCATCTAGAAAGGGCCCATTATGAACAACAGTTGGAAAGTTGAAAGGGCCTAATAACGAGATTTTTTTTAAATAATGAGTTTTATTGCGAAAATCAACATAAATTAAAAAGCATTCAAGCAGAGTTGAGGATAATGATGTGTTTTATCGTATCATAAGTAAAAATACCATCAGTCAAGCTTCTTTTTTAAATAGGAATTGAAACAAGTTGTGCACTTTTTGCAAGCGATTTTCTCGAATCGCGATTTTTGGTTTTGTGCCCTAATGAAATGTTTGGCTCGAACTGTAAGGCAAGGGTCTTATAAACGACGTCAAATAACATCACCACACCGAAAACGACGTTTGAATTCATTGTATTTTTCGAATTACAGTCGACTCTCTTGTTGTCAATATCCAAGGGACCGTCGAGGAAGAGAATCATCAGTTTACAGAACGATGCAAAATGAAGACTCGATTGAAAATATTTTTTTCTTGATACCCAGCTATGGGAGAGAATCATGACAACGTCCATCAAACAAAAACAAACCAATGTCAAACACCCTTCAAAGCTTCGTTTCGCCAAGAAAAATGTCTATGTAAGCCATGGGAAAGTGAAATTATTGACAACTGGAAGAGATTTTCAATGCAAACAGAATCCAAGGGACCGTCGAGGAAGAGATACATCAAGCAAGAGAAAATATCGAGGATAAAGCCAATCGAAGTATGCAATGTGAAGGGACTGAAGAATTCATCGATAGATGGAATTTTTTTTTTTTTGAATTAAATATACTTTATTGAATCTTTCTTATAATAATTACATTTGGTTTACATAATAAGTGGTCAGCTGTGGCTCTTCAGCTTTAGTTTGCTTTTCGTGATTTAAACACTGTTCATTTTCTTAACTTTAAAAGTATATGATTTATCATTTTTGTAACACTAGGTACAATGAGGAAAAAAATTTAAGAAAACATAACCTAACCTAAAACTAACTTAATCTTACCATAAACTAAACCAATCCTTGAATCAAGGGGTATTCAGATATAGCACATTTTTCCCTGAATTTCAAACATTTTTCTTGAATCTTCTGATCCAACATTTTTACTTCTGCTAATTCATGAACCTCACTTGATCTTGTCCAGCCAGGAACATTCAAAACCATTTTGAGTACCTTGTTTTGGACACGCTGGAGCTTCAATTTATGAGTTCTAGCGCAACACTCCCAAACAGGTACTGCATACTCAATAACGGGGTAAATTATTTGTTTGTAAACTGCTAGCTTATTTTTCAAAGATAGCTTTGATTTTCTGTTAATTAAAGGATACAAACACCTGATGAGAATGCTGCACTTGTTCAATATTTTATCTACATGCTGCCGAAACAATAGTTTCGAGTCAAGTATGAGACCTAAATAGACAACTTCCTTTGACCAGGGTATTGAAACATCATTCATTTTAATCAAAACATCATCCTTTGGGACAAATCGGGCCGATTTGGAAAGTGGAAAAATGATGGTTTGAGTTTTGGCTGCATTTATGCGAATTTTCCAGTCGCCAAAGTATTCGGAAAGAACGTCAAGACCCTTCTGAAGACGGCCAACTAAATATCTGGTTATTTTACCCTTATAAATAACGGCAGTGTCATCAGCAAAAAGTGACAACACACCATTACCAGGAAGAGTAGGCAAATCAGATGTAAAAATATTGTACAGAAGTGGGCCAAGAATACTTTGGGGAACCCCAGCATCAATGTTGAATAATCCAGAAGCAATCCCATTCAGAAAACCCTGAACGATCTCTCCGAAAGATAGTGCTGGATAATTTTGATAAGATACATTGGAAAACCGTATAAATACAGTTTATGTATCAAACCATCATGCCAAACATTGTCAAAAGCCTTCTCAACATCCAACAAAGCCATAGCAGTTGATTTAGACTCAAGCTTGTTCTGCTTGATGATTTTAGTTACTCTCGTAAGCTGATGAGCAGTATTATGTCCCTTTCGGAAGCCAAACTGCTCGTTCAAAATTATATTATTATCGTTGGTAAAATCCAAAAGCCTTGAATAGATGACCTTCTCAAAGAGTTTGGACAGACTACTCAAAAGACTAATGGGACGATAACTTGTTGGCGATGTTGGATCTTTTGAGGCTTCAAAATTGGTATGACTTTGCCCAGTTTCCAATTGGTGGGGAAGTAACCAAGTTGCAAACATTTATTGAAAATATTGGCTAGATGTTGAAAGAACTGATCACTCTGTTTTTTCAACACTAGATTAAAATGTTATCAAAGCCAGGAGCTTTCATATTTTTCATTTGTTTAACTGCAACTTTGACTTCCTCACCAGAAACATGGGAATCTGCAGGAAATTCAAAGGTAGAGTCATTGATTGTTGAAATACTATTGGCAACTGATGTTTCTTTACGGCTGGTCATGGAAGCGCCAAGATTATGTGAACTAACAAAATGAAGCCCAAGTGCATTTGCCTTTTCCTCGGATGTAATCAAAGGAGAATCCTCAACAATAAGAGGAGGAATAGGCTTTGGTTTGTTTTTAAGAACTTTTGAAAGTTTCCAAAATGGTTTTGAATAATTCCCAAGCTGGCTTACATGTTTTGAAAATTCTTGATTTCTGATATTGTCAAGTCGGTCTTGTATGATTTTGTTCAAATTGTTCACTGAAATCTTTTGTCATAGTCCCCAGTCCGTTGATATTGTCTCCTATAAACATTCCTAAGTCTAATCAAGTGTTTAGTATCTACGTCAATATCAGTTACCTTAAAATTAACAGGAACCTCCCGAACGTTGGCAGCCTCTGCTTGGTTGATAGCCTGCTGGATCACCTCCAGCGAACGATCAATATCGGCAGAAGTTTCCGGGTGTTGATCATAGTCGATGTTGCTGTCGACCACTTGCTGAAACTGCTGCCAGTCAACGTTGTGGTAATCTTTCCGGGTTGGTTGCCGCTGCGGAGTAACGGAAGCTCCAACCTCCACAACCACCGGATAGTGATCAGAACTCAACTCTTCAAACACCTCAGGATGAGCCACGTTCTCAGCCATATTGGTAATGAAGAAGTCGATGATTGAGTGATTCCCAGACCGAGCCACCCTCGTTGGACGATCCGGACTCACAACGTTGTAGTATCCGTTTTGCAGATCGTTGTGCAGAATCACTCCGTTCCGATTCCTCCTGCTGTTGCCCCAAACTTCATGCTTCGCGTTGAGGTCACCAGCGATGATGTACTTTGCGCTCCGCCGTGTCAGCTTCTGGATATCGCTCTTCAGTTTTGCTGCTGAACCATCTCTGGCATTCACCTGACGTGGGCAGTATGCAGCAATGAAGAGTACTGGGCCAACCGAAGTGGGAATTTCCACCCCAACGGCCTCGATGATGTCCAGCTTGAAGTGTGGCAGCCGGCGTGGCTTGAGATCACGATGAACAGCGACAAGCACACCTCCTCCTCCAGAGGTGGTCCTGTCGAGCTGCGTCGCGATCTTGTAGTTTTGCAGATAAACTTTTTCACCGGGCTTCAGATGAGTTTCCGTGATGGCAGCTACGTCGATCTCCTTCTCGCGAAGAAAATCCACCAGCTCTAAATTCTTCCTCCTAATGGAGCAAGCGTTCCAATTCAGCAGCTTGAGGGACCTACGATCCATACTGGATGACGAACGAGGTCAGCACTTCAATCTGCTGGGTCTTGGTTTTGCATCCACGCAGTGCAGCGGACATCTGTTTGAAAATATTGAGGAGTTCGGTTGAGGTGTAAAGATCATTACCATTTTCCTCAACTGCTGGTTCTTGGGTTGGTCTTGGCTCCTGGCTGAAGCCCGGTGGTGGCGGTCTCGGCTCCTGGCTGGAACCCGGCCGTGGATGATTCATCTCAGCTCTCTTCCTGGGATCCAACGGCAACGGTGCCAAGTTCGGGACCTGGCGTCGCGGTTGAAGAGGTGGAAATTTTGCTCCACCAGGGCTGGAGGAGTTCTACGACGCTGAGGCTGATTCTTCGTCGATGCTTGCTGCCGAATTTTCACGAACTCAGCTCTCTTGGGGCACTTTCGGTCGGTTGACGAGTGCTCACCGTTGCAGTTGAGGCACTTCACCAGCGAATCTTGGATGCACTGGGATGTGATGTGCGCATCGGTACCACATTTGGCGCAACGACGCTTCAGGTGGCAGTTCTTACCTCCGTGCCCGAAACCCAGGCAGTTGAAGCATTGTGTGACGTCACGATGCACTGGTCGGTATCGCTCCCACGACACGATAATGTTGAAAACCGCTCGGATTGCCTTCAGCTCAGGAAGCGTCGTCGATCCCTTAGCCAAATGCAGCAGGTAGAGCTGGTCACGGTACTTGATGTCTTTGTTGCGTCGGCTCATTTTGTGCACGGCCAACACATCCAGTTTCAAAACTTTTAGCTCGGCAGCTAATTCCTCCACTGGCATGTCGTACAGACCTCTGACGACGATTTTGTACGGCTTATCCATGACGACATCATGGGTAAAGTACTCCGCCTCGTTTTCGGTCAAGTAATCCTTGACCAGTTGATAGTGCTGCCTGGATTGCACCAGCACCTTAAATCCGTCCTGACACAGACGAATGTTGCCTTGGACTTTCCCAGACTTGATGAGTTCAACCAGCCCCGCTCGAAAGTCGATCGTTGCTGCTGATTGCCGCACATAAAAAGGAGGCAGTTTCTCCTTTCGCTGTTTCACTTCATTCTCCTTTGCTTCCGCTACCTGGTCCTCGTCAGGCAGTCCAGCGAACTTGTTGTTCTTCAAAAGCTGCTCCTCGTGCGATGAAGAGTTCTCCTCCTCCTCATCCATCGGTACAGTACCGTCGCTCTTTTTCGTCTTTTTGCTGTTCGATGTCACTTCCAAAAGCACCTTCCTTTTGGAAATTCCCGGTTTTTGGCCATCAGTTGAGGCCTCAACCTTCCTTTTGGAAATTCCCACTTTTTTGCCTGCTTGAGCCGCAGGTAGGGCAATATTGCCGGCGTTTTGCGCCGGGACGCGACGAGTCATGTTGATTCAGACAACCTTCACCAACGAATGCTCGGATAACAATGATCATCATCGATAGATGGAGCAATATTGATATCGAGAAGATCGACAGCCAGAGAGTCGAATGTATGAGCAAAAATGTAAATTTATTGACAAAACCATGCAAATGTTCGTTTATTTCGAGGTTCTTAAATAAGCTTTCTCGAAAGTTAGATTGTTTGAAAAAGTTTGTTCAATGTTTAGAACGCTAACAGGAGCTATTACGAATGTAATCAAACAACAACGGATCCTTCAAGTCATTTAGAGGCTTGGTGGTGGAAGTGTTAAATTAAAATCCACTTGGGGGCAGAATGGACCACCCGTTTCCTGCCTTATAAAAACAATCAAAAGTTATGAAATTCTGGTTAAATGGATTATTTCACTTCTGGTAGCTTCACAAATCACGTTTAATGCAACATTAGTTGATTTTTTTAATTGTTTTGATGGTTATTTGTAAAAACAATGTCTTTTACAACATATTATCACTATTTTCAAAAATGTTTGTTTTGGTAGGAGACTATTTTGCCTTCCTCACTTTACTGAGGAAAGGCTATAAAATCACTCGAAAAATGAACTTCTCAATTAGACCTCATAGACCCACCTTCATGTATACCTATCGACTCAGAATCAAATTCTGAGCAATGTCTGTGGGTGTGGTGGGATGTTGATCAAAAAAATGTCACTCGATTATCTCGACATTGGCTGAACCGATTTTGTCCGTTTTGGCGTCATTCGATCCGTCTTGGGGTCCCATAAGTCGCTATTAAAAATGATAAAGTTAAGTTAAGTACTTCAAAAGTTATGCTAAAAAAACGATTTGAACAATAGTCCGGAAGATTATAAAAAGGGTGGTTTTTGTAAGAAAACCCGTCATGCTATACATTTTTAGAAAGGTATTTAAAAGACCTTTCCAACGCGTCCAAGACATTGAAGATCTGACAAATCTATCAAAAGTTATAAGCTCTTAAGTGTTATTTATACGCTTTTTGGAGGCCGTATCTCAGATATGTTGATGAAAACGTTGTCCGGATCTCTCATGCGACCTATTGTTGGATAGGTATTCAAAAGACCTTTCCAACGCGTCCAAAACATTGAAGATCTGACAACCCTATCAAAAGTTATAAGCACTTAAGTGTTATTTACGCACTTTTTGCATTTTGGATAGCACCCTTTAAATGTGAGGAAGGCGCCAACCACCTAAAGGTGGATTAAGTAACGTTTTTATAAAAGTGGTCTGACTTCATGGAAACTATGTTAGAAAGGTCCCTTTAGTCATTTATCATCTCCCTTCAACGTTTTATTAGACAAAATGGCTTGTTTTTTAAGGTGGCCAATTCTGCCCCGCACCCTGGAAAAGTAGTCGAAAAAACTTTTTTTTAAGGTGGCTCAAAAATAGTTTTAAGTAAAAAAAATGTATCAACCAAGTATACAACAACATTGAAGGGAACATCCCAAAGCATAAGCCTACTACACTTAATTCATAAATTTGTATGTTTTTCTATGGTTTTTGGCTCATTTTACTTAGGCGGACCATTCTGCCTTCTGCCACAAGTTAGCACGACGGCGACGAGATAGTAGTCCCAGATGTCCCAACAAAATGTCCTCCCTATAGCATCTGCATCGGTTTTTTTTCGTGTTTTTTACCGTTGTACATAAAAATAGACACAGGGCTTAAGTACCCAATTAATGAAATATGAAAAATAAGCATTGCAAATAAGTTAATAATAATTTAACCGGGACCGTGGTGTAGGGGTAAGCGTGGTTGCCTCTCACCCAGTCGGCCTGGGTTTGATCCCAGAAGGTCCCTGTGGCAAATTTTGAGACGAGATTTGTCTGATCACGCCTTCCGTCGGACGGGAAGTAAATGTTGGCCCCGGTCTAACCTAGAGGTTAGGTCGTTAGCTCAGTCCAGGTGTAGGAGTCGTCTCCCTGGGTCCTGCCCCGGTGGAGTCGCTTGTAGACAGTTGGACTCACAATCCAAAGGTCGTCAGTTCGAATCCCGGGGTGGATGGAAGCTAAGGTGTAAAAAGAGGTTTGCAATTGCCTCAACAATCAAGCCTTCGGGCACCTAGTTTCGAGTAGGAATCTCGTAATCGGAAACGCCAAGGCAATGCTGTAGGGCGAATAATTTGATTTTGATTTTTTGAAATAAATTTGATTAACTTTTAATGTAACTTGTATGCATTGGTGGACCCCTCGTTATTTTCCGTTCAGTCCAGTTAGCGAGCAGCATTCGGTGACTGGGCTACGTTCTCAGCCCAGTAACCGAATAAGTACTCTATCATAAAACTCGGTGCAAAACTCCATTCTTTTCAGTACTCGTGGTATTTACTCGCGCTGAAACTATCTTCATTTTACTCGTTGCATAAACTACTATTTCTCCGAACACTTGACTTGGCATAATCTGGCATATTAGCCGAATTTCCAAATACGGTCAGCGCAGCAACCCCCTTGTTGCCATTGGTAACGGTTTTTTAATAAATCGATTCATTCATGGTCCTGCTTCTAATCTCCGAGACCGGATTCAACTGCTGAGATATGGCTGATTTGGATTATCCAGGTACTAAATTGTCCTTATCCACATTCCAAGCTGGTACTTTAATTATAGTTTTCCAGAGATAAACCCCGCCAATGATCTGGAGAAGCGTATCGCGGACGCGTTTCTTATATTTGACCACCACGGCAACAAAACTGTGGACGTGCGTGAAATCGGCACCATACTGCGCTTCCTAGGTTGCGTTCCGACGGAAGCGGACGTAAACGAGGTGATTTCCGCTACCGAGTTTGAAGACTCGAACGGGACGGTGCACCTGTCGAAATTTTTGCCCTTTTGCAGCCAGCTCATTGCGGAGCACAAGCTGGAACCGGCCCCGCCGGAGAAGCTGCTGAAGGCGTTCCGCGTGCTAGACCAGGAGGGCAAAGGCCTGGTCGATCGGGATTACATGACGAAGCTGATTACGGAGGAGGGCGAACCGTTTACGGCCGAGGAGCTGGAGGAGATGATGGCCGTCGCGGTGGACATGGCGACCGATAAGATTCCCTACGAGAATTATTTAAATCAGCTGTTGGTGAGTTTGGGCTTGACATTTTGAGTTAACTTTACTAAGGTTTATGAATCCTAGCACGAACCTCAAGACTCAATTTATGCTTTGGCTGATCAGTTCAGAAATCAAATCAAGAGAAAGACAATTTTCAAATTTTACAAGCGATAATAAATGTTTTTAATTGCAGGTGGACTTCTAATAAACGTAATTTGAAAGAAAATGTCGTGAAATACAGGTTTTTGAACTAGCAAATGATTTGTTTTATTGAGTCTACGTTCATTTTGTAGCAGCGGAAGCTGCAAAGTGGTACGTTTGTCTTGGAGCAGTTGTATCGTTTGAGATTGGAGCAGTTGGGCATGCCGCAGAGGATCGGTTTCGGCGGTTCTTTTCCGATTTGGGGCTGCAGTGGAAAGTCCATTCCCGGAGGCAGTGAAATGGTCGCACTGTCGGCGGTCGTCACATACTTGATCATCGGGATCGTCGTCTTGGCGGGTCGATTTTTGCTGGCCTTGACCGCTTTCGATTCTTGCTTTTGAGCAGTCGTTCCATGGTTTTTTCTTGTCCTTTTCGCGCTTTTCGTCCGCCAGCTGTTTGCGCTTCTGTGACTTTAGCTGAGCCTTCTGGATGGCTTCCGCCGTGAGGACCTTCTCTTTGTAGCCGGTCGGCAGGGCCATCAGTATCTCCGGCGCCGCCGTTGTATCTTTGTCGGTGTTTCGCTCGTACATGGCCCGCTGGCGGGCGGTCATCAGCTTCGGATCTTTGGGTTTTATTTTTTTCAGCTCGTCGTCGACCTCTTCCAGCTTGCCGGACTCGATCGCGTCCAGCCAGCGTTCCTCATCGCTGGACGTTCCGCTGTCGCGACCACCTTTGCCTTTTTTCTTCTTTGCCGACTTTCCGATCGTGGCGGGCTTCATTGAGGATTTGCCCGGGATGGTCCCGGGAGGACAACGCCGCGGCCAGGGTGGGATCGATGCCGGATGTGGACGGTTCGTCGGTTGTTTCGATTTCGGCTATAATCTCCGGCTCCGGGTCTGCCTCCATGTATTCAACCTCGCCCATCACTTCGACCGTTTGTTCCACATCCTCTGGGACGTAATCGTCCTCGTCTCCTTCGTCCTGGGCCTGCGCTCGCGGCTGGGATTTGCTTTTCTTGTGTTTCTTATGCTTTTTGTGCTTCTTGTGGGCGAAGCCGTGGAAATCCTCTTCTGAAATTGTACCAGTTTTAATTTACCGATTTTAATGATTTTTTCTTTTGCAGCTTACCTCCGGGATATTCGTTGAGTGCATCTTTCTTTTTACCCATTCTTAAAAAGATTTCACAAAAAATCTACTACAGAACTAGTTGTAGTTTTACAACAGAATCTGTTACATACAAACTGGTTGTGCACAAATGAATCTCAGGTTTCATTCAATCAAATTTACAAACATAAACAATGCAGCGGCACCTTGCTTGACAACTGTTCCACGATCATTGGAAATGAGTCAATTTTGTGCACCCAATTTGGGTTAAAACCGTTTCAATCGGTATTTTTTGGAGATGTGTATGCGCATCTTTCAAAATATCAATTCATTAGCAGCGGTACTATTTATAAATATTTCAATTTAATTCTTGAATCGTTCGAGCCAGCAAATTTTATAACGGGACTGTGTGTAGAAGGTTTAAAAGGACATGACCGCGAGAAAGTTCCCGGAAGAGGGCAAGTGTCGCACGTGTCGATGTCCGTGCATCGGTGCAACCACAGATTTGTTCCAAGACAGCTTCAAAGGGCAAACGTACGGGGATATTTTACGCGCAAAACTTTCCGTTGAGGTTCGTGCAATTTTAAACCATATCTGTGTTTAATGTAAGGTATGCACTTCGGAAGAACCCGGTCAAGAAAAAAATCGAATGGGCAGCAGCGGTAGCGAAAGCAAGCCAGAGAGGGTGAAGAAAAGCCCCAAGAAAACGTTCCCTCTCTTTTGTCCTACCGTTCGTAAAGCTGTTTCTTGACCCCTTTCCTTCCGATCTGCAGACTAGCCTTAAACTGTAGGTCTATTCCCGTACTGCAGAATTCTGCAATTCTGCACAAAAACGGCAGCAGAGCGTTTCCGTACTTTTCTGCAACAAAAGTAACTTTTCTCTCAGGTAGAACTTCTGCAGTGAGAGAGAAGTTGCAGCAAAACCGTTCCCGTACTTTTCTGCAAGCTCTCTCTTCTCTTTCTTGTTGAAAATTTACTGCAATTTGGTGTGATGGATGTTGAGTACACGCTTACGTAAAATTTGCAAGTTGGGTGAAATCATCAATTTAATTATTAGTTGCAATAAACTTTATGTTTTATTGTTACTAAATTGAAGTAGTCTTTTTGAAGGGAAGTTTGTATATTTTGAATTAATGGATTTTTGGGGTAGTTTTTTTAATGTCTGTTTTTATTGAAATGGGTTTCAGGCTGAACTACATTATGATATAGCGATTTTTTTAGTGTTAATATTTTAACCTGACAAAAAAAGATAACTAAAGTCAGTATTACAGCACGGCTAATACCTCAACAAAAAAAATATTATAATAAAAGATTGTTTTAAAAATCTTTAAAAGACACATTACTTTTGTGTTTAATAATTTCAAATAAATATTTGTTTAGAAATAATTTTTGATCTTCAATTGTTTGTGAAAAGACTAAATATGTGTGTTTAAATAATAGGTAAATTTAATTGGCAAATAATACATTGTACCTTTAACGGTGCTACCAATTCGTATTCTAATATGAACCAAAAAAATTTGATGTAGTTTTGTCAATTCTTCTATTTTAAAAAAATTAAATTCCAAAATTTGGAAATTTTTAAATGCCGCCATCTTGAATCATAAAAGTACAATTTTTATTGGAGTCATATTTTAGGTTAGAAGCTCAGATTAGAGGTTTTAGAGGTTGGAAATTTTGACAAGTTCTTCGGAAAATAGAGTACTATCTGTTTCTATTTTTTTAATATCTGAATTTTAAAATTTTTGATTCACAAAATTTTAAAACATTACTTATTTTTTAATTTTTTTAGCAGCTTTATTTTTTTTATTGAAGCTTTTGAATTTTTGGTGTTCTGGACTCTGAAATATTCAAGCTTTTGATTTTTTTATTCAGAATTTCAAAATATAAGAATTTTTAAGTTTAGGAACTTTTAAGTTTATTTAGAATTTTTAAAATTATGATTTTTTTGATATTTTGAACATTTTGATATATTTATTTTTTAATTATTTTTATTTTTCAAGTTTCGAACGAGGCTTTGAATTTGTGTTTTATTTTTTTTCTGATATAAATATTTGCATTTTTAAATTTCTCAAATATCAGATTTTTTTTAAGTTTCCCAATTTGAAAATATAAGTTTTTTTTGTAAATATTATTAATCATGAATTTCTAAATGTCTAGATTTCTAAATTTATGAGTTTGTGATTCACTTATTTTTTTTAATTTGTCAATTTCGCTGCGTCACCGTTGTTCTTCCAAGTGACATCCATTTATAATTTATTTATGTTTTCCTGAATAATATTTCAAACATTTTGCTATTAAAACGTGTATTTATGGTACCTTTGTTTGTCATTTTTAAATTATTTTTGTAAAACGTACCTGCAATTCTCACTATTTTTTACCTAATGTAAAAGTTTTGAATTATTTTTAATGTATAATTTCTACCTAAGCATAATTAATTTCTAGTTACCTAATAAATGGTGCATGCTTTTAAATAAAATATAAAGTTGAATAAAAAAATAATGCCCCCGTTCTAGAGGCAAACTCCTTTCAATTACTATTTTCTCAATCCCCTCGTCAATCCCTCTATTTTAATTTTTTGAAATCATTAAATAACTTTAATACCCAATTTGAGTAAATCCACACAACTGTGTACAATATTGCAGAAAAAGTACTGGAACGCGCTACCCAGGCAAAATTATTGCTGCTTCTCTCCTTGCAGAACTTCTGCAAAAGAGAGAGATGAAGAGAGCGAGTTGAAAAGTACGGGAACGTGCTGCAAAAAAGTGACTTATGCGGGCTGCAGAATTCTGCAGAAGCTGCAGAAATTCTGCAATTCTGCAAGTACGGGAATAGACCTTGTAACTTACGATTTATTACTATTTTTTTTTTTCGCGTTGTAGCTACCGAACATAGCCGGCGCAAGCTGCACAATCTGCCTGCGATGCACAAAGTTGCTGGAAAGCGTGTACGCATTCGTACGGCAATGCCAACTAACCAACGATTTGCTGGAGCAGGTTCCAGCGGAACCGTCCGGCTTCGAACCAGCGACGAAATGCGAGCTGGAGGAGCAAAAGGACACTTCCCAAACGACCTGCTACCTTGAAATGGACTGCGACGAGGACGACGAGTTCAATGGGTTCTCTAACGACGACGATGAAAGCTCGGATGTTCCGAAACAGGACGCCACAAGAAGCGACGAGCTGGTGGTGAAGCTGGAAATGGTCCAACCCGCTGATGCCGTGGACAGTGCAAATGAAGAGGACGACCAGGAGGAGGAGGACCTGGTGCTGTTTGCGTCCGAGTTGTCGACTCCAAAGCGGCGCGGGCAGGGCGGACGGGGACCGGCCTGGAAGGATGACCACCTGCAGGAGTTGCTGCAGGTGGCGAAGAGGTTTCGTGTTGCGGACGGAAGGATTGACAACACGATGGTTCACCTAGCCCTGCGCGACAATCCGAACCTGGCCCGGTACAGCCGGGAAGCAATCAAGTCGAAGCTGCACGCCGTGAAGCGAATGGTCAAGCAACCGGGAATGCCAAAGGTGAGGAATCGGATTTACGAGCGGGACGCGCTGGAGCTGTTCGGCGGGGAGGTGGAGTCGTGAAAGATTGAAATAAATTTTAATTTCCTGTTTAAATTTTGAATGTTCTGCTTGTTTAATCTATTTTACGATTAAGAGTTAATGGTGGGATTTACATGAGATCGAATAACGTGGCGGTCCTAAAACAGTTTAATAAACGTTGCATCCATACAATCAGGGCACACGTACTCGCTGGGATCGTCCACCCCGGCGCAAGTCATGTGCATGGTTGCGCCTCCACACGCCTTACAGCCGACCAGTTGTTTCGACTTTTTTCCCGACACTTTGCAGCCCTCGGCGCTGCACTTGGACAGATGGATGTCCTTGAAGGCGTACTTTTCCCGCTCCCAGCTGGCGTCCCGCATCGGAACGAAAATGCCGTGCATTCTGGCGTACTCGGTGAACTCGTTCATTTCGAAGCAGTTGGGACACTTGAAGTAGTAACCGGCTTGGAAGGCAAACTTTTGCACGCACATCCGATGGTACCAGCCGATTTCGGTTTTGCCGGTTTCGTGCTCCGGCGGGCACACCGAGCAAAAGCTCGCTACCGGATTGTACGGGCCAATTTCCTCACAGCAGATCCAGCAGGTTTGATTTTCGCTGTGACATTCCGGGTGGTCATTCGGGGCATGTTCGTGACAGTAGGATGGATTTGGGCCGCTAAACTGAGTCAGGCAGTTGTTTTTGACGCCACAAATGTAGTGAAACGATCTCTCGCAACCCGGTTCAACGCATACGACGGCTGCCGAAAGCTGGCCACAGTAGCAGCACTTGTTTTGGCGGTACCTCTTGAACGAACTGTAGATGTCGTTCACGAGAAATCCGAGAACTCCCGACGTCTCCCTCCCGTTCTGTACGATGTATGTTCCGGTTAGCAGACAAAAGTAATGGCACCGGAAAATGTCCTTCTTTTGCTGCTTTTCGATAAATTCCCCAAACCGAAGTACATCCTTCTCGGTCAACAGGCAAATGCCGCACGAGTAAGGAGATTTGGAGCTTAGCACGGTCAGATTGAACCGTTTGTCTACGGCAATGTACGGCTGAAGGGTGGCATTCAGTGTTTCACTCCTCCTGACTAGATCCGACGTCAACCAGCGGTTCTATTTCCCCCTCTTCCCGAATCTCCTCCACCACCGGGCAAGCCTCGACCCGAACCGGTGACCTCATCAGCTGACTTTCCCTGTAAAACTGTCTGATCTCCGCGGCCTTGGCCGCCAGCACCGTCCCAATCTCCTGCAGCCCCGAATACTTCCAGTTCTCCAGCGTGAACTCCGCCAAACAGCCGTCGCACGAGCTCGAAGCGCGCGTCCAGCGCCAGGCAGAATGAATCGGCCGGCAGCTCTCCATCCAAGCGAGTCTCGACCGTCACGAGGGTGCGCGCCATACGGGCGTACTTCCGGTAAAACGGATTCGAGTACTCAAAGCCCTGCAACGCCGCCAGCAGAGCGCTATCGCAGAGGACACTTTCGCCGAGCTGCGGGTACATCTGGAGCAGGTGCTGCCGCCGGGGGACGCAGCCCGGGCAGAACAGGAGTTGGTCTTTCTGTAAGAAACGATGAATGACGATTTTGCTCCAGATTCCCGTTATCAAGCTAACTCACCTGAAGACCGAAAACGACGTGCTGGTTGCCGTCGTTGGGCGGAAGGTACACCAGGAACAGAGTGAACCGAGAGCAGCTCCGGCACGACAAATATTGCAGCCGGTCGATGCCGACGTAGAACGAATCCGCGTCCACCAGGAATTCGTCGGGAATTTCCATTTTGCTTTTTGTGAAACTTAAGTTGCAATTGCAGCAACAAACCGACAAAATGCGCGCGCAATGTTGTACACGTTTATTTTAATCGGAGTTCGCTTTTTATGGTACCGCTGTAATTGAACGTCGCCCAATCGTAAACAAAAACAAACCACTCCATAGTTTGTTACGATTTATTTGTGGTTTTATTTAACCGACCAATCAACTTATTTACATTAGTTTAAAATCATCAGATCACACCATTAAGCTCAGCCATGTCGGCAGCGCGTCGTCGTGGCACCAACTTCCAGCCGCTGGAGGTGCAAGCCCTGCTGCGAGCCTGTCTCACCCACAGCGTGGAGGAGTTCCGGCGCGCAGGGAAATGCACCGGCCCCCTGTTCTACGACATCCAGCGCGAGATGGCCGCGCGCGGGGACTTTCCTGCGCGTCCGTTGAACCATCTGCGCGCGTACTACACCAAGGTGGAGCGCAGCTACAAGCGCGGCCGCAAACCGTACCCGCCGGAAGCGCGCCAAATTTGGGGTGGGCTCGAGGGGGAGGTTGATGGTAGCATGTGATACGTGATACGTGAAATCGAGCCAAACATTTCATTAGGGCACAAAACCAAAACGTAAACATTCGGGATTATTCCACTATTCCGTTCATTAGTACACTCCCTACATGCCCTCCAAGAATAAGATTGATAACAAACAATTTCCTATTGAAAAAATCAAAAACTCAAAAACGCCCATAACAATGTTCACTCCGAACCAGAAAAAAGTTCAATTGTGCCCTTTTCTTTTCGTTAGTTTTTCGTAGTTGAGGAACTTTCTATGTTATAAAGTGAACTTTTCATACATTCTTAACACTAATTCACTTCAAAACATCGTTTGGATTACGTTTCACCAAAGATTTCTGCAGAAAAAAACTTCGCCGAAACACAATATTTAATAAGGTCCCGCGGATGCTGTTCAGTACACAATTGAAGAATTTTTATGTTTCACATGCCTTATTATCGCCATTCGATCACAAAACTTCGCCAATTAACATAATGTTCGCTGAATTCCTCATTATTTCTAACTGAACAAAAGGTCCCATAAACATCATTCAACACAACAATCGGATGACAGCGCTTTAGTGCCCTTTCAATTCTCTTTGAAATTACATCTAGAAAGGGCCCATTATGAACAACAGTTGGAAAGTTGAAAGGGCCTGATAACGAGTTTTTTTAAATAATGAGTTTTATTGCGAAAATCAACATAAATTAAAAGCATTCAAGCAGAGTTGAGGATAATGATGTGTTTTATCGTATCATAAGTAAAAATATCATCAGTCAAGTCAGTCAACCAGACTCTGAACGTAAAGGTTTGTCCAACTACAACAACAAAACAAACAAACCATCCACATTAACGACCCCCAGGTCTTTTGTGGTCTCTATTGCAAGTTTCTGCTCGAACCTAGGAGTCCGAAGGCTTGAATGGGGAGAGCACCCAAACCTCTTTTACTTCAAGGAACCTTCCACCCCAGTGTTTGAACTGACGACCTTTGGATTACGAGTCCAACCGCCGCCAGCGATTCCACCGGAGTAGGCTTGGTTTGGTGTGTTGTTTGTACTTATGGCATGGAGACGACTCCTACACCTGGAATGACTTAACGGCCTAACAACCAAGGCCGGGACCGACATTTTACTTCCTCATCCGATGGAAGGTTGCAGCAGATGGGAATCGAACCCAGAATCATCCGCTTACAAAGCGGACAGCGTAACCATTCGGCCACGCACTTGTCCAACTAAAGAAACGTAATCATTGACCTTCTAGCAATTCAGTTTTCTTCCAGATGCTGTGGAACGGGTATTCTTCTGCAGTAATCTGTCTGCTTTGTTCGACCTACGTCGAAGGGTTACCAGTTTTCCGGAATCAATGCAGGGAAAGCTGCGATAAGCTGAACATTGAGTTTGATGACCAAACAAGAACCGCAGCCATCATTTTGTGAAACAACATCCGGAGCTGGCTCTCCGCCAAACGACAACGAGAAAGCCAACAGCCTTGAATGTAAAGATTTTCAGACAAACGATACTCTTGATGAGATATCTGTTAAAGAAGAAACACTGCCAGTCGAAGTTCAAGTTGACGCCCAACCAGATGAGGACCCTACAGAAGATGCCCGAGACATGCTCAATAGGGTGTAATATCAAAATCGATTTTCCAGCACAGCAATTTTTCAGTTCCTTTGGGGTCCTAAACAACTCCCCAAAGTTTGGGCACGATTGGATTAGTCCTCACTTTGCGCAAAGCGATTCAATTTTCCATATAAATTTGTATGGGAAAAACCATTTTTTTGAATTTTGATATTTATAAAATCCACGTTTTAAGCTGTACTAAAACCGGATTCATATTCAAATGCTCTGGAAGGTGCTCTACAACTTTCCCGAAGAGAGTATGGTGCTAGCATGTCCCTAAGAGAAGATACAGCGTCCTCAAAACTCGTCTAAAACGTGATTTTCGAGCAAAAAACACATTTTAGACGAGTTTTTAACACGCTGTATCTTTTTTTAGGAGCAAGTTAGCACCATACTCTCTTCGGGAAAGTTGTAGAGCACCTTCTAGAGCATCCGAATATGAATCCGGTTTTAGTACAGCGTGAAACGTGGATTTTATAAATATCGAAATCCAAAAAAATGGTTTTTCCCATACAAATTTACAGTAGTTGTTCGGTAACTGGGCTGAGAACATAGCCCAGTCACCGAATGCTGTTCGCTAACTGGGTTGAACGAAAAATAACGAGGGAACTACCGATGCATAATATTTTTTGATGAAATATAAAAATAAAAGTTACTTAAATTCAATTACAATGATTACTTTTCATTTTTTTCTAATTGTGACTTGAAATTACATAAATGTTAAAAAAAAACAAAATTATTTGTTGAACATGATTTTTGCATCCATTAACCCCTCGGTGATTTCGGTTTGTTTTGGTTTTTTGACGTTTGTTTGCTTTTTAACTGGGCTACGGCCCAGTTATCGAGCGCCCAGTTAAAAAGCAGCCCAGTTAAACAACGCCCAGTTACCGAACAACTACTGTATATGGAAAATTGAATCGCTTTGCGCAAAGTGAGGACTAAACCAATCGTTCCCAAACTTTGGGGAGTTGTTTAGGACCCCAAAAGGAACTGAAAAATTGCTGTGCTCGCTAAATTTGGACAACTTTATTTTTTTCCATACAACCATATTACACCCTAATGCACCCTAAAGTCGGTGCAAATACTGGAAAAGAAAGCCAAAGCAATGCGAGTTGTGCGGTAAAACCGTGCTCGACCTCAAAAGTCATATCAACAGCCACTACAAAAACAAGCCGGAAGCGTGTGATTTTTGCTCGAAACGCTTCACCAACCGAAATCAGTTGCTGATGCATCGAAACAAACACACTCGGGAGAGGAAATATCCGTGCTCGTACTGCGGTGCTGTTTACGACACGTGGCCGGGTAAAAACTATCACGAGGTATTTGAAAAGCTGCTTTTTTCTCCAGTTAACAATTAATAAAGATCAAACATTTTCAGAAAACTCACATCGCCGAAATCAACAACATTTCCAACACGATTGCGATCAGTGCGAGGCCACGTTTAGTGTGGAGAAAAATCTCCGAAACCACGTCAAATTCAAGCATCTCAATATGCGTAAACTGCAATGCCTCGACTGCGATTTCAGTACAATTGCCAAGTAAGTGTAACCGCAACCAGTTTATAAAACAACTTTAAATTTTCAATCTTCACATTTAGAGTACGCCTGCTGAACCACGCGCGCAGCATCCACAGCAAGGAGCGTCCGTTCCAGTGTCCGTACTGTAGCTTTACCTCAAACAGCAACACCGGCTACTTCATCCACTTAAAGAGCGGAGAAGCGACCGAGTATCGCATCAAGTGCGGGTATTGTGAGGAAATGTTTTCCAAAGACGCCGCCTTGGAAAAGCACATTGTTCGGGACCATCCGGATCGGGCGATAACGGTTTGAAGTATCGAATTTTTTGTCGTTTGTTTTTTTTACGGTTCTGGAATGGAAACTCCCCCTTTTTCTCGAGCTTGGGAGTTTAGGTGTTAAAGAGTCGCAAGCTCTGTCGCAAGCAGTGATCCCCGTGCACCGCGTTCTCTGTTTTCTGTACTCGATCAAACACCAGCACCGCGTGTGCACGCGTACAGGCAAACCTAAACTCTGCCGTGTACAGTCTGTACGCGCACACGAACCTCGAGTTTAAAACCGAACCTTGCACCCCGGGTACAAACCCCGAGCAAGCCGACGACGCATAAAAGAGACAAAAATAGTTCCCTCACGCTCCCTCTGCTGTAAAGCGGTGTTTCATTCTCCGCTGCAGTCACACTACCAGGGTTGCCACATTTAATTCTGTATAAGGGGGACGAAAATCTGTATTTGGAATCTGTACTGACATTTTCAAACAATTTTTTGAAAAATAAACATTCCTTATCGTTTTTTAATGCGTAAAAATGCCATACAATCAAACATTTAATGTTTGGGCTCATTCAGCAATTTAAACAAAATGGAAAATTATTTAATTTTAATTAAACATTTGTAAAATCTGTATATCTGTATGTTTTCCTTAAAATCTGTATTTCTGTATATACAGATTCTGTATGACCTAATCACCTCAAAATCTGTAAAATACAGATAAATCTGTATTTGTGGCAACCCTGCACACTACAGTGTTTGCCACAGAGAGAGTGAGAAGCAGTCATTTTTTCGTCTCTTTACACACTCTTCGCTCGCACGGCGTTGTACCCAGCCCTCTGTCACGACGGCCATGTTTATGAAACCTAAATGTTCGACGCGAACATGAAGACGACAAAGAAGATGAAGAACGCATTTGCTGTCAAAATTTGAAAATAAACAATCCGCGTGGTAGAAAAAGGCATTATTTCATAATGTTGAAATGATTTCCATGAAAAAATAACGGCATGGGACGGATTTCCAATCGCAAGTTCCCGAAGGACCCTATCCGCCAGAGACTATGGATAAATGCCCCGCGAAGTGGCGATGAAGACGGTTTTGCAAGTTCAAAGTTCAGATTTGTTCGGACCACTTCGCGATGAACTTCTTGTGAGTCTACGAAAGGTCGGATTCTACACAAGCACGCGATTTCTTCGATTCTCTGTGCGAGTCGACAGCGGGAGTTGGCCAGGATGTTTCTGCACTTGGTCGGTTACTCCCTGCCGGAGATTGCAGCGAGTTGTTCGGAAGGATCAACAGCGGGACTTGGCCAGTCCCCGGTCCAGTACTACCCGGCAAATCTTCCCGGTCAATCGGAAGCAACAGTTCTCATCTTTTTTTCGTAACAGATTTGCACACACAAAAAGAGATGTTTCTTGAAAATTTGGTGTAAACAAACAGACAACACCAATACTGCTACACTCACAGAACCCACGCAGTAGTATTAGTGAAGAGCCCACGATTAACAACGTGGGCTCTTCACTAATACTACTACGTGGGCTCTTCGAGGTTTTGGTGACTGTCAAACGTTCTAGCCATTTACAGTGGTGCCAGGGGGTTGGTTGTACCCGAGGTGTGCACCCCGTGTTTACACCGCGTGTAAACTTGAGTGCGCCGTGCGGGGAGAACTCGAACATGGCAGCCTGGTGTGTTTGAGGTTCATCTGCACTGAAAACTTGTACGGCGTGTACGGCGTGCGCGCGTTTCGGGAAGACTGGTCGCAAGACTTGTTTATTTCGAAGTTTTTATAATGTTACTAGATGGTACTACCAAGGTAAACAAACAAGAACGGAACCTTCAAATCAATCAGAGTTTTGGTAGTGGAAGTGTTAAATTAAAATCCACTTGAGGGCAGAATGGGCTACCCTTTTCCTGCCATATAAAAACAATCAAAAGTTATGCAGTTCAAATTAAATGGACTATTTCACTCCCGGTAGCTTCACAAATTACTTTTAGTGCAACATTAGATGATTTTTTTTATTGTTTTGTTGATGCTTATTTGTGAAAATAGTGCCTTATTTAGACATATTTACACTATTTTCAAAAATGCTTGTTTTGGTAAGTGACTATTTTAAAAAAGTGATCAAACTTCATGAAAGCTATGTTGGAAATGTCCCTTAAGTCATTTCTTCACACCCTTCAATGTTGTATTACAAGAAAAGGTTTGTTTCTATCATTCTGCCCCGCACCCTGTAAAGTTAGTCGAAAGAACATATTTTTATGTAAAAAAATCCTCAACCAAGTATACAACATTGAAGGGAACATTCCAAAGCATAAGCCTGCTACACTGAATTCATGAATTTGCATGTTTTTCTATGATTTTTGGTGCATTTTACTTAGGTGGACCATTCAGCCCCCCCTGCCTCTTCTCCCAACGAATAATTAACTAAAAACTCGGAGCTTCCTCTCATGTAGATTCAGAATTGTCAAACTCAGCCCACTTCAACGACTTATCTCTGCGACGTGGGAAAGCATAAATCTTTAGCTGCTGCCGGACGGGTGTATGCATTCCAAATTAGGGATCTGAAAGGCATCATTCCCGGTCGGCCATTTGGTGGCTTTGCCTGTTTAAGAAAAAAATTCAAATCATGATTTAGAATGTATCAATCAAAACAATGTTTTTTGTGTTGTTTGTAAAAAAAAGCATTTTAAATATCGTGATTACCATGCCGCTCACGACATAGTAAAACCACAGACACAGTAAGACCACAGACTGTGGTAAAACTGACTGCATTGATCAGTCAATCCAAGCACGGAATGTTTTCAGCAAAATACGTCGGTGCGTGTTCTCAATTTAACCCTACAATTAGGTTTTACGCCGACTCGATTTGGAGGTTAGAAATTTGACAGCTTGGCTGCACTGTTTACATTTTTGCACGTGTGTCTCAGTAAAAATGTGTGTGCGTGTGCGCTCGTGACGTCCTGGGAGGGAGAAGCGAAGAGGTCTTCTTATTCTTATTCATTTTCTTGTTGTTGTTTTTATTTTTTGTGCAAGATAATTTCTCTTCCCATTTAAATTTCCAGTCAGTCGTCATCTGCCCTTCTTGACAATACAAATTTTCTTGCAGCACATTTCAAAATAGTGCTCAAGATCGTGCCTGACTCATGTGATGCAACTTTCTCCGCCAATTTTTTTTTTTATTCATAACTTATTTTTATTAGGTCCTCTTCGGTGCCGAGACGAGGGTAGGACCGGAAATCATGAAAGTTACATAAAAATAATGATTTTTTAGCTGGGAGCTGAACTCGTTGAAGATCCTCCACAGCTCAGCCGAACTGTAGAGTACCTCCTTGCCTTGTTCCTTCGTGACTCCAAAGGCGTGAGGGGCCAGTATTTTGTTTGCTGCTTCCTGCTTGTCGAAGACGATCCTTCTGTTTATATCCGGAACCGCACCCGACAGCGCTGGAAACTACAGCGTCGTAAGCGCCGGTACTGCCGGACTTTGTTTTCTGTCATTTTCCATTCTGGTTGCAATAAAATGCAAAACCCGAGCTGTGGAGGAAGTGAAGTGAATTCGCTGTGACATGATCATTCTTCCGAGATGCCGGCTTTGCAGAGCGATTGTTTGAAAAACGGTGGCTAATGTTAAATTGAACGATCTTAATTTTTAGGCAAATTTTACCAACGATGATTTTTTTTTCAAAAAAAAAAATGAAAACGTTCTGCTTCTTTTTTATTTATGTCAACCTCCAGCTCGCCGTTTTTCCTTCTTTGTTCCTATATTCGTTCAAAGAATTTGCTTCACTTCCTCCACAGCTCGGGTTGTACTGAACGATTTATATATTTAAACACATTGACTAACTACTACTAACTAAATAAGTCTTAGTTTAAGTACATGTATGCAAGACATAACATTGATTGATTTATGGTCATATTGGAAATATATCTCATGAATACATATTTTCAACTAAATCTTATCAAAAATTAGCAAAAATTGACAAATAAATAAAGTTAATTATTTTATTTTATTTTATCCTCTTTTGTATTTAATGAATTGTCTCAGTCTGAAAAAAACATTTGCAAATTTAAAAACTTTTTTAAATTTATTTTCCTTCAAACACAATACTGCTCTAGCCAAATAAGAACAGTAACAAAAATTGAAGGCGGCTCTCACTGACAGTTCGCAAGTGGCTGACACTGACAACTAGGTGTATTCTTCTCCGCCCGACTCAGGTGACGTCACGCTGTAAAACCTAATACGGTAGCAACTACCATGGTTGGGTTTTCAGCAAGTTTTCAGTGTATGAATAGTTGAAAAGTGTCTGCGGTGGAGATGCCCTAACATTCTTCGATAAACTACACTGATAATCAACATTACACACTGTTCAGTTCACTTTTACACACTTCTATGGGATTTTTCAGTTCAAGTCAGCCCTCTGTCACGACGGCCATGTTTATGAAACCTAAATGTTCGACGCGAACATGAAGACGACAAAGAAGATGAAGAACGCATTTGCTGTCAAAATTTGAAAATAAACAATCCGCGTGGTAGAAAAAGGCATTATTTCATAATGTTGAAATGATTTCCATGAAAAAATAACGGCATGGGACGGATTTCCAATCGCAAGTTCCCGAAGGACCCTATCCGCCAGAGACTATGGATAAATGCCCCGCGAAGTGGCGATGAAGACGGTTTTGCAAGTTCAAAGTTCAGATTTGTTCGGACCACTTCGCGATGAACTTCTTGTGAGTCTACGAAAGGTCGGATTCTACACAAGCACGCGATTTCTTCGATTCTCTGTGCGAGTCGACAGCGGAGTTGGCCAGGATGTTTCTGCACTTGGTCGGTTACTCCCTGCCGGAGATTGCAGCGAGTTGTTCGGAAGGATCAACAGCGGGACTTGGCCAGTCCCCGGTCCAGTACTACCCGGCAAATCTTCCCGGTCAATCGGAAGCAACAGTTCTCATCTTTTTTCGTAACAGATTTGCACACACAAAAGAGATGTTTCTTGAAAATTTGGTGTAAACAAACAGACAACACCAATACTGCTACACTCACAGAACCCACGCAGTAGTATTAGTGAAGAGCCCACGATTAACAACGTGGGCTCTTCACTAATACTACTACGTGGGCTCTTCGAGGTTTTGGTGACTGTCAAACGTTCTAGCCATTTACAATGGTGCCAGGGGGTTGGTTCAAGTATAATTACACGAAAGTGTGTAATCATACTTGAACTGAAAAATCCCATACAAGTGTGAAAAAATGAACTGAAAAAAGTGTAATGCTGTTTACCAGTGTAGGATAAACTGGGTTAATTGGAATAAATCAAATCATTAAGTCAATTTTATTTAGCGTATCATGTTTTGACAGATAATTTCAATCTATTCCGCTGTAAATAAACAGAACAATCGCAAACACGGAAACAACGTAAACAAAAAGTTGTAAAAAAATTGTTAAGAACATTGTTGAATTTCGCGCTATTAAAAATAATTCAAAGTGAACAAAAAAACCCTTCACAATGTCCATCGTGCAACGTCATCGAATCAACTTTCATCCCCAGGAAGTGCAAGCCCTGCTGAAGGCATGTCTCATCTACAAGGTGGAACAGTTCCGACAGGCTGGCAAGAGCACTGGCCACCTGTTCTACGACATCCAGCAGGAGATGGCCAAGTACGGAGAATTTCCCGAGCGACCGTTGTTCCATCTGCGTGCCCACTACCGGCGGGTTCAAAAGCGGTACAAGCAAGGCCGCAAACCGTATCCACCGGAAGCGCGCGAACTTTGGGGAAGGCTCGAGGAGGAAACCGATGATCAAGGTGGATATTGAAGATCTCTTTTTAATGGTATTTTAAATAAAACGTTTGATTTGTTCAGTTATAGAAAACGATGAAACATGGAAAGCTCTTACAGAACAGAGAATCCTCCTGGAAGCTGGTTGCCGGTATCTCACCAAGTCGGAACTTGCCGAACTTATCCGGGAAGCAATTGAGAAGGACGTTGAGATCCAGCTAGATGAGAAGCAGGAGGAAACGTTCAAAGCTATTCTGAATAATATGCATTCGAAGAAGCTTTTTGTAGGTCGAAATGCAGATGATCTCCTTAGGACTTACCACAGGATGAAGAAACGATTTCTCAAAGGCAAACATAACCGCGAGTTTCCCGAGTCGGCGGCCAAGCTCTGGACTAGAGTAGAAGCGGTTGTGCCGGAATCGGTCGATCCCCACTTTTCTGCTGTGGCTTTTCCTGTTCATAAAAATGAGGACAACGTTGAAATCGACGCAAAAGCTGTTTGCTCGCTTTGCCAAGGTTGCGCGTACGAGTTCAAGCACCTGTTTCGAGATATGTATCAGAACCAAACCTATGCGGAAATTATCAACCAGACTTTGAACGTGAAGGTAGGTTCAATTGCTGAAAAATGATCTTAAAATCTTTATAATAAGAAGTTTATCTTTTAGATGGTGTGGAATGGACAATCTTCTGCAGTAATTTGTCAGCTTTGCTCAACCTACGTTGAGGGCTTACCAATTTTCTGGAAACAATGCAGGGAAAGCTGCGTCAAGTTGAACTTCGAGTTGGTGACCAAAGAAGAACCAGTGCTGGAAGAGCCCACCTTCTGGGGAAACAACTCTGGTGCAAGTTCCCCAGCGCATGATATCGATGATGCATTTGAAGAAATGTTGTCGACAGAAACACCAAATCCGACGATTGACTCGGAAGAGACACATTCCATCGACAAGAGCAAGGCTCTGAGTAAAGATCAACGGACCACAGAATTGACCAGAGAAGAGCTGAACATGCTGAAATTCAAGGAGAGCTTGCCATCGAGCTCCAAGCGCAAAGATAAGAGGGCAAAGCAATGCGACCTGTGCGGTAAAACTGTAATCGACCTCAAAACTCACCTCGATAGTCATTACAATGTCAAGTCGCATGCCTGTGACCTTTGTCCGAAGATGTTTACTAGTCGTCATCAGCTGCGTTCTCACCGCAACACTCATACTGGCGCGATAAAATATGCTTGCTCGTACTGCGACGCTGTGTTCGACGTGTGGCAGAGCAAAAAAATATCACGAGGTAAGTCTGGCAAAAAAAAAAAAACGGTAAGAAATAAAACTGAAATACATCTTCTTTAAGAAAAAGCACGTTGTGGAGATGAACAACATCTCTTACAACTGTGACCAGTGCAATGCTACGTTTAAAGTGGAAAGGAATCTCCAACATCACATCAAATTCAAGCATCTTCAAATGCGTAAGCTTCAGTGCTCCCAGTGCGACTTTGCCACAATCAACAAGTAAGTGTGACCGACCTAATTACGTAAATACAACACAGTTTAACTCTATAAACTTCCCGCTCAGAACACGACTGGTGAACCACGTGCGCAGCATTCACAGCAAGGAGCGTCCGTTCCAGTGTCCGTACTGTAGTTTTAACTCAAACAGCAACACCGGCTATTTCATTCACTTTAAGCGACACAAAAACAGTGGTGAAGCGAAGGAGTATCACATCCGGTGCGGGTACTGCGAAGAAACGTTCTTGAAGGACTCCGTTTTTGAAAAACATATTCTTCAGGATCACCCCGATCGGGCGATTAAGGTGTAAGGGGTTGGGATTTTATATATTTATTGTTTTGCTGTTGGAATAAATGTCAGAAAATGTCTAATTCAAGTTGAAATTAAATTGTGTATGTACTGAAGGAATTCCGAAGGGAAACTCGTGTTCCATGCGGTAAATCTATTTCAGCATTTCTTTATTTATTTTTGCATGCACAAAACTCTTCTTCTTTTTACAAGCTGAAATTTGGATATTTGGAGCAACATTTAAAATGGGCGGATAATCATTATAATGATAATTACAGTTTACGATGTTTGCGGCAGGTAACTTTTTCACAAAACTCAAAGTGTAGCTGGCCTTCCCCACATTAACGACCCCGGGGTTCGAACTGACGACCTTTTGCGAGTCCAACCGCAACCGGTTATCTAGTATCAAAACTCTATACGCGCCAACATCACGCGCCAGCGTTACTCGAGTCTGCATGTGAAGATCAACTTGACAACTTGTCGACGCGGCAACGAGAATCGATCGTCCGTGATTTTTTGCAGATTTTTCGAATGAATATTTCTCGAGAAATGATTTGTTAACGAAGCTTGATTTTGAGTACGAGCCAAAAGCAAACCCTATACCTTTCATTAGTAAGAAAGGCAAAAATGGATAGTGTTCAAAGTACCTCAAGAAGAACTTTTCATAAAATTTTGAAAAGTTAAAAGTTAGTAAACTATAGTTAAGAAAATGTTGATGAATGTCATTATTTGAAACTTCTCAAAGTGTCATGATTTTCTCAATGAACATGATTTTGAATCGGTAGACGGAATGCATTTTCGGATTCATTGGACAATTTTCCTCTAGGAGAAGGTTAAATAAGTTTATAAATAATAACTATATGTGTTTTTGAAACACAATTTAAAAAAATCTCCAAATTTATAGGCAATTTCAGCTGAACAAATTTCATGTAAAATGTGAAAACTTGTGATTCGTGCTTTGAATATATAATAATAATAATAATTTAATAAACAAAACGAGTTTAATAAAAAAAAACTGGCAAAATTCCGACTTTTTAACAATTTTACCTAAAATTTTAATGTATTTTGTTAAAAAGCTTATAAACTTAGTTAACTAAATATAAACATTGATTTTTTTTTCTTAAAAACTATATCAGCTGCTTTAGTGATGGTACATTTAACGTACAAATAAAGTTTGAACATCTTAAATATGATTTTAACAAGAAAAACTATGACTATCAAAGTCACCCCGGAATTTGAACTAAGAATTTTTAGCGTAGCTATTTTTCTAAACACCATTAAAAAAACTTTTTTTTTTCAAAAAAGTGCATGGACTTTGTGTGGTCTACCCCAGTAAATGTTTTATAAATAATAATCTTGAGAAAAGCCTTACCTGTTGGCAAATATTTCAAAAACAAATTCATTTCTCATTTTGCACGCTCGCTCATTCGTAACCCTGGGGATATTAAAAACACCCAAAAGCAAAAACTCAAAATTTGGTTTATTGGACCTTTTTTTTTCAAAAAAAACTCCAGATTTCCTGAAGATACAACCCCGTACAACCCCCTCAACAACTCGAAACATTTGGGTGAACTGACCTAACAGTAAATAATTTAATAATTTTTAGTTAGCGTGCATTGTTTTGGCTAATGATCTCAATCCGTGCCGCTGTAATAAAACAATTCGTGTAAACGTAAACAGTAGAGTAGCCATTGATTAAAAATTTTGTTTTTAATGTTAAAATAAGCTTAAATTACCATACAAAATGTCCCAAATTCGCCGCAGCAACAACTTTCATCCGCTGGAAATACAAGCCCTGCTGAAGGCATGTCTCACCTACAAGGTGGAAGAGTACCGACAGGCTAACAAGAGCACTGGTCACCTGTTCTACGATATTCAGCAGGAGATGGCCAAGTACGGAGAATTTCCCGAGCGACCGTTGATCCATCTGCGGGCCCACTACCGTAGAGTCCAGCGGAGGTACAAGCAAGGCCGGAAACCGTATCCACCGGAAGCGCGCGAACTTTGGGAAGGCTCGAGGAGGAAACCGACGCCCAAGTTTCAGAGAACGATGAAGCATGGGAAGCTCTAACGGAGAAGAAAACAGCCATGAAAGCTGCTTGCTCGTATCTCACCAAGCCGGAACTTGTCGAACTTCTCAGGGATGCAATTGATAAGGACGTTGAGAACCAGCTGGATGAGCAGCAGGAAGAAACGTTCCAAGTTATTCTGAATAACATGCAATCGAAGAAGCTTTTCCTGGGAAGAAATTCAAATGATCTCCATCGCACATACAAACGACTAAAGAAACGGTTTCTTAAGGGCAAACACAACCGCGAGTTTCCCGAGTCGGCTGCCACGCTTTGGAGTAAAGCTGGTTCAGTTGTGCCGGAACCGGTTGATGATTTTTCTGTTGTGGATTCTCCGGGACCCCAAGAGGCGAATGATTCTCCTGAATCTCAGGATGCGGAGGACGTAAAAGTTGAAGAAACCGACACAGAAGTTGTGTGTTCGATTTGCCAAGCTTGTGCGTACGAGACGAAGCACCTCTTTCGAGATGTGTATCAAAACCAAACCTATGCAGAAATTATCAACCAGACTCTGAACGTGAAGGTTTGTCTTACGTTTATTTATTGCCTTACGAATAGAAACGTAATCGTTGCCTTTCTAACCATTCAATTTTCTTTTAGATGTTGTGGAATGGCTATTCTTCTGCAGTAATTTGTCAGCTTTGCTCGACCTACGTAGAAGGCCTGCAAGTTTTCTGGAACCAGTGTCGTGAAAGCTGCGACAAGCTGAACGTTGAATTGGTGACCAAAGAAGAACCAGTGCTGGAAGAGCCCACCTTCTGGGAAAGTACCCCGACATCCGGTTCTCCACAAAACGATATCGAAGAAACCACCAGCATTGGATGTGAGGATTTCCAAACAGACGACACTTTCCGAGAACTGACGCTAGAAGAAACGTTGGCAACTGAAACACCGACAATTGACCATGTTTTGGAAGAAACGCAGCCCATCGAGAGGAAAGTCCAACCAACCAAGGAACTTACCAGAGAGGAGTTGAACATGCTCAAATTCAAGGAGAGCTTCTCAGCGGGCGACAGGCGTAAAACTAAAGATGTCCCAAAGCAGTGCGACTTGTGCGGTAAAACCGTAGTCGATCTCCGAAGTCATCTTAACAGTCACTACGGCATCAAGTCTCACGCTTGTGATCTTTGCCCAAGGAAGTTTACCAATCGCTCTCAGTTGCGTACTCATATCAACTCTCATACTCATGAGAAAAAATATGCTTGTCTGTACTGCGATGCTGTGTTCGTTTCATGGAAGAACAAAGACTATCACGAGGTATTGTTGGCAATTTTTAACGTTAGACTTGAAATGCGAGAAAACCCTTTTTTTGTTTTCAGAAAAAGCACATTGTAGAGATGAACAATATCTCGTACGACTGTGACCAGTGTGATGCTACATTCAAAGTTGAGAAAAATCTCCGAAACCACATCAAGTTCAAGCATCTAAACATGCGCAAAATCCAGTGCTCCCAGTGTGAATTCGCCACAATTACCAAGTTAGTGTGAGCCAACTTTGAAAAAAATAATCTTCTAACTATCAACTTCCCACCAAGATCGCGTCTGATGAACCACGTGCGAAGCATTCACAGCAAGGAGCGTCCGTTTCATTGTCCGTTCTGCAATTTCAACACAAACACCAACACCGGCTACTTCATCCACTTTAGGCGGCACAAAAGCAGTGGAGAAGCGACCGAGTATCACATCAGGTGCGGATATTGCCAGGAAACGTTCTTGAAGGATGCAGTTTTTGAAAAGCATATTCTTCAGGAACATCCCGATCGGGCGATAAAAGTGTGAGGATGGAGAGGGTAAGTGCGTGATGCTTTTTATGTTTTATCGATTCGTCCCTATAAAAAAAGTGATTATCAAAAGTGGATTTTACTGCAGAAAGAACGCCATTATGGGATAAAACATCCATATTTGTGAGCTTGGTAAACTGTCAAACGCGAAAAATGCGAGTTTGTTTGTCATAGTCTAATACCTCTTTTGAGCAATTCTCTACGAAATCGGTCTTTTTCTTCAATTTTAATTTTTGTATTTTTAATCCGGCTGAAACTTTTTGGTGCCTTATGCCCAAAGAAGCCATTTTGCATCATTAGTTTGTCCATATAATTTTCCATACAAATTCGGCAGCTGTCCATACAAAAATGATGTATGAAAATTCAAAAATCTGTATCTTTTGAAGGAATTTTTTGATCGATTTGGTGTCTTCGGCAAAGTTGTAGGTATGGATACGGATTACACTGGAAAAAATAATACACGGTAAAAAAATTTGGTGATTTTTTATTTAACTTTATCACTAAAACTTGATTTACAAAAAACACTATTTTTAATTTTTTTATTTTTGATATGTTTTAGAAGACATAAAATGCCAACTTTTCAGAAATTTCCAGGTTGTGCAAAAATCACTGACCGAGTTATGAATTTTTAATCAATACTGATTTTTCAAAAATCGAAATTTTGGTCGTAAAAATTTTTCAACTTCATTTTTCGAAGTAAAATCAAATTTGCAATCAAAAAGTACTTTACTAAAATTTTGATAAAGTGCACCGTTTTCAAGTTATAGCCATATTTAAGTGACTTTTTTGAAAATAGTCGCAGTTTTCATTTTTAAATTAGTGCACATGTTTGCCCAGTTTTGAAAAAAATATTTTTGAAAAGCTGAGAAAATTCTCTATATTTTGCTTATTCGGACTATGTTGATACGACCTTTAGTTGCTGAGATATTGCAATGCAAAGGTTTAAAAACAGGAAAATTGATATTTTCTAAGTTTCACCCAAACAACCCACCATTTTCTATCGTCAATATCTCAGCAACTAATGGTCCGATTTTCAATGTTAATATATGAAACAATTGTGAAATTTTCCGATCTTTTCGAAAAAAATATTTTTGGAATTTTCAAATCAAGACAAACATTCCAAAAAGGCAAAACTTTGAATATTACGCCCTTTTAATATGTTAGTCTTGATTTGAAAATTTGAACATTGAAAATCGGACCATTAGTTGCTGAGATATTGACGATAGAAAATGGTGGGTTGTTTGGGTGAATCTTAGAAAACATCAATTTTCCTGTTTTTAAACCTTTGCATTGCAATATCTCAGCAACTAAAGGTCGTATCAACAAAGTCCAAATAAGCAAAATATAGAGAATTTTCTCAGCTTTTCAAAAATATTTTTTTCAAAACTGGGCAAACATGTGCACTAATTTAAAAAAATGAAAAACTGCGACTATTTTCAAAAAAGTCACTTAAATATGGCTATAACTTGAAAACGGTGCACTTTATCAAAATTTCACTAAAGTACTTTTGATTGCAAATTTAATTTTACATCGAAAAATGAAGTTGAAAAATTTTACGACCAAAATTTCGATTTTTGAAAAATCAGTATTGATTAAAAATTCATAACTCGGTCAGTGATTTTTGCACAACCTGGAAATTTCTGAAAAGTTGGCATTTTATGTCTTCTAAAACATATCAAAAATAAAAAAATTAAAAATAGTGTTTTTTGTAAATCAAGTTTTAGTGATAAAAGTTAAATAAAAAATCACCAAATTTTTTACCGTGTATTATTTTTTCCAGTGTAGTCCGTATCCATACCTACAACTTTGCCGAAGACACCAAATCGATCAAAAATTCCTTCAAAAGATACAGATTTTTGAATTTTCATACATCATTTTTGTATGGACAGCTGCCGAATTTGTATGGAAAATTATATGGACAAACTAATGATGCAAAATGGCTTCTTTGGGCATACCGAAGGCACCAAAAAAGTTTCAGTCAGATTAAAAAATACAAAAAAAAATCGAATGACCGAAATCCTAGAGAACTGCTCTTTTTCAAAGAAATTCACAAAAATCTGCAACAGATTGAATTTCTTCGAGAAGTTTTGGAGCGATTTTCTTTTTTTGTGTGTCGCCTCCTCTCTCCTTTGCGGATAAAGAATGTTTGCAAGAGAACTTTTTTGAGATTAATCCGGCCTTAGTTCCTTATACTACATGTTAAACAATTTGGTTAATTTAATACATTACATATTAGTTCAGAGTAAAGTGAGTTTTTGGCAACACTGCTTATGTTTGTTTACATCCAAGTTTGTGTCGCGTATACTTTTTAATCGATTTACGTTTGTAAATTCGCGTTTTCGTCCAATTTTCTTAATTACCATTGATCCTGAGTGACCGTTCTGTGACGATCTGTTGGAGTACAGTGCATTGATTGCGGTTTACCTGTATGCTGCCGTTGTGAAACATCATCACTCCCGACCCGTACAAGATGGCCACCGAGTGCAAGACCTGTGAGGTGGAAATCACTGGGATCGAGAAGATGGTCTGCCGTAGTTGCGCCTCGGCATTTCACCGGTCGTGTATCGACGGCCTCAATCGTACCGCATTTGAGGCCATCGGAAAGTTCCAGAAAAACTGTTACTGGCTTTGTGATGGCTGCGCAGGTCGTTTCGACCAATTCGTACAGTCGATGGATGTTGATGAAGATTCGGGTCAAGCGACTGACGTCGCTAAGCTGAGTGAAGCGGTTGACAAGCTCAGCGGTATCGTGACCGAGCTCTCCGGTCAGCTGAAGGAAAAGAAGGTTGAGCAGAGTTACGCTAACGTCGTTTACCCGGGCTCAAAACGCGAACGAGAGGACGACGAAGAAAAGGAACCTCCGGCGAAGGTCAAACCAGTCTGCGGAACGCGCACGATCCAGCACCAGATCAAAACAGTGGTCAGTGAAAGGGATTTGTTCTGGGTGTACCTTGGTCGTCTAGATCCCAGTCATACCGACTTGGAAATCGCCGAAATGACCCAGGAATGTCTTGAGCTCTCTGAGCTACCCAAAGTGCGGAGACTCGTGAAAAAAGACGCAGACATCTCCAAATTGTCCGTCGTGTCGTATCGAGTGCTGCTCCCGGACGACTTGCGGGATGTCGCACTTCAAGCGGATACTTGGCCAACGGGAGTTGCGGTTCGGGAGTTTGACTTCGATCTAGGACGGTCTCCTAGATTTCGCCGATTGTGAGCTGTTCGAATGTTCCAGACATCTCATCTGTGTTGCTGTCATGGGACGTTTTACCAAAAGCCGTTTGGAAGTGCCCCGTGCCCCGACACAGTTGAGCCAAACCATTCACCATCATCAAACTATTTTTCCGGTTCAGCTGCACGTCCCGGCCCTGTGTTCGGTCACGGCAACGGGGCCTTCCAAGCTGCCACCTCAGGCAAGTACACTCATCCGTTAAGAACCTCACCGCGCCCTGATGCGTTGTCACTTTCTAGTAAGCTGCGATCCGTCGACGAAGAAATGCTAGCAGTCGCCGAAAGATGTGTCGCTGATGGTCCGGGACGCATGTACCGAGGCATTGAGGTTGAACCCCGCTTTCCCGTCACAGCCGTGCCCTTCACCACCAACACGCTTTCCTGTTTGAGTTCGAGCCAGCACAGTCGTCCCGGCCCTGTGAACGGGACCAGAAGCGGGGTCAGCCGCGCACTGCTTTCAGGCAAGTACATGTGGTTTCCCAGTACTATTCTGCCACCTGATGTTCCCGAGGTTTTCAGCCAACGCTACGTGCCCACTACCGAACCGCAACCACGACTTGCAGTCAATTCAGCATTCTCCGTCCCGGAACAGGATTGTACATTTCAATGTGCACGTGCTGAAATAGCTGATCTGCCGGACCACGTGGATTTTCCCTGCTTCCCCGTCACAATTACGCCGTTCATCACTGCCAATCACCGCTCTGATGAATCAGATACGTCGGGACGCTCGCACCAAGGTAGTGAGGAATGCCCCCGCCCCCCGTACACAGTCGAGTCATCGCAACGTTCCAGCCCGGGTGTTAGCACGAGCCATCAGAGTCGTCCCGACCCTGTGTACGGACACGGCAGCGGGGGTTTCCGACCTCCACCCACAGGCGAGTACAATCAAATTAACGACAGTAGTCCCGCACTGAATCATCAAAGTTTGCAGCAATCCAAAGGCACGCTGAGCTTTATTACCGTCTACTACCAAAATGCTGGTGGTATGCGTACCAAGACGAAGCAGTTTTTCCTCGCCCTGGCCAGCAGCGACTACGACGTCATTGCGCTGTCGGAAACATGGTTGCAGGATGACATCGTGGATGCGGAGTTGTCGTCAAACTACAACTTGTTTCGCCAGGACCGGAACGAATTGACGAGCGATCGCAGTAGGGGAGGCGGCGTGCTCATTGCAGTAAAGAAGGCGCATGATTTTACGTGCACACGTGTTCTTTCTGCGGGATACGAGCATCTCGAGCAGGTTGCGGTTCGGATTAAAGCCCGGAATCATACCGTCTACGTGTGCTGTATTTATATACGCCCAAACAGCCCTCCAGACGTCTACACCTCACATGGGACCGCCGTTCAGGAGCTTGTTGATCTGTCATCTAATGATGACTCAATTATTGTAACCGGCGATTACAACTTACCGCATCTTGCATGGACCTTTGACGTGGACGTAAACGGTTTCATTCCGTTGAACGCATCTACGGAACAAGAGCTGGCGCTGACCGAAAATGTTGTTGCAACGGGACTCCTCCAAATCTGCTCGCTGGCTAATGTCAACGGAAGAATCCTCGACCTTGCGTTTGTCAACGATACGCTCTCAGTCGAACTGATCGAGCCGCCCAAACCGATCCTCAGAACGGATCGTCATCACAAGCCGTTCATTCTTCGGGTGGACTACCCCGATATCCCAGGCGTGGCAACGAGAATCGAGGATGCTGAACCGGATTTCAGTCGCTGCGACTTTGACCGTGTCACCGAATCCCTCAGCAGCATTGACTGGGATGACATTCTGCAAGATCAGGACGCCAATACTTCGACTACGATCTTCTACGACGTCCTTTACGAAATCGTGCGACAGTTCGTTCCCTCAAAGCGTGTCTCACGCAACCGGACTGAGAAGCTTCCATGGTGGAATGCTGATCTGCGAAATCGTCGGAACATTCTGAGGAAAGCACGTAAAAGATTGTTCAAAGCCGGCACACCAGAAAATCAATCCGCTGTCGACCGTCTGGAAATCGATTACGAATTGCTGCAAGACTCACTCTTTCGCGATTACTTGAATCGGGTGCAAGTGGACCTGAAAGACAACCCATCGTCATTCTGGAAATACGTGAGGAGCAGGAAACGTACCAGTGTCCTTCCAACAAGGATTTCGCTCAACGGTTCCACCGCTGAGAATCTGGAGGACGCTGCAAACGTCTTTGCCGACTTCTTCAGTAGCGTGTACGAGGCGGATGCACCTTCTGCTTCGAACGATTATTTGAACGACCTTCCAACATATGATGTCGATTTTCCTCAACCAGAATTCTCACAAGCAGAAGTAAAATCCGCCCTGGACGCTGTCGATCCATCGAAAGGTGCCGGTCCTGATCGGCTCCCACCTTCCTTCATCAAACGGCTTTCTGAGCATTTAGCTAAACCAGTCAGCGTAATTTTCAACCGCTCTCTGTCTGAAGGAACTTTTCCCGACGAATGGAAACTTGCAGCGATCACACCCATTCACAAAACCGGTAGTACTACGGCTGCTGAAAACTACAGGCCAATCTCCATCCTGTCCTGCCTGCCCAAAGTTTTCGAGGTGCTTATCCACGAGGGAATGTACTCTTCCGCCCAGGTAGTAATTTCCGAGTTCCAGCACGGTTTTGTCAAAAAACGGTCCACGGTATCCAACCTGATGGCGTACGTCAGCGCACTGAATGAAAACCTCGAAAAGTTCAAGCAAACTGACGCGATCTACTTCGACTTCGCCAAAGCGTTCGACAAGGTACCCCACACGCTTATTATCGCTAAGTTAGACCGGCTGGGGTTCCCAAGGTGGCTGACAGCATGGATCCGTTCGTACCTTTCGGGGCGGTTTGGCTACGTCCGTCTCGGTGGCGTCCAATCGAGGAATTTCCCGATTCCATCTGGAGTCCCCCAAGGAAGCCATCTGGGACCGCTGATCTTCATTCTCTTCATCAACGACATCTGCCAAAGGTTGCAGTCTCAAAACTGCTGTATGCTGATGACTTGAAGATCTTCCGTACCGTGGCGTCCACCATTGATTGCGTCGCTCTTCAACAGGACATCGACGCGATTCAGGAGTGGTGTAATCTCAACGGAATGAAGGTGAACCCCAGCAAATGTAAAAGCATCAGCTTCACCAGATCACCCGCTCCAATTCGGTACGATTACACCTTCGACCGCCACGAAATGGACCGCGTCTGCTCAATCAGGGATCTCGGTCTGCTGATCGACCGCAAGCTGAGCTTCTCGGAGCATGTCTCTTCCACAACAGCTAAGGCGTTCGCGTTGCTTGGATTTCTGCGTCGCAACACTGCTGAGTTCGAGAACATCAATGCCCTTAAAACGCTCTACATCACCATGATTCGAAGCATCTTGGAGTACGCTGTGCAGGTGTGGGCGCCGCACCACGCTAATCAACGTGATCGCTTGGAGAAAGTTCAGCGCCGTTTCACTCTTTATGCCCTTCGCCGTCTGCCTTGGAGGAACGGCGTTTGGCGGTCGAGCTACAGCGACAGATGCACCTTGCTGGAAATGGTGTCACTAGAAAAGCGGCGAACCTTTCTTCAACGGATGTTCGTCTTCGATGTTCTGACCGGTCGCATCGACTGCCCGCAACTCCGAGAAGAAATCACGGTGCATAGACCAACGCGGACGCTGAGGAACCAGCCCCTTCTGAGGATTCCCTTCCATCGTACTCTATATGGATACAACCGACCAATTGACCGCTGCTGCCGAATTTTCAACTCCGTATCTGACGAGTACGAGCCTAGCATGACCAGAGAACGTTTCAAACGAAAAATTCTAGCTCTTTGATGCGATGTGATTTTTTTTATGTTATTTGACTGTTTAATTTTATTTTAGTTTTTAAGATATTCAGTCTGTGCGACTCTGGTCGAAGACGGTGAACAATAAACAAACAAAATAGCATAACATTGGGATCTATCCGTGGTTGCTACTCCGTTATTGATCAGGACCTCCAAAAAGTGCTCCATGGATCACAGATGAAAAGTAGGAACCAATCATCATAACTTCGCCATTTTCAAAGGCCCCTACGGACCATCCATAAACCACGTGGACACTTTTTTGGGAATCTGTCCCCCCCCCCTTCGTGGACAATTGTCCATACAAAAAAAAATCTTATTTGTATGGGTCGTGGACAATCGCCATCCTCCCTTCTCGATGGTAGAGCTCTCCATAGCTCTATTGACGGGCAACAACACTGCTCCTGGCCCGGACAAGATCAAGTTCAGCTTGCTCAAGAATCTTCCGGACGTCGCCAAGCAGCGTCTGTTGAAACTGTTCAACACGTTGGTGGAGCAGAACATAATTCCACACGAATGGCGACAGGTCCGGGTGGTTGCCATTCAAAAGCCCGGTAAGCCGGCATCCGACCACAACTCGTATCGTCCAATCAGCTTGCTGTCGTGTCTACGCAAGTTGCTAGAGAAGGTGATCCTCGACCGCATCGAACCATGGAGATGGATGGAACGAGAGCACTTGCTGTCAGACACGCAGTATGGCTTCCGAAGAGGCAAGGGAACAAGCGACTGTTTAGCCTTGCTGGCCACAGGAATCGACATAGCCCGTGGTAAAAAACAGCAAATGGCTTCTTTCTTTCTAGACATCAAGGGAGCATTCGATTCAGTCTCCATCGAGGTGTTGGGAGTAAAGCTGCGGCGGAGCGGTCTCAATCCAGCG
The DNA here is from genome assembly GCF_015732765.1 of Culex quinquefasciatus. Classification (NCBI taxonomy): domain Eukaryota; kingdom Metazoa; phylum Arthropoda; class Insecta; order Diptera; family Culicidae; genus Culex; species Culex quinquefasciatus. The sequence goes on from NC_051863.1 coordinate 107,718,165, forward strand.
ATGTGCAACTTCCTCATCAACCTGTTGTCAGAAAAACACATGCACTTTGTGCAAGGTGATCTAGCAATCTGGCACATCAACTACTTGAAGCAAAAGTGCCTGCAAAGAACTAATTTTCTGCGCAGCGTCTCTGGAAACCGGTGGGGAGCTCATCCTTCTGACCTGCTTCGACTGTACAAGACAACGATACTCTCGGTGCTGGAATATGGCAGTTTCTGCTTCCAGTCAGCTGCGAAATTACGCTTGTTGGTTCTCCAGCGGATACAGTACCGAAGTCTTAGCATTGTCTTGGGATGCATGCACTCAACTTACAACATGACCCTCGAGGTCTTGGCGGGAGTATTGCCTCTGCGAACTCGTTACTACGAACTGTCTTACTGGTTCATGATCCGGTGTGATAACAGGAATAAACTGGTAATTGACAATTTTGAAACGTTGTTAAACCTTCACGTTGAGTCTCGGCGCATGCTTCTATATTATGACTTTATGTCATCGTGGGAGTGGAGCCCGAGCACAACGGTACAGCGCACGCCTCCGTTACCAGCAGCACCCTGATTAGCTTCGGCACGTCCATGAAAGCCGATACTCGCGATATCCCAAACCATCTTCTGCGGGGAGTTGTACCGTCGATCTTCGCATCAAAGTACAACCATGTTCCTCCAAACAACAGATTCTTCACCGATGGCTCCAAGCTCGACGGCTGTACGGGTTTCGGTGTTTATCATGAATCTTATCAGCTGTTCTTTAAGCTGAAGGACCCGAGTTCGGTTTACGTCGCAGAGTTAGCCGCGGTTTACTGCACACTGCGAATCATCGAGACCATGCCACCTGACCACTACTTCATCTTCACCGATAGCGTTAGCTCTGTTGAGGCTATCCGGTCTCTGAAGCCGACCAGGGAGTCTGCGTTTTTCCTCACGGAAATACGCAAGACTTTAAACAACCTGGCGGCTCAGTCCTTCAGCATCACGGTGGTGTGGGTCCGCGCTCATTGCTCAATTCAGGGTAATGAGAAAGCGGACTTGCTCGCCAAGAAGGGTGCTGAGAGTGGTGACATTTTTGAAAGGCCAATTAGCCTACAAGAATACTACGGTTTTCCGAGGCAGCATGCGCTTCTGGATTGGCAAAAACAATGGGACGACGACACCAAAGGACGTTGGATGTATTCCATACGCCCTAAGGTGCAAAGAAAAGCCTGGTTCAAGGGGATGGACTTGACGCCATGGATGCCACTTGTTTTTTTTTTAAATGTCTGTAAAAAAGTCTGTGTATGTCTGTGCATTTGTCTAAAATTCAAATATATCAATTCATGGTCATTGAAATCCATCAAATATTGCGTGCTTTTGAAGTCTAACGAAATAAGTTTCGACAAAAAAGATTACAAAATATTAATTTAATGAAGTTTTTTAAAAGTCTGTGTACCTCAAAAAATGTCTGGCACAAGCTCAAAAGTCTGTGAAACACAGACAAATCTGTGTATCTGGCATCCCTGCTTGACGCGTGGATTCAACGATGTCCCGCCTTATGTCGAACCATTACTCGTCCAAGGCTCATTTTTACCGTATCAACATGAGTGATACGAACTTATGCGACTGTGGGCAGGGTTATCAGGACATCGACCATCTCGTATGGGCGTGTCCGGATCAACATGTTCACAGAATTAAGTTGAAAGATACCCTCAGGGTTATCTCAACTAGACCTCGATATTCTCTATCCGATCTATCAGTTCCTCTTAGATTCCAAAATAACCATTTAGTTTTTCTTCAGTTAGTTTTCCTCCAGTTAGTTTTCCTTCAGTTAGTATAACTCGCCTTCACACAAAGTTGTCGTTTCTGGTTTGCACCGGAAGTAAAGCAAGATCGCCCCAGCAGCTGGACACCGAGTTGCGGCGGAGGACAAAAGCAAAGGCCAGCAGAGCCAACCAAGACCCCTACACAATCCCCCTTCCCTTCCCTCGCCTTGTCTCTTAACATCAATCCCTTCCCTACTAACCCCGAGTAGGCCGCGGGTAATCGGCTCCCCTCCCACTAACATTTACACACAAGATCCTCTGTAATTATTAAGTCAAATGTAATTACAAAAGACGACTCGGTCCTAACCAGGTCCCAGCACCGAAAAGGACCTAATAAAATAATTTTAAGAAAAAAAAATCGCCATTAAATCGGGAGTCCAATAATCCAATAAAAGTCCCCACAAAATTTCGAAACCGGCCTGCAAATTATTGAAAACACGTCTTTTCTCGCATGTTTAAAAATGAAAGGGGTGTACGGCCCCTCCGTCACGAGAGATCGAAAAAAAGGACCGCGGATTTTTAATCAGGAACCAAAATTACCTCTTAGGACAAAGTATCACGCAAATCGAAGAGGGGTCGGGCAACTGCTGTGTCAGTCGACGCCCGACGGAGGCATAAATTTTCGTATTTTGCCTAAATACTTCTTGATAGAAAAGCACTTCTGGAAAAAATATTTTTGTAGAACCGGGAAAATTTAGCACAATTTTGTCTATGGAACATTGGAAATCGGGCAGCCTCATAAAGAATTCGAATCGATAAAAATGATTTTTTTTCGTAATTTTCACCTAATTACATAGACTGTAATTTTTAACTGACGATATATCGGAAACTATTGGTCAGATTATCTATGTTAAAAAATGAAACTTTTGCGATATTTTCAGAACTTTCAAATAAAACAAATTCAAAAACTTCAAGACCATATCTCAGGTAACTTAAGGCGTGTAGACAAAGTAAAAGTGAAAAAATGTTAAAAAGATGATTAAATACAGTTGTTGATTCGCGGGTTGATGTCGAACCGGGTACCGGTTCTGTGAGCGGAGTGGCGGAATAAAAACATTTATTTTCCACTCGCTACAAAACTTTATCATTTTATTTAGTCAATTAATTACACAGATATTCACAAATAACAATTTACTTACAAGTTCGGTGTTTTTTCACAGCTACTCTTCTTCGCTGCGCCCGTGCTCCCGCTAACTCAGAATGTTTTCAACTTTTCTGCTCTTGATTAGCGACAGCACGGGCACCATATAAACAATAACAAACTTTGACACTACGCAACACAGGGGGTTGCTTCAGCGCCGTACGAGGGACGCGCTCCGTCGCAACAACAGTTGTATTGCAAAAAAGACTTGCGGGCATAATGATGCCAAATGGCTTCTTTAGACAATAGGAATGTTTCATTAGAATCGAAAAATTGACTTTTGAACACGCAGGAATTCCTTTGAGGATGATTAGGACCTAAATTTTTTTGATCTGTTGGTCGGGAATCAGGAATTTTGGAGTTTGCCAAAGCTTATAAAATTTGCCTGTTAAACCAGTTTCAAAACCTTTTTTTATTGCAACATCAATTCTGTTTCCCTCGATCATCACTCAAACGGCTTCGCTGGCAGCACCACCCCACTGGCCGACCCAAACCCGATCCTCAGCTCATCGTTCCGGCAAAAGCCCCGAATGGTGACCTCGTCGTTGTCCTGCAGGAACTTGCGGCTCTCGCCGCCCAGCAGCTGCACCTGCTTTGTGCCCTTCCAGCTAAGTTCGAGCATCGACCCGAACGAGTCCGCCGCGTCGCCGCTGATCGTTCCGCTGGCCATCAGGTCACCCGGCTTGAGGTTGCACCCGGTGACGGTGTGGTGAGCAATCTGCTGCAGCGCCGTCCAGTACAGGTTTCGATAGTTGGACCGGCAGACGGTCGTCGCGACACCGTTGGCAGCTAATGAGTGGGGGAGGGAGAAGGGAAGAAGATAATGATATTCAAAATTTGTTTTCTAATGCGCCTGGTTGGGCCGCGGCTTGGCGACAAACCGGTTTGCGCTGCTGAAAAGTGGTCGGACGGGATAAACAAAATTCTTACGTTTGATGTCCACTTCCAGCTTGATGTCGAAGTTGAACTTTTGCTCGTGGGTTAGATACGGGAATGGTTTGGGGTCCTGGGGGAAGTTGTCCACTTTGAACGGTTCTAGGGCGGCCACGGGGACAACCCAGGGGGAGATGGTTGTTCCGAGATTCTTCGCGGTGAACGGTCCCAACGGAACGTACTCCCACTTTTGGATGTCCCGAGCACTCCAGTCGTTCATGACGACGAACCCGAAGACACGCTTGGCCGCTTCGTCTACGGTGACCCGATCGCCGAGTTCCGTCGGTGGTCCTCCCACGAAGAAGGCCATTTCGAGCTCAAAGTCAAACAGCCGGCACGGCCCAAAGGCAGGATCGGCACCGTCAACGGGCAGGGTTTGGCCGAGGGGACGACGGATTGGCGTTCCGGATACGACCACCGAACTGGCCCGGCCGTGATATCCCACGGGGAGGTGCTTCCAGTTTGGCATGAGGGCGTTTTCCTTGCCGCGGAACATGATGCCCACGTTGGTGGCGTGATGAATCGACGAGTAAAAGTCGGTGTAGTCTCCGATGTTGGCCGGCAGGTGCATCGTGACCGAGGACAGCGGAACCAGTGCAGTCTGCTGGAGAGCCTGGTTGGTGTGAAGCTCCGAACCTTCTAGCAGCAAGTTCTGGGTGATGCGACGAACCTCGGCCCATGATTCGCACCCAAGGGACATCAACGGGTTCAGGACATTGGCAGACAGGGCTTCCTGTTAGAAATTCCCAAAATTAATAACTTGTATTCAAATTTGCGTCAATGATTGTGCAAACATCCGCGCAAAAACAAGACAATCATCACTTACGTGGTACTTTTCGGGATAAAAGTTCTTCACGGCTCCAAGGTCAAGCACATGCTCTCCGATGGCAACTCCGACGCGGTGCTGAGACTGGTTTTAAAAACGAAAAAAACAACCTGATGATATGAACTTCAGATTAAACTTCTAAGTTACATACGTTAGCTTCCGTCGAAAAGACACCGTACGGAAGGTTCTGAATCGGAAAGTCGCTGTTGTCCGGAACCGGTACAAAAGACTTCATCTTGGCGACGCTGAACTGACTGTAATGACCAACCGATAGGACCAGTGCTAAAACGACAGACGATGATAGCGAAACCGCAGCGGCGTTTCGGGTTATAATGATGATGAATGTGGTGAACAAACAAGCAGAGATAAGCTTGTTGCGCGTTGTGAGCTCGGGCGTCGACTGAATATGTTTAGAAATATTCCAGCCAGTTTATCCCGAAACAAGTCGCATTGCTGTTTCGTGTTGGGGTGTGTGTGTGTGTGTTTGCTTTCTACCTGTTCTCGTTCTTTGCTTGGCAGCAACCGTGCAGTAACTGTCGCGGGAACAGATACAGAAATGTTTAGGTTTTATTGCTATGCCATTCCGGGATGATCCACGTGGATGAGTGTGAATGGTGGCACGATCAAGTTTGTTGCAGCGCCAGAGTTAGCAACATAGTTACTTGATTTAATTTATATTATTTAATATATAAGCATGTATTGCTGCTAACATTTCAAACGCAATGTTGATGTACTGTACATGGCGCTATTTGAAAGGTTAGTCGATATAAAACAGATTAAGAAGAAAATCGTCCACAACGTCCCGCCCCTATGGATCAATTGGACCGTGTACTGGACTCACAATTCAGAGGTCGTCGGTTCGAATCCCGCGGCGGGCGCCGTTAAATATGTAAATATGGGTATGGTGGGTAAGTCCTTGTAGATAAAAGGCAATAGTGGCCGACAGCTATAAAGTCAACTTTAGTTTATTAAGAAGGATATCAAATCCTGGGTTATCTCCAATCCTTATAACATTTTTAAACCTACAGTTTTTATGATGGTTCTGTTCAAAATTAAATGAGACGCTTTTTTATGTACATTCCAGACTTGATCCTCTGAAGTCACTATAATACAAAGTTTCGATTATACATACAAAGTTTAATCATCCGAAGGTTTGTATGGGACTTCAGATAAAAGGCAGTTGCAAATGGGTCATTCCATCTCAACTGTGCACGAAAAAGTGCAAATTTGAAAACTACCCTCTCCGATCCTGCTCAAATTTGGCAGGGCTGTTGATACTATCAAAACATGCAAGAATCCCGAATTTCGTCCAAATCGGACCACCCCCTCCATTTTGGTACCTCCATAAAAAAACGACTTTTTGGCAATTTTTGAGCGAACCTCCTACACGGTGCTCAAAATACCGTTATTATGAAAAAAATATGCAATCCGAGATTTTGGTGTCTATCGATTCCTTACACCATAACTCTGAGCAAAAAATGAAAACATTCGCTGATGTAGTTTTCGAGATACAGCCCTTTTAAGATGTGTCATCCGATTTCCAATAAGAAAACCATAACAATCTATACAATTTCAGCATTTCAAAGAATATGCATTTCGAGATAATGATGAATTTTGCTTCATGTGACTGTCAAGTATCTCTGGGAAAAGTTTCAGAAGGTTTGCTGATGTAGTTGTTGAGAAACAGCCATTTTAATGTTCCGAATTTCCGACTTTTTCTAAGAATATCTATTTAATCGGCGTTAATAGCATCTAAATACGGCAGTATCTCAAAAACAACATCAGCAAACCTTTTGAAACTTTGCCCAGAGATACTTGACAGTCATATGAAGCAAAATTCATCATTATCTCTAAATGTATATTCTTTGAAATGCTGAAATTGTATTGATTTTACAGATTTTATTAGAAAAAGTCGGAAATAACATTTTGAAATGGCTATATCTCGAAAACGACACCAGCAAACCTTCCGAAACTTTGCCCAGAGTTACTTGACAGTCATATGAAGCAAAATTCATCATTATCTCGAAATGCACATGTTAGAAGACCGGTCTTGGACTCAATTTTGAAGGAAATTGGACGTAGAATCCATTTTCGTGTTCAAAATTTTGATTAATTCATTGTTTCTACCTGTATTGCGCAATTGAAAACTTTAAATGGCCGTATCTCAAAACACCCCAACATATTTTTGGATTGGATTGGATTGGATTATTTCCCGTTCAATTTTACATAAAAATCACTTATCGACAGAAATGAATATGTTTCGTTCCAGAGATATCGAATTTTAAAGATTTAAGTTTTTGAGATTACCTACATTAGCTTCATTCGCCGCATCTGCTAAAAGTATAGAACTGTATTACTTCGCAACCGATAAAAAGACGACTCGCATGGTTCTCGAGCATAACTCAACCAATCAAGACGTTTTTTTCAGTGATTTGTTAGGATGTCTAGATGATCCTAGAACTTTGCAGAACTCAATTTAATTAAATCTGTAATCTGTAAAAATTCCGCGGAGGCAGTATTTAAAAAAAAGGTGGAACGATGTTTTCGGTCGCAGAAATTATTGAATTTACAAATCAAGTTCTGCAAAATTTTAGGATCATCTGGACATTCTTACAAATCCCTGGAAACAAGAATCGTCCCGATTGGTCGAGTTATGCCCGAGAACCAGCGAGTTGAAGTTACCGTTCCAACTTTTTTAGGAGGCTTGGGCGTCCGTGTTAGTTAGACATGCGTTGGACGTTCCAGTGTTAAAAAATATTTAGTTTTGCATAGAGATTGTCTTTTTTTAATAAACATTATTTTAGACAACAATATTTGCAGTCGGAAAAAACTATTATGGAGCTGTAACTAAAAGTCAAAGTACTGATATGGCAACATTAGAGACACGGTGGAATTAGATGCTGTTCCCCTACTGTCCAAAACAATCCATGATTTTTTTTCAACTTGAGTTTAGTTTTCTTTGGATTTTTGATGAATTATTGTGTAATTATTGTCTTTGCAAACAAAAAAAAAATCGTAGAATCGGACGGTGTGGTGGAAAACTTCAGAGCAACTGGACCGGAAATTAAGCTCCATTATGCTGGTTCATGTTAATTCATTCATTTTTGGCCACTTTACCCTTCTTGATCGTTTGTTGCCCAAATCGTCATAAACTTTTTGAAAAACGCGGATTATATTTTGAAATTTTCTTTAAAATAGCATAAAGTTTACGTAAGATTAAATGCATAAATTAATTTTCTTCGAGATTTTCTGAAATCTGAATGGCTTTCCTTTGATAAAAATAACTCAGGAAAACATAACAGAAGATGTATATTAGCTCTTATTTATTTGGTAATGATGTGGGTAGACATATTGTTACAATAATTCAATTTTGTGGAAATATACGGGATCAAGAGAAATGCCCATTCCGGAAATTTAATCCCGGAATTCGGCCAAACCTTATTGGATAAATCTGGAGTTTTTTTGAAAAGGTCCAATAAACCAAATTTTTATTTTTTGCTTGTTGGCCGTTTTTGAAACCGCCTTGAGTCAGAGGTATTAAAAAACACCCAAAAAGCAAAAACTGAAAAAAATGTAACACGGTAACGTTTGAAAATAAAACACAGATTGTTTAGTGGGTTACAGATACTTATTTGACTTTTTTTTATTTGCAGTTTGATGTTTGCATTTTTTGTAGTGATTTTTTTTTCTTCATTGTAACAACACATAACATCTATTGTGTTTAGTTTTGCATAATGTGTGTCTATAGAGTAGTGCTTGGATCGTCACAAGGGTTCAATTTGAGTCAATTTTCGTTTTGTTTTGTTTCATGACGATTGTTACATATACGATTTTGGTTTGTTACGGTATTATTTAATTGTTCTGGTTTTTTCTTCTTTTGTTTTAATACATCTTTTTGTTTTTTTTGCTAAAATCAGTGCTCGTTTGTGATACACCTTTTGTTGCACGTTTGGGAGACGCTTTCGTTAAAGTTTTCTGTTCGTTTTCGATAGAGTATTTTTTTTTTAAATTTGTGTATTGTTTCTCACTGCAGGTAAACAAGTTTGTTTGGTTCAACAAATCAAGCAACTAATTTATATGATTCTCACTTACGTTGTTCATTTAGTATGTGTGTTTTATGCTACGACTCCCGTCGCTCTCGAGATATGAAATATACATAATGGTGAAAAAGGATTATTTTCTTTTCTTTATTTTAAATGAGCGTTGTTCAAATCTAACGGTACAAGCAAAGGCTGTCTCGTGTGACAGTGCGTATCCTATTTCACCAAGACTTATGGTATCTGAGAGCGAGCGGGAGTCATGTTTTAATTAACATTTCGTTTGAAGGAAGACTTTGTGATTTTGTCGTTTATGTTTTTCTTTTTTTTTCATTCTCTCAACTTGTTTTGCTAATACTCTCGCTCGAATCCTTAAACATATGTATCAATACATGTTTTCAACTAAACTACTGACTTTTTCTTTTTCTTTTGTTAAACTATGAAACACAAACTGTGATAAATAGATGATCAAGCACTTTAACTTCAAATATTCTAAGTTGAATTACACTTCGTGTCAGTCACTAGATTGTTTGTTTGCAAAGGTTTCGACGCAAAACATGGGGGGCAGGAAAATTTTAAAACTCAACATTATTCTTCGGACCGATTTTAATCTTTGGCAAAACTCGTTGCTTACAAGCTCACATGCGTATGGATTTTTGGTTTGTTCATGGGATAAAGGTTCCGTTCTTTCTCTTTAACAACTCCACTCTGATCAACATTCAGTCGGTAGCAATCTTTTGTTTTTCCGCATCAATTCCTTTGGTGTGGGGAAATGTGTGTGTGTGTGTTTGTGATTTAAAGCAATTTTGTTAGTGTATAGTTTCCGCACTTATGTACAATTGTTCACAACATAACCTTGAGCAGATGCAAATGAACAGCAGGCAAAACAATCCTCACAGTGTACACACCTATATCTTTACATTAAGCTACAGGTCATCCTAACCACCATCTTCTTTTATTGCACACTACACATTGACGTTATGTTCAGTTTTTGTTTGATTTGTTTGTTTGTTTGTAACTGAAATTCAAACTTAATATTCGAAAGTTTTTTTTTCCCTTAAAGAAATAATACCAATTAACATGGTAAGGTACGTTTTTTAAACTCTGTCACCAGTACTCAATTTGCGAAATTGGATGAACAATGAACATGTATAGATAGGTGTGGATGTGTGTTCTTCGTTTGTATATTGCATGTATATATATTTTGTATATATAATTCTTTCTGTTGGTTTAATCCATATTTAACAGTCAATTTCAGTAAATATTCTTGCATGGTTTAGTGGTAGTTTGGGGTAATTTGATTTCTTTTTCGGTTTGGCGAACCAATTTCAAATTTCACTAAAAGATATGTCCAGGACACAACAATCATTTGCTTTATTAAAAATAGTTGCTAACAAACACATTTTCTAAACAAGTTCACGAATATATTATTGGAAAACAGATCTCATAACAGAATAAACCAATTTTAAAATAAACTTAACAGCTACACAGTTGTATTCATCATTGATATGTTATTGCAACTGATACTCCTTGGTTGTTAAACGTTTCGTCGCTCTCAAATTGTTCGTTTGGGCAGCTTCAAACCTTCACTTACCTCGTTAAAACTAACGTCTGCTACTTAGTGCTGGGAAAATGGATATCTTTCCTACCAAATTAGTGTGTTATCTGTTTTTTTTTATTGTTGAATGGCAAAGAACACGGCGCAATTGCTACTGCTTACAGATCCTGGCCGAGGCGATCAATCTCGTTGAGCATAAAGTCGACGTCGGCTTCGGTGACCGCGATCGACGAAATGATCGAGCGGAAAAAGTTGGGACGCCGATCGTCCGGCTGGTAGCCCACCATCAGCGTGCCGGACTGCATCATCCGGGACTTTATGATCGGACAGATCTTGCCCAGCTCCGTCTCCTTCTTGGCGTCGTGCGGAACGCCCCGCAGCCGCTTCGGGATGTACCAGAAGGACACGTTCACGCACTCCGGCTCCAGGATCAGGTAGAACTTGTCCGACTGCTGCCGGATGCGCTTCACCTGGTACTCGGCCAGCTCCATCAGGTGGTCCATGTGGCGGGCGAAACCGTCCGTGCCCTTGGAACGCCACTGCAGCCACAGCTTGAAGATGTCGTTGTGGCGGCCACACTGGATGACCTTGTCGCCGGTGTCGTAGCTGATGTCGTACAGCTTGTCCGTCATGAACAGATACTCGGCGGACATTTGGTTACAGCTGATCAGAAGACCCTACAAAGTAAAGAAGGAACCAACGTTAGTCACAAACGTTCTGAAATGGAACGGAAAAATGCACAGCTGACGATGACAGCCTGAGGAATTTCAATTTGTTTTTCTGCCACGGATCAACGGAAGAAGGGGGAAGCATCCGTCGGAACTTGGGGGAAAGATGTTACTTGAGGAATGTGGGATTAAAGGGAACACGCTTCAGCACTCAGCAGAATTCGCACCACGTGGGATGGGTAGCTGTTTTTAAATTGTATCGATGTTGTTTCAATTCAAACTTTAACATATTTACTCCAGAATAGATTCGATAACATTGAAAATTCTCAATATTTTGATTCATGAACAATAACAAATAAAAATACAGCGTGTTCCTTAAAAAATCTACCTACTCCTTTTCGTCTTATGTGGATTTAAGATTTTATGGAATCAAACTGATGTTATTTTTAATTGTTGATTTAATTTAATATTTACTTCAGAATAGATTCGATATCATTGCCTTTTAGCCTATTTCGATTTATTCACAATAAAATGTAAATAAATGTATTTCTTCAAAATTCTACTGTTTTTTTTTAAATCTTATATCCATATTTTTAAGTATGAAGGACGTTACGAATGTTCACGTACGCCTGAAATGTCAAAATCGTATGACAGCTGCACATTTTTTTATAATGTTGGTACCACTACGCGATTTTGGCATTTCAGACGTGCGTAACGCCGCTACTATTCGTAATGTCCTCCGTGCTTAAAACCTGGATAGATTTTAGATTTTTGAAACAATGGAGCAATCGATTCGAGTGGTAGAAATGGGGGAGCAAAAAAATAAAAAAAAATTAAAAATTTAAATTACAAGCCATAGTCTACACATTTAAATGAAAAAAGTGTTTTAAAATGCATTTTACACTAGTTCAGTTGTTTTGCAATCATTAGTTTTAAAAAAATCTAAGATCTGACAAAAACAAAAATTGTATCGAAAAAAAAGATTTTAATAAACCCAAACATGCTAAAAATGATTTTAAACGCAGAAGAATGTATTTTAATTTGATTTCAGCTGGTTGCACTTGAATATTCATAGAAATTTTGAAGTTTATTGTAAAAATATTTTTTTTTGCCCCCTGATTTTTCGGGCCAATTTTGAAGGGGGGGGGGTGACAAAAACTTTTAAAAATATTTGTACCAGCGTTAGTGATTTTTGGAAAAAATCAAAATTTGTGTGTGTGTGTGTGTGTGTGTGTGTGTGTGTGTGTGTGTGGTCCAATCCAATACCCGCTAACCGGTAGCGAAATTATGGGAAAGTATAGTTTGTATCAGACTTTTGTATGTGACGAATGCTGATACAACTTATCTCAGTCCCGGGTATTAGGTAGTGATAGCCCTCGCGCTGCTTCCAACGACCCGTTTCAGAATGACAGAGCTCCTTGCGGTCCAATTCCGAGGTCGCTGGGCATTGTTCGGCCCCGCCTAAACATAGAAGCAAGCATCTGAAGGAAACTCGATCTATATTTAGACTTCCAATCCCGTCAGGCAAATCAGGGATCAGCGCGTATTTAATATGAGAAGATGACATGTTTCAACACTACGGATCATTTCACTGCTAGAGTGTAAATTTTCTGATGGCCGACTGCTTAGCGTCCCAGACCACCGATCCTAAGGCGTGAGTTCGAATCCCGCCTTATTCATTTTCGTTTTTGTACATATTCAAAGTTCAAATTCATGATTCCAACATTCAAAGGAACCGACCGGGATTTGATCCCTGAACCTTCTGCTTGTGAGGCAGAAGCCGTAACCATTAAGCCACGGAGCCAGTTCATTTTTGGAAAAAATCAAAATTTTATGCAAAAACAAATGTGACATCATTTTTTAATGTAAAATTGAATTCGCAATCGAAAAGTACTTCACAGATTTTTTTTTATAAAGGGCTCTGTTTTCAAGATATAGCCACGGAAAGTTTGATTTTAGCAAAATATTTGCAGTTTTTCGATTTTTGAAATTGTGACAATGAGTGACCATTTCTAAAAATATTGTTTTGGAAAGTTCAACAAAATTTGCTTTAAATTTGTCTAAGAGACGTTGAAGATTGGAACTCGGGTTGCTGAGATACAGCCGCTCTAAGAAAAAGAAACAGGTAAATTGAAGTTTTCTAGGTCTCACCTAAACTACACACCATTTTCTAATGTCTTTTTGAAAAAAATATTTAAAAAAAAACTAAATCAAGACTAGCATTTTAAATGGGCGTAATATTCAATGTTTCACGAATGTTTCATGTTTTAACATTGAAAATCGGACCATAAATTGCTGAGATATCGAAATTAGAAAATGGTGGGTTGTTTAGGTGAGACCTAGAAAACTTCAATTTACCTGTTTCTTTTTCTCAAATCGGCTGTATCTCAGCAACCCGAGGTCCAATCTTCAATGTATCTTAGACAAATTTATTGTAAATTTTTTTGAACTTACAAAAAAAAAATTTTGGAATTGGTCACTCATGGTCACTAATTTTAAAAATCGAAAAACTACAAATATTTCGCTAAAATCAAACTTTCCGTGGCTATGTCTTGAAAACAGAGCCCTTTATCAAAAAATCTGTAAAGTACTTTTCGATTGCAAATTCGATTTTACATAAAAAAAATGACGTCAAATTTGTTTTTGCATGAAATTTCGATTTTTTCTGAAAATCACTATTTTTCCAAAAAATCATAACTCGGTGGCAGATTTTTTGACCATGTTTCTCTATGGCTCAAAAGTTGCTGATTTTTGTCCCCTAAAACAAAATCTCGAATATCAAAAAAATACGTATTTTGGGAAATTGAGTTTTTGTGAAAAAAAAGTTGATTGAAAAATCTGAAAAAAAATTTCCGTGTCACTATTTTTTTTTTCTAAATAGTCCTCCACAATACCTACAACTTTGCCGAAGACATCAAATTGATCACAAAATTCACTCAAAGGTTACAGCTGTTTGAATATTTACGTACCATTTTTGTATGGACAGCAGCGAAAATTGTACAGTATGTAAAAAAAGTATTTACACCCCTTGGGCACCATGCACATTTTGTGATGAAACATGTAAACAATTTAATGTTGACATAAACCTAGTACTACGTTTTGTTCAGAAACTCATGCCGAACATTTTGCTGCAAAAAGCTCATGAAAAGATGTTTTCTATAAAAAGTTATATAACAAATACTATTACAAAAATAAAAAAGGTGCAAAAAAAGTTTGTACACCTTTCGAAAAATTAACATAAATAAAGTTATTTGTTGACAAATCACCATAAATCCAGACTCCCAACTCCAAATAGGCATCCTTGACTAATTAAAAAAATAATTTGGATTGAATATAAAGTTTACTAATTACTTAGTATAAAAGTTTATATAACTCTGGAAATTCTAAATAAAACTTATCTAAACTTAATTTTGAACACTTTCAATTTAACTAAATGTCAATATATTACCATAGAATTGCTAAATAAACATTCTGGAGTGGGTATAACACCGTTTTGGGGGTCTTTGTATCGCTAGAATAGATTTTTCGTTGGAATTTCGTACCAACCCGGAATTACGTCGTCGGAAAATCCGCCGGCATTCGAACCGGTCCACAATTAACAAGTCAACCTATGTGGCATCGGAAAGGGCATAAAATTTCCGATCTTTTGATACCCAGACATCTAGGTTTTCTATAAAACCCACGTTTTTAAATACCTAGGCAAAAACGTTGTTATGGTTTCGTTAGAGCAATCTGCCAAAAATGTATGGAATTTCGTAATTTTTGTTCTCGTGGATCAAACTTACTTTTTGCCCAGGTATTTAAAAACGTGGGTTTTATAGAAAACCTAGATGTATGGGTATCAAAAGATCGGAAATTTTATGCCCTTTCCGATGCCACATAGGTTAACTTGTGAATTGTGGACCGGTTCGGATGCCGGCGGATTTTTCGACGACGTAATTCCGGGTTGGTACGAAATTCCAACGAAAAATCTATTCTAGCGATACAAAGACCCCCAAAACGGTGTTATACCCACTCCAGAATGTTTATTTAGCAATTCTATGGTAATATATTGACATTTAGTTAAATTGAAAGTTTGCAAAATTAAGTTTAGATAAGTTTTATTTATTATTAATTTCCAGAGTTATATAAACTTTTATACTAAGTAATTAGTAAACTTTATATTCAATCCAAATTATTTTTTTAATCAGTCAAGGATGCCTATTTGGAGTTGGGAGACTGGATTTATGGTGATTTGTCAACAAATAACTTTATTTATGTTAATTTTTCGAAAGGTGTACAAACTTTTGCACCTTTTTATTTTTGTAATAGTATTTGTTATATAACTTTTTATAGAAAACATCTTTTCATGAGCTTTTTGCAGCAAAATGTTCGGCATGAGTTTTTGAACAAAACGTAGTACTAGGTTTATGTCAACATTAAATTGTTTACATGTTTCATCACAAAATGTGCATAGTGCCCAAGGGGTGTAAATACTTTTTTTTTACATACTGTATGAAGACTTGTATGGGTGAACCAATAACACAAAATAACTTCTTTGGAAACACTTTTTGTTTGGCTGACCATTCTGTGCATTGTCCCGAAGTTTGGTTAAAGTTGGTCGCTGGAGTCCCGAGTTATAATTACAAATGTTTACGGTAGTCTAACTTGTACGTGCGTCAACCTGAAATCCCTTTGCCCTTTGTCGCACTTACATCAATTTTCAGGGAGTGACAAGATAGCACGACAAGATTGAAACTACTTTTATACGAAAAGTGACAAAAATTTTCGGAGCTCTTTTGGTTTTCATTGAATATCTCAGGATTGAAATCGAATTTTGGGGATCTGTGAAGGTCAAAAGATGAGGCAATGTGAGCTGCACAAAATGGCGTTCTTAACTCAAAATGCACGTACGACAAGCTAGCACGACGACTGTTGGAAAATATTCAAAAAATGAACTGAAACCCTCTCAATTTCACCCCGGTTTTCGGTACGATCAAGTCATACCTACCAAAGGCAGAAATTTGTATGCCCCAACCTAACTCCTGATGACGATACTTGAAACTGAATAAGATCTTTGCAAATTTAAATTCAAGTTTTTGTTTCAATTTTTGTGTTTTAATAAATTTCGTCAAAATCAGAAGGGATTTTTTTTTGATTGAAATTAAATTTTTCATTGAAAAAAACTTGTAAAATTGGTTGGGCGATACTTTGTGCCTAATTTTTATGTTTTTAAACTAATAGTATCGTAAAATGCTTTGCCCATTATTACAGTGATGTTTTAATGTCACAAATTTGTAAAATATCAATGAATTTCTAAAAGTATTTTTTCTAAAAGTTTTACTTCTTTTTTTCAAATATTTGTCATTTGAAAACTTACATGTAAAGCCTTAATTTTAGATTTTAGAACATTCTTTTACATATATTTATAACAAAACCAGTTTAAATGCTCACCGTCATTACGTTTTTTCTTCAGTAAAAAAATAATTATTGAACTGATATTTCAGATCCCTCTTCCGGGACGATGTTTTAATACTATTGAATATAACCGTCACCTGTGCATTTTGAAAAACAAAAATTATACGAAATCAATACTTACGTCCTCCTTGAAGTGAATCGTCGAACACTGCAGCAGAGCACCCATCAACTTATGTGGGTTCCATGTGACCGAATCCGCCCTGGAAACAAACGTAAAAAAATCACGTCAGTATTTTTGCCCAAATTTCCGCACTCTCTCTCTCTCTCTCTTCAGCATCACATGATCAATCAGGGCAACAGTTGTAAACGTTCGTCCGTCCTTCCGGCCGGGTCTCCGGGTGTAACACGTTGCCGAGTAATATTTTATGCTCAAAAACAGAAGGGTTTCCCTCCCTGCCTCGCGCTGCACGTGGCCACGTGGCGCCAGCTTGCGTCTGTCTCCCCTCGCCCTATTTTGAACGCGCGTCCGCTTTGATTGTTTGATGTGGCAGCAAATTTTCCCGCATTTCGATACCCGGAGGAGTGTTTAAGAATTAATTTTGTACACACATATTTTATTATTTCACCCCTCTGCGTTATTTGTAGCACTTGTCGTCGTCGTCGTCGTCTCGTGTCTCGTCAGCCAAGGACGAACCCTGTTTGCTGACGGGATGTGGCAGACAGGAAGGATCCCTTTTGTCTAGGGCGTCCAATTTTCCCGGGTTTTGAATTTCCCGGGAAACGGGAAAAATATTTTTGGACTCCCGGGAATTCCCGGGATCCCGGGAAATTTTTGAATCAGTAATAAAATCTACGTTTCATTACATTTGTTATGTATTGAAGCTTAAAATCATAGAATTAGCTTAATAATATCAACTGGTGATAATCCTCACATCAAACAAAGACGACAGTTTTAAAATAGCCTAAAAGATTTTTTTTTGTGTTTGTGGTGTTAAGGATTTTAAATCCACTAATATTTTTAATTCCAGTATGATTTTTTTTATTTGCGAATCAAATTAAATAATTCTTTTTTTTAAGTTTTTTTTTTGAAAAGGTCTAATAAGCTTTTGTCTTCCATATGTTTATAGGACCTTTTCAAAAAAAAAACTCTGAAATTATTTTATATTTTTATTTCTTCTATATATATTTTTATATGACATGACTAAAACAACGTAGAAAAAATTTATATGTCTAAAAAACAAAAAACGAAAATAAATAAAATGATATTAGTCAATGTAAAATTTCAGATAAGTATTGAATTCATTGTTTTATATAAAACATATTTTACAAATTATCTTCAAGTTACTACCGCCAACCGAGGTAAAATCAGAATTACAGTCTAAATATGAAATTTTAGAGCAATACATTAGGAAGTACAAATTGTTTTTTTCTGTTCCTGTTTTAACCGAAGTCATCTAAAACGTCATGCAATTATTGTTTGCTTTAATAGCTGTCTTTATTCGTTACATCTGTATTTATTTGCCCTAGATGCCGGTGTTTGATTATAAATAATTTGATATGATATTGTTTTTCTGACAAATTTAAAATCGAAAATATAGGTACGTAAATATATCCAGTCTTTAAAAAAAATAAAATAAAAGAGAAATTTTTTTAAAGCACTAGGCATTTTGCGAACCTGTTAATTAAAATTATACTATTTTTTCCTAAAAAGCCAATTTGATGCTGAGATTTGCTGAATACAAATTTTAATTAATTTTATTGATTACTGAGTATTCAACTGTTCTACTATTTTCACAACCAAATCTGAATTTCCAGACCAAAATATGATATTTTTTTCAATTTTGGGAATTCCCGGGACAAATTATAGAAAATCCCGGGATTCGGGAATTCCCGGTTTCGGTAAAATCCCGGGATTTTTGTCCCGGGAATTCCCGGGATGGACGCACTACTTTTGTCGACGGGGACATGATGTTTCTCTCCGGCCGGAGTAAAGTGAGAAAAAGATGAGCATTGCGGTGGCGAATCCGCTTATCTCTGTTTGCTCAGTGACACTGAATAAAAATTAATTTAAATATTTGACTTTAAAGGGAGCGCAACTGCAATTTTGGTAGAGCAGATAGCCCATGTTTCGGATGGAAATGGAGTTAAGGATAGAGCTCTGTTTTTGCAAAGTAGAGTTGCTGGTTTGGATTATATGTAGATTAAAAAAAAAACACTTCTTAGCGTATTCTTCCGTTCCATTTCATTGTCATAGAAATAAATAATAAAAATGCACCATATTTGAAAACTTCTGACAACCGTTATATTTTTGGGAATTTGGTTAAAAGACTCAAGGCGGTTTCAAAAACACAAAAAAAAACATTTTTTTAGGCTAGGGGTGTTCAAAGTTTTGAATGGCGGGCCAAATTTGAGCTTGAGGGCAAAATGCGAAAAAAAATTGAAAATAAATTTCGATCTCTTAAACTGAAAAAACATCGGTTGATTTTTTTAAATTCAGGTATTTTTAGAACATTGTCGTCATTTAAAAATTAGAAAACAAAAAAAATGTTTTGAACAATAATTTCCAATTAAATGGTTAAATTTTATTGAAACCGGAAAATGAAAAAAGAAATAACACCACAAATATTATTCGTCCGCATTTAAAAAATTTCACAATTTCAATGAAATTTATGTCTAAATCATATGTTAGGTACTCGGATATAACCCAAAAATTATGAGTTCCAATCACGAGGTGGGAGATTCCTAAGTGCAAAATAAGTTAGTAATAAATACCTATAATAGATAATAAAAAATCATACGTAATGATTTTTGATTCATTCGATTCGCAAAAAAATTCTCTGATCGGGCTCAATTTTTTTCTGGGGGTTCCTTGGTCCGAAAAATGGCAATTTTCGTTGATTTTCGCTAAAACCACTTTTTTTTTGAAAATCATATCTCATCCGATTTTAGCTGTGTTACACGCAAAAGAAAGGTGATTAGTTTGGCTATTTGCGAAAAATAGTAAAAAGTTTCAAAAATCTAGCTTAACATTTGAAAAAAAAAAGTTTGTATATTTCATCGAATAAAAAAAAAATCAGGTTTCGGTATAAACCAGGGTTGCGAATGAGCGAGCGAGCCAGAATCCGTGCTCGCTCATTCATGAGCATGAGGACTTAACAGGTAGCTCGTGCTCGCTCATGCTCAACGCATGCGCTCGCGCTCAATGAGCGCTCATCAGCAAATCAGGTAGATTTTTAGTATTAATTATGAATCTGGCACAGGCCAATTGGATTGCCACTTTTGAAGATAATTTCATCGTGAAAAAGGGACATGAACTCATCAAAGTTGCAAGTTGATCGCGGTGGATTGCGGGGGATACTTTTCTACCCAAGTTTTTTGTGTGATCAATGTGGTAATTGTAAGTTTATGAAACTTTATTGTTGTCAGCCTATATTTTTTTCAGAGTTTGATAATTTAGAAAACTAGTTTGGATTAATTTCCCGATCAATGAAAAATGGCTGACACGCAATTAAAGTGTCTTAATTTGCTAAGAATCCCAGACATTCTTTTTAGCTTATTTCACTTTAAAATTTAGAGTAAACTGTCAAGGAACGGAATTTTTAGGTCTTAAGTAAGCTGTAAATAGGATGGTTATCGATTTTTTTATATTAAAACATGTTTTACTTGTGAGCACGCTCATTTCTCATTTATTTATTTGGATCGACTCCAGCATATAAATAAGATAGTTGATGTGAAAATTATCTTAGACACAGATTTGACATTTATTATGCACAATTATTTACAAATAATTGACTAAACAAGATGAGGTGCCCAGGAATTAAAACATGACTAAACGTATTACCAAGAAAACATATTTGTATTCCTTAAAAGATACTTTTCAGCTTTATTAAATAGTTCACTTTCACGTGTCACTCTATTATCAACTTTTTTTCATTAATCGAATTATTTCTACACAGTAAAAAAGTGTACATTTGGAAGTTGTAATTTTGTTAGATTGAATATTACCTCTTGAATGTTATAATTTTACCTCGATTTAGACTGAAAAAGTTACATTACACCAGAAAAGTGGCAAAATCACACATTTTCAGAAGTAAAATTACGCATTTTTCTAACATAAAAGACGTACTTCCCAGATGTAATATTTCTATGGTTTTTTTACTGTGTACAGATCTTAATGTAACACCTTAACCCCTTAACTCTGACTCCAAAACAAGTTTCAAAACAAAAAAATATGACAAATAACTTCATCCAATATTATTAAGATTAGCCTATTCAAGCCTCCATAAAAAAACAACCTCGAAGCTCTGCTGAAAAAGTTATTATCGTTTACCCGTTACAGGTAAAATACCGCTCATTTTGCTCAATGAGCAAAAATGAGCGCGAGCGCGAGCCATGAGCATTTTCGCTCATAAAATAAATGAGCAAACACGAGCACGAGCAAACGTGAGCTAGCTCGCGTCGCGCTCCTCCTCACGAATGAGCGAAAAATGCTCGCTCATGAGCGGATGAGCGCTCAAAATCGCAACACTGGTATAAACATTTGCATGAAGAAAGTGTTTTATAATGCATTATACACCTGTTCAGTTGTTTTGCAATAATTAATTTCCTAGATTTATATAGGGGAAAAACGAAACTATTGGCACTACGCCCCCCGGGGCATGGCCTTCCTCTAACGTGGGATTTCTGCTCCAGCGCCTCTGACGAGACAGGAGAAACCGGGACCGACGTTTTACTTCACCATTCGATAGAAGCTCAGTGGATAAGGCGGGAATCGAACCCGCGTCTCATAGCATCATCGGGATCGGCAGCCGAAGCCGCTACCCCTGCGCCACGAGACCCACATATATAGGGGAACAGCATCTAATTCCAGCGTGCCTCTAATGTTGGCAGGTCAGAATTTTGACATTCAATTAAAGCTAATCAAAAGCGTTTTCAACTGAAATTGAGTGATAAATAGCTCAATAAGAAGTGAGCATGCAAGTTTCTATCAAAAGTTTTGCAAAATTAGTTGTTTAAATAGTGAAAATCAGCAAATTGGATGGAGTTAGGAGCGAGTGCTTAACCTGCCAAACATACGAGAATTTCCCCTACATATACAGCAATTCCATTTGAAAAGAGCCTAAACCGAAAAAATAAGTTTTGTATTTGCAACGGCCTTAAACTACTGCAAAAAAAATATTCGGCGAAAAATAAAAGAAAATCCTCAATACTAAGATATTTTGAAAACTAAAGATGGCAAAACAACAGGGCAGATGTAAAATGCATTTGAATATACTCAAACCCCCATGGTTTTCCATCAACTGTTGTCAAACGAACGGGGTCACTTTTTACACCCCCTTTTACACGGAGTTCACACACACCACCAAACGTTTGTTTTGATAGAGTGCGTGAGCGCCGTGTAAAAAGTCACAGTTTGTCACTTTTTAGTTTGACATTGAACAACCAACGGGGTACAAACAAAAAATTAGGAGCGAATGACCCATAGGGTCCCCCAATAAAATCAACAACAACAACAAACAAAAAAAAGTATCAAACGAAAAAGAGACCAACCACCGGGGCTTAAGTGTACACTTTTTTCATTCAAATGTAAATACCATGGCTTGTGGATAAGTGCAGTGTTTCTGGAGACGCGCAGTCCTGTTTTTTCGCGATAATTTTCGTCTCTTTTGTGTGAGTGGATGATTGGGTTTGTGTGCAAAGTGAAAAAAAACAATTCAGGATTGTGAGATGGAGTTTTGAGTTGCGCTGTTGCTATAAAACAAGATCGATCTTCGAATTTATTTATATTAATCGGTGAGTTATTGTGTGCTTAAAGCCCTTTCTTCGTCATCGCTGGTTGGAAGACAATTTGACGGTTGAGTTCGTTAGGTTTATCGCGTAAAAAAATATTTTGATTCATCAAGAACGTTGAGTGGTGCGCGAGTCTTTTTTGTGTTGAAAAGACCTTCCCATAGCTCCGTAGCTCGGAGGGCTCGACGTCGGTTGTTTGTGTGTTAAGCCCTCTCCATAGCATCGTAGCTCGAGAGGCAACGAAAATCAATACCTCATATAGCTAACAGAAAGAAGATCGGAAGGCATTTGATGGTTGAGTTCGTAGTGTCTTTTCCTTAACAAATTTATGAATTAAATGGTTATATAATTAAAAAACAGACTACACTATCATTGCAGCATTGCGTTTAACACCTCATTCTATAAATAAACATTATTTGGTTCTATCTTTCCACAGCCGGCTGTCTAATATTAAACCGTTTCATTTAAAATTTAACAGCAGCTAAACGGGAAATGTCTCATCCGCAGCATCCGATTGTTTGCCTTGAGAATAATGTATAAAACATTTCAACAAACACTATGATTGGGTCATCATCTTTTATGATGAATCCTGACCAAGCACCCTATCTTACTAACCATTTTTCAGGTTCTTGGCGCTTGTGGGGTGTAAGCACAGAGTAAATCAGCTGCCCTAGTAGCAACCTGCGCTAACTAACATTCCCGTCCCTTAAAATCGAGATCTACAAACTGACATGGCGGGCGCCGTTGGTGGCCAATGACTGTTACCTATTCGCAACTGATCTAGTTTTAGCAATCATGGTGTTTTATCTTTTCGGCGCATTCATACATGCTGTTGATAAGGGAAACACCACTAGATCGTCGGAGCCTATGATCAGTAGTGCTGAAAGGATATTACGGTTCTGTTCAGCAACGGAGGGGCAACCATGGGTGGTCTCTCATGCTCATGCTCAAATGTTAATACCATGGCCTGTGATTTCAATGTTTATATTGAAAATGAGTGCCTTTTTTATAATACCATGCATTTGGTGTTTCTTTCAACAGTTTTACAAAATAAGTTGATTAAATAGTGAAAATTAGCAAATTGGATGGAGTTAGGAACGAGTGCTTAACCTGCCAAACATACGAGAATTTGCCATAGTTGAAACAATATGAAGCTACAAAATAAATATAAAGTAAGCAAGTGTTGTTAGGCAGGGGACCGCATTCCATCATGCGCAGGTGTTATCATTCACCGGAGAGGATTATAAAGCCAATCCGGTACCTAATAGAGTGCCTTCCCTTTCCACTGCTGCTGCTGCTCGAAACATCCTCCCCTTTTTTCCCTAATAAAACTGAGCAATTCTAATGCATTTGCCGTGTACCGTCTGCTGTGTAAAGCATGCGTAATACGCAAATGAACAAATTTTTGCTTCAGAGGGTGGTATAAACAAGCCTGGAAAGGGATTACCGGATGCTGGTGCACATCTGGTGGACGTTCGTTAGTTTTGTTTTTATTTTTTAAACTAAATCCAGCTTAAATTAATGTGTTGTTGAGTTTAAAAATGTCCAGCACCTGGAACCGCACTTTCAATTAAAAACATTCATTAACAATGTGAACCCCGCATCAATTAACTCTCCATGGGGAGCAATAAAGCAAAGCTTGCAGTATAAAAACAAGAAACAATTTCCCAAATTGATTGTGGCTTGCCGAAAGCCCACGGATTATCGGTTGAAATTCAAATTCATCCTCACGCGGCTAAAATTTAAACAATTCAGCCACACTCCACCTCGAGTCTGTTGATTGCATCCAAAATGGAAATGCTTTTAACCTAATAGCTTTGCGGTGGAGGTTTTTCGCCCAAAAATGAAAATTAGAGTGAGTTGACAAATTTGTGGTTGGCACACTTTGTGACGCGGGCACTGATTGTCTGGGTGGCATTTGATTAATTATGCGTTTGAAAGTGTCAAATGTGCTTTGATATTCCAGTTTTTATTTCAAAGTTTGAATTAAGGCCGATGCAAATATTTAAAAAAGTCGATGTAAATATTTAAAAAAACTTTTAAAAATATTTGTAACAGCCTAAACAAAAAAGTAATAATTGCAACTTATGATTTTCATAGATTTTTTCAATTTAAATTAAATAAAAATAAAGCAAAGGTTGTGAATTAAGGATTTTTCATCATGCACCGTTTTCAAGTTAAATCCATTTTTAGGTGATTTTTTTGAAACTAGTCGAAGTTTTTAATTTTTTTAAATTAGTGCACATGTTTGCACACTTTTGGAAAAAATATTTTTGAAAAGCTGAGAAAATTCTCTATATTTTGCACTTTTGAACTTTGTTGATACGACCATTAGTTGCTGAGATATTGCCATGCAAAGGTTTAAAAACAGGAAAATTGATGTTTTCTAAGTCTCACCCAATCAACACACCATTTTCTGATGTCAATATCTCAGCAACTAATGGTCTGATTTTCAATGTTAAAATAAAAAAAACATTCGTGAAATTTTCCGATCTTTTCAATTTTTTTAAACAAAGACTAACATTTAAAAAGGGCCAAACATTCAATATTACGCCCTTTTAAAATGTTAGTGATGGTATAAAAATTTTGAAAATATTTTTTTCAAAATGATCGGAAAATTTCACAAATGTTTCATAGTTTAACATTGAAAATCGGACCATTAGATGCTGAGATATCGACATTAGAAAATGGTGTGTTGTTAGGGTGGGACTTAGAAAACATAAATTTTCCTGTTTTTCAACCTTTGCATGGTAATATCTCAGCAACGAAGGGTCGTATCAACAACGTTTAAAAATGCAAAATATAGAGAATTCTCTCAGCCTTTCAAAAATATTTTTTTCAAAGGTGGGCAAACATGTGCACTAACTTAAAAAAAAAAAAATGAAAACTGCGACTATTTTTAAAAAAGTCACTTAAAATTGGATTTAACTTGAAAACGGTGCACTTTATCAAAATTTCACTAAAGTACTTTTTGATTGCAAATTTAATTTTACAACGAAAAATGAAAAGGAAAAATTTTTGCGACCAATATTTCGATTTTTTGAAAAAATCAGTATTGATTCAAAAATTTATAACTCGCTCAAAGATTTTTTGCACAACCTGGAAATTTCTGAAAAGTTGGCATTTGAAAATATCAATCAAATATATCATATCAAAAATTAAAAAAAATAAAAATAGTGTTTTTTGCAAATCAAGTTTTAGTGACAAAAAGTTAAATAAAAATCACCAAAAATTTTTTTACCGTGTATCACTTTTTTCCAGTGTAGTCCATATCCATTCCTACAACTTTGCCCAAGACACCAAATCGATCAAAAAATTCCTTCAAAAGATAAATCCCCACCCCCAATGTCACCCCTGATGACGGTACAAATTCAATACATACCTTCAATATTTTTTAAGTTGCTCAGATGACTTTTTTTGCAGGTATGAAACTTTTTAGCACTAAAATACTGTTAATTATGGCGATGAAAAGAAGGCCGTTTCTGGAGTTTTTTTTAAAGGCCTAATATACCAAATTTTCGGTTTTTACTTTTTGGGTGTTTTTGAAACCGCCTTGAGTCAGGGGTATTAAAAAAACATACAAAAAAACAAAAACTGAATATTTGGTTTATTGGACCTTTTTTTTTTTTTTTTTTTAAAAACTCCAGATTTCGTCATTCAAAAATAACAGGAAATTTAAGTAGTTTTAATAGGAATTACAAAAAAATCATTATTGCAAATGATAACATTATCTTACACACCAAAGTTCCTTCATAATATCTCCTTTGGTACCATCTGGAGTGCTATCCTTTTCCATCCCGCTGAAATATTGTTTCCTAATCACACCGCACTTCCGAGCTACTTCATCAACAGGAAAAGCTTTAAGGCTCAGCAGTATGCCATGCAGGATTCAATGTCAGTGTTTGACGAATTGAAACATCGGCCGACTTTGTTTTCCCCCATTTTCCCTGTCGGAGACGGACGGGACCGAGGGGGGTTTGACAATGGATGAATGATTAAAGTTTTAACCCGGCTGTGCCACCCGGAAGGTTAAAAGAACAGCTGGAGCGACCGTGCTCTGTCATAGGGAAGGCCCGTGTGATTGTTTCGGCCCAGCCAGGCGTGCTCCCGGAGATTTTAAATCTCAGTCAGAGAAGAAAAAAAAATCAATTTCGGCGTTACTTGCTTCAAGAGTATAATTACGCGGGCTGGATATGTGCATTTGGGTGAAACTTACCGTTCAACGCCGGAGAATCTTGGATGGCGGTATTTCTTCGACAACAATAAGCCACCACCCCACGCAGCCTGTGAAAAAAAAAGAAGATTAAAGAGGGAGGGAATCAATCAAACGTTTGGATGAAACTGGATGCATGCAGTCGTATTCAAGAAGTAGGTTGGTTGGTATTGGACAGGGAAATTTGTTTTTCGCAAGGGTCGATTATCGGAAAACTGTGTTCTAAGTCGTAGTTTTGGAACTGAACATGAGTCCGGTGAAAATATATATTTTGTTGTCAACCCTAACCTTAACTTGTCTAATCAAAATCCTCCTTTTCTAAACGGCCAGACCAACTGCGTAAAGTTAATCGCGAATATGATTCGTTGAATTGGTTTGAGTTTAAGTTGTTTTTGAGTTTAAGTTTGAGCACGAATGTTCAAACAACAATACTGTTCAGAATTCACAGGAATAAACGTGGGATCCCCCGTTCACGTTGCTGTTCGTCAGAGCAATAAATCGTTAGGAGCACCAAAGAAGCATCATTCTAGGTTCGTTATGAACGCAATCAGTCTTGAATATCACTCTATGATTGAGGAGGAAGTGTAATTTTAAACTTACATCGATGTGGAACCAGCAGTTGTACTTTTCGCAGATGTCGGCAATGGCATTGAGGGGATCAAACGAACCCAGCACCGTAGTTCCGGCGGTAGCATTCACGAAGAAGGGAATCTGTCCACGGGCCTTCCGCTCCAGAATCAGTCGTTCCAGCTCGCTGGGGATAATTTTGCCGTGCTCGTCCGAGGGTACCATCACGCAGTTCTCCGTTCCGAGGCCACACACGGCGGCACACGACTTGATCGAGTAGTGACACTGGTCAGAAGTGAACATCACCAGCTCACCGGGTAAGGCACGGGCTCCATGCTCTTTGTATCCCGGGAACATCTTGTGCCGGGCAGCCAGGAAGGCGTACAGGTTCGAAATAGAGCCGCCGGGGGCCAGGATGGAGTCACCGGTCTCCCAGCCGATGATTTTCCTCATTTTGGTCAGAACCACCGTCTCCATCAGGATAAACACCGGTGCAATCTCGTACGTGAACATGTTGGTGTTGGCGGTGGCCGTGAGCCACTCTCCAGCCATGGACACCACGTCCAGCCCGCAGGACAGCTGATTGAAGAAGTGGGGATGACCTGGAATGTAGACAAAACAGGTTCGTTAGGGGTGAATCGATCCATCATAATAACCACGTGGCTGCATCGGGATTTCCCAAGCACTGCCACCGAGATAACTGAACCATCTAATCTTGATCATTAATTATTTGAGAAAATCCTCTCGTTTAGTCCTATTCCGTACATTTTACAGAAACAGTCTGTCATGCCTAGCGAATTGAATCCCAGTCTCGTTTGGTTGCAAATTTGGGGGGATCGAGAGGGATTTACCCGACGGCTCTCTCTTCAGCTCTGGCAGACAATGAGTCCAATCATTTATTGAGTGAAATGTAGCGTATCAATCCGACGAGGCTCCCCAGCGCTTGATTCACTTCACGAACTGTGGCGGCATCGCCCAAGATTATTTAGCCCACAACTTTAATTCTCTGTGTCCACCACATTATGCAAATCCAATCAACGCAAACCATATGCCTTCAATCCCAGAAATCGCTAATAAATTCACTCCTCCCGCTTAAGCCGTTGTTTATACAGTAGATTAGGGCGACACTCTACGGCCGAGTGCTTCAACCCTACTGCGATACCTTGCTGATTGCGTTCAAGTGTACGGCGGAAGATGTCAGCAAACATCCCCTATTCTGCAAAACTTTTCCCCGATAAAAGAGAATAGATTTTTCCACCCTCATGTTGACATAACGCACCCACCCCAGCTATATATTTCTTGGTCGAAACCGTCATTCATCATCGTTTGAAAGGATTCGGTGGCGAAAGTATGAGCAAATTTTTCATTCAATTACAAACACTTTGGGATTTGAGGGAGATGCGGCGCTGCCTTCAGTAGCTCACAACAGGATGTGGTTGATGTTTTGCTATCAGGTCAATACCAAAGTATTGAAAAGCCAAAATCTGGTTTGATTACATTCCATTGAAATGGAAATTCGACCAAACACACGTGCTTGCTCTCGGGGGATATACATAATATTATTACACGAACACCAAAGATTGGAGAAGTTGGGAAAGCTTTGCGGAATAATGTTGTGTTGTTCCTTAAGATGAAAAATTTGGACGCCTGAAATAGATATAACAAGCTCTATTCATAAACTTAACAAAAAAACAATATATTGAAACAATTACAGTTCATACTCAATTACCCGAAGGTCCCGGAAAAAATTGCTTCGGATAATCGAATCATGAAAAATTTTTTGTTGTTGTCTTATTTTTGATTGTCGAGGTTAAGTACGACCCCAAAACTACTCTAAAGTAATTAAAAAATAAATAAATCCCAGATGGCGGCCAAAACGGCGGTGAAGAAATATTGGAAAATGCATTTAGTAGTTTTTAAGGCAATAAACTTTTCAATTTTGACCAAAAATGAGGTCTCAAAGTTCGAATATGATGTCAAAAATAAGATACAAAAAAAATCGCAAAAAATTGTTCTTGATTCGATAATTGGCACTTTGATTTTTTTCAAAAATAGTGAACAGAGTTCATTCTTTCATTCAAACAGTTCATCCCATTGAGTGGTTTATATGGACATCGCTTAGTCACCGGACCATGGTGGCCGACTACATTATCGACTTCATTTTGCTGGGAGTGATAGGAAGCCGTCTATTTTTAGACGATGACTCAGCGCTTTTCCACTTTTGTACTTAAAAAAACCAGATGACAGCACGATGTAACGCCACGGTCCTATTCCTACCGTTTGTCCCTTCCATACCAATCGTTACTGAAAACACTCTCTCTTTGCTCTCCCTATCACTCCAATCGGGTAGTGCAGCGAATGGTTCAGAGAGACCGATTTTCGTTAGCTGACTGAAAATAATTTGCGATATGCTTTGCTTTGATCATTTAAGAAATTGCTTACAATCAATGATATCAATAACATTTTGCAATTTTGTTGTTTACACAAGGACTTTTTTGGCAGCAATTTCCATCATGCCAAATTCTAATTGACGGTAAACTGTGGTAGTGCAGGCCAAATGAGCACCGCGCTAGTATTTTTCTGGCTCTCTCCTCTCTGAGCATATTCGTGTATTTGGAACGGTTTCCAGATTGGCCAATGTTCAAAAAATCATAGCAAATCGATAATTGAACTTAATGATTCGTTTTTACCTTCATTTGAAAGCTTTTCTTGAGATCTTTCGAATGCTGTATCGAACATCTGCAAATTTTAACTTTTATATGAAGGTTTTGAAGAATTACTTTGACCCTTGAAATCCACAAATTCGGAACACTTTTTTCTCACGAATGTAAACAAACTTTGGATCTTTCCAGGAGTACATATTTATTACCAAATAATGACTTCACACACTGAAACCAATGAAACTCAAGCTTAGTGATGTTTTATACATGGTTTGATAACTTTTGTTGTGAAAATGTCAGTTAAATTCAGGTGTTCCACAATTGTGGGAGGCACAATAACATCCCACAATTATGAAACAGGCCATTTGGAGGCAGTGGTGTTCCGAATATGTGGGATGACTGTATGACTCGGACTTTACGAACGGAGTAGGAAAAAAATCATGAAGTAGGGGAAATATACACTTACTAATCAAACACATATCTTCGTCTTATGGAGAGTTTGATGCTCGATTAAAGCTCCAAAAATACTATTTGGGCTATAAACTTACCAGCAACAGCACCGCCTCGAGTAAGCACGCAAATTCATGCCATTTACTGGCCAAAAATATCAAATTTAATGCACTTTTGATCATAATTTCTATTTTGCGAGACAATTTCTCATCATTTTGGTGGCACACACATCCACACGCAAAAGTCGCCATCAATATCTTTTCACTTGCGCTAACGATTTCAAAGCGCTTAAGATATAAAATTGCTTCCAACTACCGGCAACATGTTCTTTTGCACATTAGTTAGTCACTCACTTGAAAAATAATCCCGAAAAATGTAAATAATTAGCAAGCACCATCAAAATCAAACGCGCTAAGTCTTTTGACGTTTCAATTTTGACTACCCATTCCAATCGAAGGCTGAAGAAAACCGAGCGAGGAGCGAAGTCAAACAAAGAACAAAGGGTAGCCACCAACACCACCAACATGCTGGTGCAGCGCCTGTTGGAGTGAGCCAGTGCTACCAGGAAACTTTCGCTATAAAAGCTATTTTTCGCGAGTGTTCGCTTAAAATTTCATCAATTTTGACAGCACTAGGCAGACCCAAAAGAACGCTGGAAGTTAAAAAGAACTAAGCTGAAAATAGAAAAATGGGCGTGGTCCAATGCACTCGACTGATTAGAATGAATTTTTGAAATATTTTTTTAAATGCTTGTAAAAGGAATAGCATAACTTTTGATAAAAGTGAAAATAAACAGAAATGTTCACAGAAAGTTGCTCTACTCGTTGGTGTACTTGGTTTTAGTGAATTTCAAGGAACAATTCAGATTATCCAGCATCATTCAAACACGACCGCTTATTAGGCTTAAAATGAGAATATTTCCCCAATTTGTTTCGCTGAGTGAAGCGATTGAGCAAGCCGCTGGTCGCCAGCCTGTCGTGTTCGCTCGCGGCGAATGTTTGCGCGCTCCAGTCGGAAAAGATTCGTTCGGTGATGAGTGAGAGATTTCTGATCTTTGAACTAAAAATCATAACCCTTGCCGACATTTTTTTCTGTAGGGCAAGGGTCCTGATTTTCGGTTCATTGAACGGAAACCACTCACTCATCGCCTATCCATTCGTCGCCTATTCCAACCCGCTAGTATTCATGAGCGAATGAAACTCGCAAGCAGCTAGCGAGTGGCCCGAACTGTTCACTCAGCGAACAAATACATCGTGAAAATATTTGTCTACTCCGTCGCTCGACGACACTCACACACTACCATGCTCAGCGAAAAGCCACTCTCACAAAATGCCAGCGCGGCAGTCTTTTTGTCTCCACGCCCTCAGTTTGCCATCAATTTGATTTTTTCTTGGTGGAAATTTCTTTTAATGGTGTCTATAATGTTATGAAATCAAAATAAATGCACAATTTAATTGATTACATTGATTTTAGGCAACCCAAATCAATGAGCATAACGCAGCGAATCAGAGAAAAAATGTGTTCAGTTCAGAGTGATCAGCGACGTTCGGCCTGCCTGAGCTGTTCGGAGACTGAGCCGATCAGAGAGAGAAGGAGAGTAGAAGAGAGAGTGTCCGGGAGCGAATGGTTTGAAAGTGACAAACGGTAGGAATTCATCAGGGCAGTATCGCGTCGCCTGTTATTTGTACTCGCGAATGGAGTGGTTGATTTTGAGCAATCAGGACCCTTGCTGTAGGGTAACTTTTTGGGAAATGAACCGATAATTTCGGGATTTATCCTCTCCGTTTATTCACAGTACACTAAACCCCCGGTGGTTGGTCTCTTTTTCGGTAGACACTTTTTTTTAGTTTGTACCCCGTTGGTTGGTCAAACTAAAAAGTGACGAACTGTCACTTTTTACACGGCGCTCACGCATACTATCAAAACAAACGTTTGGTAGTGTGGGTGAACTCCGTGTAAAAGGAATGTCAAAATAAAACGTGACCCCGTTCGTTTGACAACAGTTGGTGTCAAACCATCGGGGTTTGAGTGTACCAAAGTTTGAACCTAAACTCTTCATCACATATTCTAAAAAAATTATACTTTTCAATATTGGTTTTAATTAACGGTGAATTTACTAAACACCTGAATATTTGACAACAAATTCCATTAAAAGTCTGTTTTTTTTGGAATTGCAAAAAATATTCAATGCAGCTTGTAGCAAAACTTGATTTTTATCAGTACTCGTCGTATTTATTCATTTCGGTAAACCTCTTTAGACGACTCGTGCTAAAAAAACTTAGTCTTGCAACTTGTTGCATAAACCACTATTAAAGTTGGCTTGATTCATAATTTTTTTTTAAAATAGGGTAACAAATAAAATAGTAGTTTATGCAACAAGTTGCAAAAAGAGGATTTTTTCAACACGAGTCGTACATTTATCCAACGAGGTTCACCGAGTTGGATAAATACGAAGAGTGCTGAAAAAATCAAGTTTTGCAACGAGTTCCATACAACATTTTTTGCAATTCCGAAAAACACCCATTGAGTGGGAATTTAAGTCAAATTTTCATGTCAATAAATTGTTTAAATCAAAAAAATGTTGAAAAGTGTTTCTTTTTGAAACAAGTGCTGAAAAGTTTAATTTTTCAGCACCCATTTCAGTGCTGAAAAGTAGAACTTTTCAGCATTTATTTTGAAATGTGTTGCTATTCGATTCTGTTATTTTTGGTACAGAAAGTAGGCTATTTCGTCATCCAAGAATGACAGGAAAAGTAAGTAGTTTCACGACGGAATTGCAAAAATTACTTTTTGTGGTTTTCCATTTCATTAGGATAAATTCCAGCTGGCCACACGTGATAACAATAACACACAATCAATCATTTCATCACAACAAACAAAAACACAAATTTGAATAGCGCGTCTTTCACCGTAAGCCATCTCCTTCATCGAAGGGCTCTCAACATCATCCTGGCGGGAGCCATTGTCGTCGTCGTCGTCGCGTGCCAAAGTCGCTCCCAGGGGCGTCACGGAATAATAGAATTAGCGGTAATAAAATGCAGCCCTCGGGCCTTTAGAGATAGATGGGACAAGGGGGAAAAGGTGAGGAATTTCTGTTGAAATTTAATCCTAATTCATAATACATTAGCATCTCTCTCTTGCTGGCCTGGCACTGACGTTGCTGCTCTCGGTACGCATCGCTGAATTCCGCAGGATTTTAACCTGCTCCTGGCAGCACTTCGCCACGGTTCCCAGACTTTGCCAGCAAGGGATTTCGAGGAGGGACACCAGAATAACAGCGCTTGATTACATTCAAGGGGAAGGAAATGTTGGTTTTTCCTTCTATTTATTGCCACTTATTGATCTAATCTCGGTCACGTGTCCCGCCTGACTTGTGATGTGGTCCTGCCTGCAGCACAGCATCCCTTCGACGAGGGGGTGTGGGTGGCGGATTGAAAACAATTTCCAGTCGAGATTTTCTTTGGCACCCATTTTTTGCAGACAGGATGTGACTTTTATGGGCAGATAAGGGCCAAGTTTAGAGAGGAGTGTCGAATTTCGCTTGCGGGCGAATTTTGGGGGTATGATTTTGATGTATTTATCTTCGCATTATGATAGTGATGATGACTCGGTGACGGGGGAGAACTTGGATGTGGAGGAAGATAAGGGTTCTCATTTCCGATACTATTTTTTGGTTCACTGAACAAGAGAACATGCTTTGATGTGTATCTTTGCATCATTTTTTAGGCAGCACCTAAAACGAGAAAAGTTTGTCTGCTCGCAAAAAAAACGAGTTTGGATAATATTCAGCAATAATTAATATCCCATACCGTAAAACGGGGTGACTTTGATAGGTTAG
This sequence comes from Culex quinquefasciatus, assembly GCF_015732765.1. Taxonomy (NCBI): domain Eukaryota; kingdom Metazoa; phylum Arthropoda; class Insecta; order Diptera; family Culicidae; genus Culex; species Culex quinquefasciatus. The sequence goes on from NC_051863.1 coordinate 107,752,035, forward strand.
CGATTTTTCCGCAAAATGAAGAGTACAATTAAAATACGTAAGGAATGGTTCAGAAACATACTGACCGTGGTAGAGAAGTGTTCAAAGTACCTCATGAAGAACTTTTCATAAATTTTTAAAAAGTTTATAAAGTTAGTTAACTATAGTTAAGAAAATGTGGATAAAAGTCATTATTTTAAACTTCTCAAAGTGTCATGATTTTCTAAATGAACATGATTTTTAATCGGAAAACGGATTGCATTTTCGGATTCTTTGGACAATTTTCCACTAGGAGAAGGTTAAATAAGTTTGTAAATAATAAATAATATGTGTTTTTGAAACACAATTAAAAAAAACTCCAAATTTATAGGCAAATTCAGTTGAACAAATTTCATGTAAAATGTGAAAACTTGTGATTCGTGCTTCGAATTCAGTTTAAAATGCAATATAAATCGATAATTTTATAAACAAAACTATGTTTAACAAATTTCAGGCAAAATTCCGACTTTTTAACCATTTTACCTAAAATTTATATGTATTTTGTTAAAAAGCTTATAAACTTAGTTAAACTTAGTTATAAACGAAAATGCCATCTAGAACAAGCTGAGTGCCGTTAAAAAGAGCTCATAGTGCCGATGCATGTCTGAATATAAACATTGATTTGTTTCTTACAAACTATATCAGCTACTTTAGTGATGGTACATTTAACGTACAAATAAAGTTTGAACATCTTAAATATGATTTTAACAAGAAAAACTATGACTATCAAAGTCACCCCGGAATTAAAACCAAGAATTTTTAACGTAACTATTTTTCTAAATACTATTGAAAAAACTTTTTTTCCAAAATAGTGCATGGACTTTGTGTAGCCTACCCCAGTACATGTTTTAAAAATAATTATCTTGAGAAAAACCTTACCTGTTGGAAAATATTCTAAAAACAAATTGAAATCCTATCAAAGTCACCCCGGTTTACGGTACATGATTTCCCTTCAGTTTGATATTCTATCATATTGGTTCTAGTTCATTTAAAAAAAATCATCTTTCTTGTCATCTGTTTGCCATCTAAAATCAGCCATGGTCACTTGAAGTTTCACAGCAAAACATCATTTTTCTTTAAGGATTGAATTAACTATTCAATCATTTTTTGACAGATTATTTCACTTTGGTTGGTTTGGTTTGTTGGATTTGGTTGAAATAATGTTAACTTGAGGAATTTTACCTAAATACATATTACCAAAAAATACTCAGTTTCGAGCAACATTAAAAGGGTTCAACATAGGACATCGTAGAAACTAACTTTTACAAAAGTGGACTTACAAAAATGAAGAATACTGAGTATTTAAGCACTATTTTAAAGAAACATTTAACAAAAGCTTACCTATATCAACAATCTTGATTCATGAGTAAAAATACTGTTTTTTTATGTTACTCAAGTCGTAAGAATTTATGCTGAATCATTATTATAGATTATTAAACTTGAATAAAACATCATAATTTATGTTTTGGGGAAAAATGTGTTTAAAAATAAGCTATATTTTAATAATGTTTAAAAAATCTTTTAATTTCACAATGAAAAGTGATCAAAAGCCACAATTGATTCATCCTATCCTTTGACTTTCGCATCAAAACATCAAATATCGTAAAAAATGATATAAAAATAGTAGTTTTCTTGAAGTGGACCCGGGTCCATTATAAAAAAAGGGATTCATTACAGGCAAACGAAAACATTTTTTTTAAAATGGCTACTTTATTGTTGGAAAAAGACAGAGCCAATACAGTCCAAACTCGATTTTCCGAGGCATCTATTATCCGAAGTTCGAATCAAGAACCGATCAAGAACAAAATTTATTTTTCGTATTTTTTTTTTATTTTTAAGATCAAATTCGAGTTCTGCGACTCCATTTTGGTAAAATTCGTGTGATTGATTGCCTGTCAGCATGCCAAATGCATTTTCTCAATATTTCATCACCGCCATCCTGGATTTAAAAACTCTTTATCACTTTAGATTCGAATATCCGAAGATTCAATCGAACTTAGAGCACCGACACAGCAGTTTTAAGAGCACTTGAAGGCTTCAAATAATTACATCGATGTTTTATATTTGTAGTTCTGCGTCTAACCTTTCAGAAACGAGGTTAAAACCGCAAAATATGGAAGTAAATAACCAACAAAGTGACCTTGAAAATAATGTTTATAAGCTGAACTCAATTTTGAACTGTCAAAGTGGAACCAATTAACTGTTCGCCAAAAGTAGAGAGTATTGGTTTCGATCATTAAACTTTGTTTTTTTTTTTTGCAATAGTGAAAAATCTGTGGCTTTTGAGGACCTGGAGTTGAAGTCAAGAAATCTTAAGAAAGTTGAAGGCGTTTTGTCATTATTTATAATTATGAATGGAAGTTGTTTATGAAGTCGATGTGGTTGTATCCATCCAGAAGCTGTCTTTATTGTTCGATTCCGTTTGAAAACCTCACACAAAAAAATATTTCCGAATGTTACATCATTTATGATGTAACACTTTTGCTCGTCATTAAACATTTAAATTTAAATGCAATTTGATGTAAATTTGCAACAAATTATACGTAAAAACAGGGTTTTACGTGTGATTCAACCGTTTACGTCGAATCTCAAGTTTACATCAACTGAGTTTAAATGTGATTCATTTTTTCCGTGTCGAGTAAATTCACATATTTTTTTCTGTGCTGGTTTAGTGAAAATCTTCTCTGTTTGGTGGATCAATTTTTTTCAATTTGGTTTTATTGGTGAATAATCAAGATACAATGAGTTATTTTGAAGTGCATAACAGAGTTTTGGAGTTCCTTACAGCTGTGTGTTGCATCATAATCCATTTAGGAACAATTATTTCTTTAACTAAGGCACTAGCAAGAGTAAGAAAAAACTATAAAAAAAACTTACAGAAATTGCAAAGGAAAAGGGATAGAGGAAGAGTAAGCTTATATCTAGATCACAGTTCCCCAAGGGCCAGGAATTGTTCTGCCTTGTTCCGGCAGCTCCGAAACCGCGTCATCATCTCCCCCGCGAGAGCAAAGAACTCCGGCAGGGTGAAGAGATCTTCTCCGGTGACTTCTTGCTGGGCCGTACTGCCGCTACCGGCAGCGACCACGCTGGCGAACGAACGCCCCCAACCAGGAGGGAACGCTGAGTTTTCCGCTGGAACCGTACGCTGTCCAGCTGCAGGAACGGCTGCGCTCGTACTTCGCTGAGGAGGGTGGGACGCTTTCTTCTTCCTCTTTTCCTGCTCCAGGAGGTAAGCCTTGCGCGCGACGCATCCGCGGTAATTGCCGGTATGGTTGCCGTCACAGTTCGCGCACTTTACGCGCGGCTTAGTTTGTTCTGCATTTCCCCCCAAGTCCGTCTTTCGTGGCAGTGCGCACGCCTCCGAGAGGTGTGACTCACCGCACTTCACGCAGCGGGGCCGGAGGTTGCAGTTCCGTGAGCCGTGGCCGAATTTCTGGCAACGGTGGCATTGCGCTACGTCCGTCGGGTTCTTGGTGTAAAACCGCCAGTTTACCCAAAAACCGTCCAACGTTTTAGTCCGCCTCAGGTCTTGGATCTTGACGGTGCCGCGGTCGAAGTACAACAGGTACAGTGTGTGTGTACCTGTTACCGTTGTCTTGCGCGAGAGCACTTTAATCTCCCGCGGTTTTATTCCGGCGTCCGAAAGGTGACCCTTCAGGTCGGAGATCGGACGGTCTTGATAACCCTGCAAGACGACCTTAACAGGGGCTTCTCGGGGTTGAATGTGTAGAAGTTGAAGTTGCTACGCTTCAATTCTTCAAACACCAGGTCGAAATTCTTTTGGTCAGTGTGATCACTTGCACTCCCGACTTACCGATTTTCAGACAATATCCGAGGCCTTCCAGCAACTCGTCAACATCGTCCGCTAACGTGTCCAAAACAAAAATTGGAGGTGGTCTACGTTCCGCTGGAGAGTTGTTCTTTTTGACGTCGGCACTTTTTCCGTGCACGACCATCATCGTCGTCGTCGTCGTCGGTAGTGCTGCTACCGTCAGAGTTGTTATTTTCTTCGTCGTCGCTCAGCATCTGGAACTCGTTCCTGATGGGGATGTTGGCGGATGTTGATGTGCCACTGGTCGTGGCACCGGAAGTACCGGAACGGGTTCGCACTGGTGATCTTGGGACATATCCAGGATGTAGTAACTTTTGTCGATGCCTTCAGCGCTGACGCCCCTGCGCTATGGCGGCCGACACGGCGTTGGTTTGTTTACCTTTTTGCACACGGCCGGTAGACGAACTTCGCGGGTTTTTCGAGGCCGCACTCGAACTGCCACGGCCACGGCCGGCCTTTGGCATGCTGGAGAAGCAAACTCGCGGGTAACCACAATCAATTACGGCGAAAAAATCGAAAAAACGATGGAGCACTGAGCACTAGCTGCATGCTCTCGTGCGTACACGGAGGGAGCTGTTTGGTGGATCAGCTTTGCTAGAATTAGCGATGTTTTTTCGTTGGACCAGGAAGTGCTGCAGGATTCCAAAATCAGCCAGGGAATTTATCTGCGACCTCGCAGAATGACACTCTCGCCGCAGTTCTTCGTCACCCGAAAAAAGAAAAATCTCTTCTAACCGATCGAAACGCAACAAATTTCCAGCAAAAAATGTCAAAAACTAGACAAAATAAAACACATACTACTGATTATAAAACAGCTCATTTACCAGTAAGCACAAAGTCATGATTGTGTTTGAACAGCCTCCTACTTTCTAGACATGAACAAAGTGGGATCATTCGAAAATCACGTTACGCATTCTATCTATTCATCACCTAGTTTATACATACCAAAGGTTTAGTTTCTTTATGCTCTTTGTGAAAACTTCCAAACAAATTGTTGATTTCCTTGAGTGTATATCAATAATTTAAAAATTAACATTCAAATTTTGCACTTTTTATAAAAGTTTTGATATAAAGATTATTGCTAAAATAATGACATATTAGGCTAAAAAAAACAAATGGGTTATGGACCCAAATTTTCGAACCATTTGTTGCTGAAAGTCATCTTTCAAACTTTTATTTTTTTATAAAAGTGTTGATGTAAAGTCCACATTTCATGGCCAAAGTAATGTCCTCGACAATTTTTCCGATAGTTCTAGCAAAATTAAGCAAAACAAAATAATAACAAATTGGGATTTGGAAAATTGGTAAAAAATTTCCCATAGTTAATGTTAAATTCAAAAATTAGAAATAATTGTTTATTTTAAGTTAGAATAACACATGAATAACGCGATCAATGATTGAATGATTTCCCATGTGCGATAACTTGAGTTGTGATTGTCTTACTTTTTGGCATTCTCTCATAAGATCTGATAAATAACAATTTTTACACTAAGTTACCGATGGTCCGATGGATTACCGATAGTCATGATTTTCTGATAACAAAATCAGATATTTTAACAGGACTAGTTATTGAAATGACCACCGTTTTTTATTCCCACCATTGCTGGAGCAATACAAGTCAACCTGGATGTCCCTAATAGTCCATTAATTAGGGTACAAATTTGTAACTGATGTTCCTGCTGGGATGATGTATGAGATAAATGTTTCAGAAAAATGACAACTGCTTGAAGTCATTCCCTAATAAATGGGGATACTTAAGGACATGACTGAAACACCTTCTCAAGTAGACTTAAGAGCCCATCCACCCTTCTTACGTCCCAAGTGCACGTAGAAAACGAGACAAACCAGACTGTTTACCCCCAGCATTGTACAAATGTTTGCAATTTCAGAATCAGACGGCGGCAAAAAGGCCCTTTTCGCCATCCGGTTCCACCGTATGCTACATCAACCTTGGATGGGGGCCTGGGCAAAAAGTGAGAGCTGATCCGGATATACGTCTGTTGTGCTATTTCCATTGTAATCCGTCGTTTTTCGTACACTGCTGTGTTGTGGGAGCACGTGGACGAGGAAAAATACGTTTTGTTCGCGCTGCTGACGTCAAACGCGAGGGGTTGTTGGATTGATCCACCATCCCATCCCATCCGGATGTTATTTTCGAGGGGTTTGTCTATGCTGGAAGAGGATTTTCTCGCCTGGTTTGTTTGACCCTTCAAAATTCACTGACATCATCATTCTGCAATTAATTGTGCTGCCTTTTTTGCAATTTTCTTTTCTTTTTTAAGCAAAAACAAATTGAAACTTACCCGTCTTCACCTGATACTTGAGCGTCAGGGCGCAGTCTTTCACGAGTTGCTGCAGGGTAACGGCATCATCCGGGACGTCCAAGCTCAGCAGCTTCTTCATGTCCTCCGGGTGGTGGAAGTCGAGAATCTTTTCCTTCCGATCGTTCTGAACGTTCACGTAGTCGATGAGCAGCTCCATGATCTTCTGCAGGAACTCGCGCGTTTCGGCCGAGTCCGACGATTGGATCATCGGGATAATGTCTGGAAAATTCGAGAATGAAAGAAATGTTTAGGTTTAAACTCGACAAAAAAAAAAGTTGGAGATGCCGGGTATCGATCCCGGTGCCTCTCACATGCTAAGCGAGCGCTCTACCATTTGAGCTACACCCCCTGATAAATGAACATTATTGTATCCAAACTTTTCTGACATTTGCCAACGAAAAAAATCCATTTTTGAAAGTAAACCGGTCACGTTTCATTAAAGCAAAGTTAAACAGCGCTCAAGTGCACTCATGGCGCGAAAAAGTGAGGGCAACATTTATGGCATATAAGCCAGAAACATTTACCGTTATCTAGGACGATTTTGGATTGCGGTTTTGGTTTCAACTGTTTTAGTAAAAATCATGTTGTACACTCTAAAATTAACTGTTGTTTTGTTATTCGCAAAGTTATTCGTAGATGGACTCATTTCACTCACTACACTTAGAAGTAAAATGCTCGATATATATTGAGCAGTAGCGTGCCCAGCTCCTCGAGGAAGGTGGGGCAATTATATGGACGTTTTGAAAATTTCGTCGTTTATGGATGCCCCCTGACTAAAATTAGAACAAATTTCTGAGGATAGTGGGGCAGTTGCCCCATGTTGCCCCACCCTGTGCACGCTAGTGATATTGAGTTGAAAATCCATCAGCTTGAGTATGTTTTCAAATCGCTTAAAAATTTTGTGTGAAAATGTGAGATCCGCGCGATAAAAAAAAATCGGGGATAAAGTTTCGCCATTCTCCCCTATTTTCCAGTAACAATACTCTTCTATTCATCTTGTTATATTAAAAAAAAAAATAATACTTTTGTTGTGTGCATTTTAATATATATTTTCAAGTATTACATTAAAAACGATATTTGCTCATCATCTTCTTTCCCATTTAAAGCCATCAGAACCGTCCATGCAATAAAACCTAATTTTAGATACCATCCCCAAACCCAACGAACTTCCTCTTTCTCTTCAAAAAGACAACTTAAGCTCTCGCCAAATCCTCAATTAGCAATTATTCTTGCAATGAAATAGCAGACACCACCGAGATAAGGCCCAAAAACAGGGGACAAAAATGTTTCGGAACGACCTACCACACCCAAGAGTCGACCCCTTTTGTGATGGAATCAATTTTTGAGTCCTCGTCATTCGTTTCAATGAACGGGAAAATACCTTCGCAGATAGAGCGTATCTTCTCCTCTACAGGAGAGGAATTTCCCTCGCATTTTCCGGACCAAAAAAGAAGGGTGGCCAGGCGAATTAAACTTCCCCTCGCCTGTCGAGTTTGACGTGTGTATAGATTTAATAACACACAGCTCACTCTCGAAGGGATTTTGGTATTAAAAGGCAACCCTCGGAGCATTTGGAGTGCGGGCCGTTTATTCTCCTATTTTCGGCAATAAACGCTAAATAACGCAGTGGGAATTCCCTTGCAAACTTGATGGGTGGAAAGGGAAATTGGCGGGTTTGCAAATAATTACAGCATGATGAATCTCAAAAAAAAAATTGGAAAGCGGTTTGCTTGTGTTTTCAGGTGAAATGATATTTGAACATCATTTTTTTTGGGAGTTCATTGTGGTTTACAGAAAAAAACCATAAATAACACTGTATTTGTATCGTAATCCTTCAATATACTCCTGAGGGATCAAGTCCTGTTTCGTGGCAATGGATTCCATAAAAAGAAACATCTATATTGCGTAGATAAGACTGCTGGTAAAGAAGCAAAGGAAGATAAATCGATAAATCATTTCAGTAATCTTTTTTGAAAAGTGAATCTAACGGCAAGAAACTAGTCGAGGCAAATACAACAATCGATTGTCTATTTATTTTTATCTCCCTTTAGTAAAAAAAAAACATTTCAGTGAACTTTAGAAATCATACAACGAATGAATTCAATGAAGTTTGGCATTCAGAAAAAAGGCTAGGATTGCTTGAAATAAATTTGTTTTTAATAACGTTGATACAAATATTTAAAAAAGTTTTAATCCCTCGGCTCTGCCCGGGGTCGACGGGGGGCAAAAAAATTGAAGTAGTCTCAACATTTTAATGAAAAAGGTGTTTTAAAATGCATTTTACGCTAGTTCAGTTGTTTTGCATTTGCATTAGTTAAAAAAAATGTAAGATTTGACGAAAGCAAATTTTTCTTTCGATATTTAACATCGAAAATTTTTAAATATCCAAAAGATGTTTTAATGAATCTAAACATGCTAAAAATGATTCTAGACGCAGGGGAATGCATTTTGAATTGGTTTCTGCTGATTGCACATAAATTTTCATTGAAATTTAAAAGATTTAAAAAAATATTGTTTTACCCCCGATTTTTTTGGGCCGATTTTTATCGGTCTAAATGCCGCGGAATTATGATTTCTAGAAAATGTGATTTTTGCAAAAATACCAAAATTGCAATTTTTGGGACTACGGTCTAGGTCACCCTTATGGCAAAAAAAAAATCTTTGCAAATATTGATGTAAATCACCATATTTTTTACTATATTATAATAATATAATATTCATGTAAAGTACTTGATTTTATGGGTAAAGTCTACGTTAAACTAAACTCAAAAAAATGACAATTATGCTTAGAATGGCGGCAGTATCGCAACAAGTTTTTTTTGCAAAACATTTTGTTTTTCAAGTCTTAGATTGTTAAACAGCCAATAACTTTTATGTCTATTTATGCATTTATGTTTTAAAACCATGGCCTATATTTTTTTGGGTTTTCAATGAAATTTTGCAGTATACCCCTCGGCGTTTCATACAAGTGTACTTACAAAGTGGGGTTAACCGAACTTATGCTTTATCTTTCAGCTTATGTTTTTTTTAAGGACGAATTCTTGAAACATTTTTAAATCAGCCTGAAAGGAAATTTCTTTAATTTATTCTGTCAGTTTTACAATTTAAATATTTTTTTTCATACTTCCCGAAAGTTCTACAAAATGTTCGTGTTTTTTTCATTAAAAACAAAAAACATTGGGATTTCATTTTATTTAATTTTTTTCAATGAATTTCAAGCATTATCCACATTTTCTTAATAATGTCTTGTAAAAGTTTACGGGATTCCTAAGGGCTGTAAGGATTTTCAATACGTCCTAAATATTCTTTTCATTCCCAAATAGATTAAAATAACTTAAGGAATTGAAGGCTTGTTAGGTTAAAGTCTGCCTGTAAGGTTCAATTGGACCGCGCTCTGGACTCACAATCCAAAGGTCGCCGGTTCGAATCCCGAGGCGGACGCATACAATTCTTGGTATTCGGTGCCCTCTCCCCGTGCCGTATCTTCACACTTCGAAGACCAGGGAGGCGAAGACTTGTCGCAAAAAGATTAATATACGCCTGTGAATCCGTTGACGGAACCGTAAGGTTGCATAGGGCCACATCATTTGGTTATTTATTGTCACCGCCTTCTGCATAATGCCGCACAGACTGTGGTGTTAACGTCGAGTCCGTTATTCCGGTATACAGTATGTAAAAAAAGTATTTACACCCCATGGGCACTATGCAAATTTTTGTACTGAAACTTGTAAACAATTTAAAGTTTGACAGAAACCTAGTACTACGTTTTGTTCAGAAACTCATGCCGAACATTTTGCTATAAAAAGCTCATGAAAAGATGATTTCCATAAAAAGTTATATAACAAATGCTCTTACAGAAATCAAAAAAGGTGCATAAAAAGTATGTACACCTTTCGAAAAATTAACATAAATAATGTTATTATATTCTGGAGCGGGTATAACACCGTTTTGGGGGTCTTTGTATCGATAGATAGAATAGATTGTTCGTTGGAATTTCGTACCAACCCGGAATAACGTCGTCGGAAAATGCGCCGGCATCCGAACCGGTCCACGATTCAAATCAACCCAAGTGGCATCGGAAAGGGCATAAAAATTCCGATCTTTTCATACCCAAACATCTAGGTTTTCTATAAAACTCACGTTTTTTTTAAAACCTGGGCAAAAAGTATGTTTGATCCACGAGAACAAGAATTACAACAAGAAAGCCATTTAGAATGAATTATAATATTTTTTAACAATTTGTTTAATTAGGGGTAAAACAGGTTTTCACCTACTTGATACAGCATTTGACGTATTGATCACAGGGTAAATAAGATCTATTTCTTTTTTCAAAAATGTTCTATCTATTTTTTTTTGATTCAATTTACAAATTTCAGTACTTCTAATTAACGTGAAATTTTCCGAGGATTCCGAATATGACAAAATTGAGACCAAAAAGTGCCGCTATGAAAGCCTACAGGGCAAAAACTAACGTTGTAAAATATTTGTTGTAGAAAAATCGGTAAACTATGAGAAAAACTGCGATTGGCCAAAAAGTTAATTCCGTAGGCTTATAGTCCATGAAATTCCCTAATTTTTTACCTATAGGAGTAGGGGAGATGGGGGTAAGACGGCCACCCTAAAGGAGAAGTCTCATAAAATTAACACTACAGATTATTTTGATCTTAAATCAGGTACATATTGTTCTACTAATAGTCCATTATAGAAATGACATCAATTAGTTGGTATTAAAAACAATTTTCAATACTTTTCAGCAATTTTAAAAAATAATTAAAATCGAATCATATATGAAATACGCGGGGTAAGACGGCCACCCATGTGGGGTAAGACGGTCAGTGCTATAAATTAACTTGATAACTTTGTTAAATCCACCCAAATACCTACATGATTGGTTGAACAGACTTCATGACTATTTTGGTTGAAAAAAACAAGTTTCAAATGTGAAGAAAATGTTGTTCAACAAATTTTATATTTTGGCTTTGTGAATTTCATATTATTGCGACCACATTTCATGAAAAACTATGAATTTTTACACGAAAATATACCCAATTTAATGCAAATTAACTGGTTTGTGTATTTCGATTAGAATTAGTAAATCTATGTAAAAAACATAAAATTAGCGACTTTATTAAAAGTTTGAATGGATTTCATACTATTCAATGAATTCTGCTATATCACAGTAAGGAATATTGACGAACCGGCAGTTAACAGCATTTTGATAAAAAATTGATAGTTTTATCGAAAGTATGTCAAATATGTCTTAAATATGTCTTAACAGTCAAAAATCCATCAAAAATGCAACCTTTATCAAACCAAATTTACAAATTACGGGTGGCCATCTTAGCCCCGTGGAGGTGGCCGTCTTGCCCCCAAATTACTTATTTTATAAAACATTTTTTGCAAATAGCACAACGCATTTTTTAAACTTTTTCAAGGGTCATAATCTTGGGAAAACTTCAGTTTAACATGAAAAAATATTTAAAGAAAGTATTACATATTGTTACCTAACCAAAATGCTTAAGTTGTAAATCATAAAAATTACATCCAGTTTCAAGTAGAAAAAATATTTGTTTATTTTGAGCTATTTTTATACTATTTCAAACAATAGGTTTGGCAAAGGTGACTCCATATGCATTATTTAGCATGAGGAACAGTATTGCTTAACATTTTAGTAATATTCATTAGTATACTTAGTAAAACAGTGGGGTGGCCGTCTTACCCCGCCTGGCCGTCTTACCCCCAGCTCCCCTATAGGTGTTGGAGGCTGTTGCAGAAAGATAATAAGGTTTTTAAAAAATCAATTTTTAACAGTAATTTGCAAAAGCTATGAGAAAAGTCAAACCAATCCTGGATGTCTATGGCACATTTTGAAGTGCTTCAAAAGACCTTTCGAATGCATCTAAGAGAGTTGGAATTGATGAAGTTTTACGGAAATGCGAGCAATTTTAAGAGTTTTTATGTTTTTTGGACCTCAAACTTAAAAGCCCGTTTTACCCCACTTCCTTTTGTCGTAGAGGGCTCATATTTGGCATGAGTTCATCTCATGTATAGACAGACAAACGCTGAAAGTTTCATCCAAATCGGAGCACCTTGATGCGACCTGTTACACATTGGTGAAAACTTCTATTTTCATTGAAATTTTGAAGTTTTTTGAAAAAAAAAAACATTTTTGTTCTCAATTTTGGCCTTAATTTGAATTAAAAACAATTTATTCGTTTTGCTGGAGACGTTCTAGTGTATGTTTTCCATTTGCTGTTTCAGTCTAATTTTTTATTTTCAGTAATACAACCAAACGATCCCCTTATTGTACAGCGAATATCAATGTGCTACCAAATTCAAAACGGAACGAATCGTGTTTTATATGCTTAGCGCAAAGTGCACAGTCCAAAATGTCTGTAACAAGTGTCACCAATCGTTACCAGATTGTGTACCGAAGGCAAACAGCCAACCCAGTCGTGTTTCTGATATTGAAATATTTGCTAACTCAAGCGCAGAATCGACCACCAAAATCTATCCTGTGCCCTGCACGAGGAATTTCATCTGCTTCCAAGCTAAACGTTTTAACACGAGAGAGCATACAACTGGATGGACGACAGTTCCGAAACAGCCCCTTTTTGAACATGCTACTGATGGCAGGCTGGTTTCCCTCAAATTGGGGTGGTGGTGGTGTTTAAATGTTACCAAACTACCCTTATTTGCGGATGGATGATGCTGACGGATCTGCAGGACTGGCGTAACTCTACTGCAAGTAGCCGACGCTACACAGGGAAAGTTTTCCAGAGGGTTGTTTTTAATTTAACATTGCATTTATCATTCCTGCATGAAAAACTGTGAAGAATTTGCTGCAGAGGTATGCGAAGAATGTGGTTCGTTATTAAATTTATTCTAAAATGTACAATCATTGCGTACAACGCGAGTGTGTTTTATGTTTTGCCAGTTTTGTAAAGAATTTGCTCTTGGAATAACGAAAAAGATGTGCAGAGAAAATTCTTGCGAGATACATCCAAAAGTCATGTGGGTAGCCTTGGGGGGAGAAATTCCATTCTTTATTTCTTACCTTGAGATTTGGATGACGTAGTTTATGGTTGGTGCCCAACCCATTGAAAGTGACTTACACACACGCGGCGTTGGCTGTGTGCAAATATTTGGTCACAAATAACTCGATTATCCTCACTTTAACGGATCGTTAACTGCAGCCCAGAATTGAAATCGCTCGTGCATGGCGATGGAATGGTTTTGATTTCTCTCCGCATTGTGTCCGAGGAAAATTGTCCCAGCGGAAATTGTTTTCCAACCCCCCTCCCTCCCAGTTTTTGTTTGCCAGGCAGATGCTCTTAGGTCAGGTATTGTTAAACTTTCAGCGGCAGAAGATGATAAGCAGCAGCATCAAGATAGATACAAAACCCAACAACTTTTGTGGCTTGCAAAGATGAGTTCAGATTTCTTATTCGCGCTCGTTGGAGCGTTCGTTTTGGTGGTTTTTGTCTGTGACCCGAAATGATGGAGCTCTGAGATTGGATGAGAGTTTATTTTTACCTGTTTCTGTAATGTTCTAGGTTTGGTTGGAACATTATCAGTATATAGTATGTTTTGCGAACAATTTGAACTTCAAATCAATTTGGCTAGATCATCTAATTTTATCTTAAAATAAATAATATTGTTTATAACAAGTTTTTATTCTAAGAAGTAAAATTTTTTAAAACATTAATATTATAATAATGGAAAATTGAAAACATTATTATTATTATGACATAACTTTAGCTTGTTAGCTGGACTATGCCATTTGGATATGTCGATAAAGTGATTAGCAATTGTCTCTCTTAGAGCGTCCAATTTCCCGTCCCGGGATATCCCGAAGAAAAAAATTCCCATTTGCAAATTTCCCGGGAATTTCCAAAATTCAAGCGGAAGTATACATTTTCTAAAATTTTTGGAACTATTTTTTGAAAATGCTCTGAAAAATAATAAATGAACAAACTCAACATGATTTTGTTTAATTTAATGTATTGTTTGGTTTATATATAATTAATCAGATTATCAGAAATTATGCTATCAGAAATATTAGCATAGCATAGCATTGGTGTCTACCCGTAGCTGCTACTTCGTTATTGACCAGGACCCCCAAACATTGCTCCGTGGACCACAGATGAAAAGTAGGAACCAATCATTACCCCTTCGCAATTTTCAAAGGTCCCTATCGTGCTGATCAATACCGATGCCGGCCACGACCAGAGGTAAGACACGAAGAAGTGGATGGGAATGTTAGCCGATACTTGAGTGATGGGACCGCTAAATCAGCTGCGTCTCCGACAAAGTATCACATGAGTTTTGAGGGGTTAGTAAGATGGGTATGAGGTCAGGATTCACTGTGGTAGGTGATGCGACGATAAGCAATTTGTTTATCGGTTGAAATTTTAAAAATCTTAGGCAGCCGGCTGCAGAAAGATACCTATCTAGGGATTTAAATATAGTATTAATTCGACCGCGATTCTCCAGAAATTCTCCATCGGCGTGCCTTCCGATCAACGGTGATGTAGGAAGGGCTTCATTCATTAAAATTATTTTATATCATAAGCCTTAAAACATATTCGTCGACGTGCCTTCCGATCCTCGATGATATGGAAAGGACTTAATCCAGCAATACGACTTGCTTGTCTCAAATAAACAAAAATCGGATCGTTTCTATCGAAAACTATATAAAGAGAACAAAAATAAAATTCATCGGCCAACGAACGCGCGAACTAAAAAAAATGAAAAAAGAAGAAGAAGAAATCCAATCACCCCATGCACTCGAACAGCGACACAAAAGAGACGAAAATTATCGCGAAAAAAACAGGACTGCGCGTCCCCAGAAGCACTGCACTTATGATCAAATTATGCTATCAGAATTATTTCTGATAATATTAATTTTTGAAGCAACTGGGAATAGATCTTACTCAATTAGCATTAAATTATTACAATTAGGTAAGCTTTTAACAGATTGATGTTATTTCATCAAAACGATATTAACTCCTTACCTCCAAATCAAAATTGAGAATTTTGTACGTTTTTGTTTGGGACCATCCATAAACCACGTGGACACTTCAGGGGGGGGGGGGTATGGCGATTGTCCACGATCCATACAAAAAGATTTTTTTGTATGGACAATTGTCCACGAAGGGGTAACAGATTCCCAAAAAAGTGTCCACGTGGTTTATGGATGGTCCCTTTACCATGATCAAATGAGATGAACATCGAATTTGTGCAAAAATAATTATTTACAAGATAGGTTATTAAAAAAATGAAATTACTTTGTTTTAATTTAAAAAAATAATCTATCAGTGGAAGTTTTTTTTTAATTTCTGTTATTTTCACATAACATTAATAACATTTTCGTTAGTAACATTTTAGTTAACAACAATTCCGTTAAAAAGTGTAATTAACTTCGTTGTGAGCTAGAAATCCATCTTTTCAATGGAAAAAATGTTTGAAATACCCTTAAAGTTGATTTGCAATCATTATATGCAAAACATTTAGGATTCGACGTAAAAAACATTTTAGCGAAAAACACTAACTGCATTTTTAATGGAGCACTTCCATTCGAGCAGTTTTTGCATTTTTCTACAATGTATTTCTAATAGAAGAACTGTCATTCCTACCACTCGAATCCTGTGCTCCATTAATTTTAGCTGATTGCACTATAATTTCCATTGATATTTTGAAGTATTTAGAAAAAAGGCGCCTGATTATTTGAGCCAAATTTTAAAAATGAAGAGGGAGGGGAGGTATTGTTGAGAAAAGCTTTGTAAAATATTTGCAACAACCTTATTCCTCCGATTTCAATATTTTGCCTGAATAAGATGGTAGTCAATCAGATTCGTCATCCTAACCCGAGGGAAGTTCGATGGTCAGTTCATAAAAATGGTCATTATGACATTCAAACTGATATGGAATACTTATTTTTTTTTAAATTATTACAGATTTCTACCTTGTCAACGTTTGATAAACATTTCTAAAAATGTTTGATGAAAGTTTTGACAATATTTACTTGTTTAACTTACATTGAAACGTGTAAAATTGTTTAAATTATTAAGATTGTTGTGCAAAATATTTGTTTCGTAAAATGGGATCAATATATTAATAAATCATTAGTTTTTGTTTTGACAAAAAATTAAAAAAATGCCACCATATTTTTTTAATACTCCAAATTATGAAAAAGTATGAAATCACTTTACTAGTGTTCCACGGGCCATTTTACATGATCATTCAAAATGGGTCCGCGGGCCACAAAAAACACCTTTGGCCATACTTTGGTCACCCCTGATTTAAATCATGTTGCATAACAAAACAAGAAAAAATCATTGAAAAATTACTTTCTATTGTTTGTTCTCAAAAAATGCAAAAATATATTCAAAGCTTGCTTCAAATATTTGAAAACATCGGGTTGTTTGGAGTAAAACCAACACTAAAAAGCTTTACCATTTGTTCAAGAGCTCAGTATTTGTCATCTTTTATTTAAAACTCGTATGAATTGAATTGAGCTTTTAAGATAAAAACAGCCATGAGTTAAATAAACACATTTCTCAGCATAATTTTTGTCACAAAAGGGAGAGGAGGGGGGAGCGGTGGTTTGGCAAAAACATAAAAAAAAAACTATTTTTTTGCCATACCCGAGCATGATGGGTGAATAACAAAGGGAAATGCAAAATAATACCATTTCGTGGTATCAATACCAAATTTTGGTATTCGTTAGCTGTTGAAAAAATGTCACAAGTGTAAATTAAAACCAATCTGTTGTATCTTACCAAATCGACGTCGTCGTGCTATCTTGTCGTACCCGCCATTTTGACGTTCCGAGAAAAACGCGTTTTAATGTTTGACCTTGAATATTCAAAAACGAGAGCATGCAATGTAAACAATAACAAACACGTTTTTTTTGGCTCACCATTCTGTGCATTGTCCCAAAGTTTGGTTGAAGTTGGTTGCTGGAGTCCCGAGTTATAATTACAAATGTTTACGGTAGTCTAGCTGGTACGTGCGACAAACGCATCCTGACTTTCCTGGCCTGAAATCCCTTTGGCCTTTTGTCGCACTTACATCAATTTTCATGGAGTGACAAGATAGCACGACAAGATTGAAATTACTTTCATATGTAAAGTGACAAAAATGCACGGAGTTTTTTCGGTTTTTGTTGAATATCTCAGGATTGAAATCGAATTTTGGGGATCTGTGAAGGTCAAAAGGTGAGGCATTGTGAGCTGCACAATATGGCGTTCTTAACTCAATTTGGCCCAAAATGCACGTACGACAAGTTAGCACGATGGCGACGAAATGATGATGTCGTTTTTTGAAAAATATAAAATTTTGACTTTAGGGAATTTACAATCAAAATGAAAACGCAAATCTGCTTGAAATTATGGCCTAAAAAGGTCATTTAATGTTCTTTACAATTTTGGGAATACCATACATTGGTATTCTAACGGTATTATAAATAAAAATAAAAATAAACAAGCTTGATTCAGAAATATTCTAAGTCACAAATATGGTTAGCATTTCTAAAATTATGCCGAAACAGTTTAAAATGTTAAAAAAATAACTATTTTTCGAGACGATGAAGTTCACGTCAATATTAGGATAAACCCAAAAAAATGAATTTTAATGTGATAAAATAACTCTTTCAATAACAAATTTTGGTATGCATGTGGAATTTGAACTTCGTTCTTAAATCATATGAATATGGGTAAAAACAAGGGAAATTCGTAATAATACCTTTCTCTGGTATTAAAACCAAGTTTTGGTATATCTGAACCATTTAAAACAGGGGTGCCCAACCTTTTGGCCCTGCGGGCCAGATCTGATTTTTCTGAAGCAATGGCAGGCCGGAATTAATATTTGATAAAAGCTGAAAAAGTAAACGCTTTTTTTCAATTTTCTAATGATTCGGTTCTTTTAAAGCAAATACATAAAAGAAATAGTGTTGCAAATATGATTCATATATCTTGATTTAAAAAATGAAAAATAAAGATTACAAAAAAATGTGTTTATTTGACTTATTTTAATTTTTGCTTGTTTAAAATTGTAAAGATATTGTTTTTGACGATTGCAATTAAATACCTTGATTTTTTTATATAAAAAAAAAACATTAAAATTTCAATGATCGTTGTAATGTTGAAGTTTTTGATACATTTTTCAATATTTTAAAAATATTTCCAGCGATCTATTTTCAGTATGAAAAATTTGATTTTTATGCTTAAAAAAAAAATAAAGAATTAACATTTACGCGGAGAAAAAAGAGTTCCCAAAATTGTGAACACCCGTTCATGAAATTGGGAACCACGAACAAAGTGTTCAAATTCCATGGTACGTTTTTGAAAATTGTACCATGGCATTTGAACACTTTGTTCGTGGTTCCCAATTTCATGAACGGGTGTTCACTATTTTGGGAACTCTTTTTTCTCCGTGTAGTCTCCTTTTGTAAATTTTAAGACAACAATCCAAGATTTTTCATTAATTTCACAATTTTACGAAATGGATTATTTTGTTTTCCTGCACAATTTTTCTGTTAAAAAATATCAATATAAATGTTCTTATAATATGTTAAAATTTGATCTCAAGCTTATTTTTTTTTATTCAGACAATAATTTTATTTATTTAATACTTCATGAACAGCCTTAAGGGCCGGTCATAGAAATATTTTAAAAAGCCGTCGTGGGCCGGATGAAATTGCTTCACGGGTCGGATCCGGCCCGCGGGCCGGACGTTGGGCAGGCCTGATTTAAAATGTGTCTTAAGGATTATGCAAGGGCCAAATTTGGAATCATGCCAATTTAAGGTACTGTTTTGATATTGCAAAATAGCAGAATTTGTCAAAGGTCGAACACCACACTTTGGTATTCTTTTGGTATTACAGTATTTTATCAAATTCCTCTGAAACTATGGAAAAATTATGACCAAATTTGACAAAATAATTAATTTTGCGCTAAAATGATGTCTCAAAGCGAATGCTTTCATAGAAAACCGAAAATTTCAAACTTAATTTTATTTTTTTTAAATATCCCCTAAGGAAATGACTTAAAATTGTGGAAGATTTTCAGGAAGAAGTCAGGATACCGCATTTTGATATTATTTTGGTATTTCAGTATTTTTTCAATTTCTTTGAAACGGTGGGTAAATTTTGATCAATTTTGATAAGGTAATTAAATTTGAGCTAAATGACTTGAAAACCAAAAATGTCAAAGTTGATTCGTTAAATTTTTGATATACCCACTAAGAAAATTTGTAAAATCGCTGAAATTTCTCTAAGTCGGGATAACCAAATATTTTTATGGATGAGTCAATAAAAAGTTTTATTGATTTTTTTGGAACATGAACCAAGTTTCATTTTAATAACATTTATTTTTCAATTTGGTTATTTTTCAGATGCTTCAAGAATTTCAAGGATAAGCCGTTCATCAATGACAAATGTATTCGTTGTGGCGAAGAATATCACCAAGAACATCATGGGATCATCAGGTAAGTAGATTTTGCTATCGCATGTGGAAAATTGTGATATCATTTGCGTTTTTTAAATAACTGCAACTGCTGCACTAAAAAATGGCATGAAAATGAAATGAAATTACTTGTGGAAATACCAGCGATCAAAATGTGCCCTTGGTTGCCCAGTAATAGATGGTAAAATACCATGAAATTATACTAAAATCATGTATGTGGAAGACCACAAGAATACCAAAATCTGATCTTCCAAGGGCGTGGGTATACCACGAAATAAAACCATGGCAATATCAAGTTTTGGTATTCAAGCAGTGTTCAAAAATCCAGAATACCTTAACTTGGTATTTAAATAGTTTTATTTTATGGTATTTTTTACCCTTGGAAAAACATGTTCTGGGATTGTTGTGATCTTCCACAAACATGATTTTGGTATGATTTCATGTTATTTTACCATCTATTACTGGGCAACCAAGGGCACATTTTTTATATACCAAAATTTGGTATTTACCCTTGCTCGGGTTGGAGAAAAGTGTTAATTTAAAAAAATACCCTAAATTAAAAAAAAACTCACTAAATTTTGATTCTGAAGGCATGTAGAACATTTATAATTGCGTCGTGTCATTTGATAGCATTTCATCGAGAAATTACGATCGAAATTTTGCGAATAATTGATCGTGGATCCAGAAATTACGATGAAAATATGTCGATTGAATACAATTATTAGCACAAATATTATGAAAAAAATTTTTTTTTTGCTGCAAAAATAATTACAAATATACAAGTAAGATTTTACGCTGCACATTGTGTATATTCCCAACCCGTTAAAAAAAGCTTTTCGAGTAATTTTCATCTTGCTCCCCGTTACGGGCCGCCATCTTGATTACGCAAGCGGGTGATTATGTAACCGTTCACACTTACCTTTCGCTGTGAGTTTGGCCGTTTTGTCGGACAGTTTGTATTTGTCTACGTTTATCGACGTCATGATTGCGTTTGATTAGTTTGTTCTATGCGATGTACTTTTAGGTTGAATTATTCCTTCTTACAGAAAGATTACTGCGTTACAATCTGGGCGAAACTTGTCAACGGTAACGGTTACGTAACAACTTTAACACATTTAATCTGGCTAAAAGTGGTGCAGTCTTATCACAATGCGAATAATTGAACTAATTTGATAGATTTTCCGCAGTTTTGAAATGTTTTATTTCGTTTTTCTTCCTTCTGTTGAGATTAGATCTCCAAAATTTGGTAAACTTTTTCAAATTTTCAACTGATGGAACTTTTCCTCCTGTTCACACATACACCCACGGGTATCCGGACGGATAGTGCAAACAAAGACCGCTCGACCGATTCCAAACCGTGCTGTCCGACGTTCTCACTAGCTATGCGAAAAAGCTGAGGATTTCCCAGCAGCAAAGCTTTTGCTTGCTCTCGATTTTCCAAGAAGAAGAAAAAAAAAAGTGAAAAGCTTCGTGCAGAACATCCAGCATCCAGCCCAGAACGAGGGCGCTTTGAGAGTATGTGTTCGAGGTAGAGAGACCACATGATACTCATCGTCGACTTCTATTACGTCATCGTTTTGGCCCACAACGCAAAAGGACTGTAGAATTTCTCTCCCACAACGACCGGATGTCCTTGGTGGGGTTGGGGAGGAGAGAGAGAAGGTGAACGACGGGAATCCGGCGCCATCATGCAGAGGCGGAGCTTGTGCGGTTGTATACATTTAGGGGAAAAGGTTGCTGAATATTTTATGTACAATCCTGTGCGCATTCCCTGGCTGTGGTGTGTGGGTGGATTGTGGGGACTTTTGTGGAGGATTCCGTTTGGCCAACTACGTGGAGGCAGGTTTTGGTGAGAAGGGAAACCATCGGTGAATGGACACTTGAATTGTGTCAGTTTGCTGGCCAAAAAAGGCTTCAAACTCATTGATGCGAACAAGCAGCTTGGCGAAAGTTTTTTTTTATTGCGTTTATGGAAACTATTGCTGGAAGTTTGATATCGAAAACATAAATACATATAAGAAAATATCATTATTTTTTTTCAAAATTTCACAGGCAACGTTATGTAGAACGAAAAATCTTGCTATTATAAAATTACTAACGTTTTCAAAACGCACTGCTAGGTAATTAAGGCAGTTGATGTATAGTACCTGTAGTTGAAACATGCTGAACGGGTGTTAAATAAACTTTTTTGGCAGATGTTGGACGTCAGCAAATTACGGGCAAACTTATACCACTCTGTGTTTTGGTACATGCAAGAATGCCATGTTAGGTAGACCTACACCAAACATAAGACAAAAGTTTACGGATTCTGCTGACGTCAACCGAAATGTGCCACATAGCCAAATAGGGATGTATTTACTCAAGGTAGCAAAAGTTGGATATGTTAGCTCCTGCTGTTTTAACGACATGATCTTCCTTAAATGCTAATTTGGAAAATTCCGTTGTGTTTCTTATTTATTACAGTTATTTTTCGAGACTCTACTTAAATTGCGTGACTCGTTACACTTATACTAGGTACACACACACACACACGGAGAGGCTGTGCCCAGAAATTTTAACAATTAAAATTGTTGATTTTACTTTCTTAAATTTTAACAAAAACGTACTTGTCACTGCCAATTTTCAGTTAAATTAACCAAAATTCATTATTAATTTGATAACCTGTTTGTTGAAAATGCTAAAGGCAAAAAGCTAACAAATTTCCCGACCTCGAATGAACGTGCTCGACTGTTAGCTTTGGTTTTAGGAAAATCAAAAATGTTTTTGGATGAATATAATTAACAATTGGTTAAATATTTAAAAGACGAACTTGGGTTTGTTTACGTCTGTCATTTGAAGTCAGGATTCGAACGAGAGCGGTCGATTTGTTGAGTTTGTGTTGTTAATTATGAAGTGACAGGATGCGAAAGGTGAAAATTACACTATTTAGCTAATGTTGAAGTGGCAAATCAAAGTGTTGCAACTGGGGAGGTAGAATTGGTGAGTAGGTTTGTTGATGATTTCTTTGCAAGTGAAAAACTATGAAGAGCAAGATAACAACCTTCGGCATGAGGATCTCTAATGCGAGTGAGTTAAACAAGTTATAAGAATGTTTGATGGAAAGAGAGGGCAGTAGAAGGGAGATGCGGGCCAACTCTTAACGGATAGAGCAGCCCGGGCAAATTTAATAAAATGTTGGTTAATCCAAGTAAGGGGTACCAAGACCGCCCGATCTCCGACCTCAAGAAGGACCTCTCGGGTGCCGGCATAACACCGCGTGACATAAAAGTCCTCTCGCGGTAGTCAACAGTCACAGGTACACACACCCTGTACCTGTTATACTTCGACCGCGGCACCGTCAAAATTCAAGACCTGCGGCGAACTAAGGCGTTGGACGGTTCACGGAAAAAAAAGTGTTCCGGAAATCATGCAAATCGTACCATGAAATCGTGAATATCGCGATTTTTGCTTTACGAATTTTTGAACTATGCATATTGGGCACGAATTATCCAGGAATCGTGAATAAATATGCATGACTTTCCATGGCCGATTTCACTCGTAAACGTGAATAATGTTCATGATTTCATGAAATAGATGCATGTAGTCGTGAAAAATATTCACGATTTTATGAATAAAAATTCATGATTACGGTCGAAAAAATATACATCGTGAATAAAAATTCATGATTTCATGCATAAAATTCATGAAATCGTGAATTTTTATGCATGAATTCGTGCACAAAATTCATGAGTTCTGGAATATTTTTTATGATTTATTTTTGAAGGCGTAAAAAAATTCGAGATATCATGTATAAACTTCATGAAATCATGCATAAATTTCATGAATTCGTGATTTTTTTTTTATAATTCATGAATTTAATTCACGTTTACGAGTATATTCGGGCATGTCTAATCATGCATATTTATTCACGGCTACTGGTTTATTCGTGCCCAATATGCATAGTTCAAAAATTCGTAAAGTAAAACTCATAATATTCACGATTTCATGGTACGACTTTCACAATTTCCGAATTACTTTTTCTGTTCATTTACCATATTGTTCCACTGGGTGCAAATATCGGAATTGACAAGGAACCCTGTTTTGTGAAAAAACGGAGGACATTTTATGTATTGCCAATGTACTCTGGCCCCACTTGGCCACTTTGGAACTGGTCACCGGTTCCCGGTGGTCACTGGGGACATTTTGGAATGTGCAAGGAACCCTGTCTTGTGACATATCAAAATTCATGAAATTTAAAACTGTGGCCATTGTATGTGATGTCAATGTACTCTGGCCCCACTTGGCCACTTTGGAACCGGTCACCGGTTACCGGTGGTCACTGGGGACATTTTGGAATGTGCAAGGAACCCTGTCTTGTGACATATCAAAATTCATGAAATTTAAAACTGTGGCCATTGTATGTGATGCCAATGTACTCTGGCCCCACTTGGCCACTTTGGAACCGGTCACCGGTTACCGGTGGTCACTAGGGACATTTTGGAATGTGCAAGGAACCCTGTCTTGTGACATATCAAAATTCATGAATTTTAAAACTGTGGCCATTGTATGTGATGCCAATGTACTCTGGCCCCACTTGGCCACTTTGGAACCGGTCATCGGTTACCGGTGGTCACTGGGGACATTTTGGAATGTGCAAGGAACCCTGTCTTGTGACATATCAAAATTCATGAAATTTAAAACTGTGGCCATTGTATGTGATGCCAATGTACTCTGGCCCCACTTGGCCACTTTGGAACTGGTCACCGGTTCCCGGTGGTCACTGGGGACATTTTGGAATGTGCAAGGAACCCTGTCTTGTGACATATCAAAATTCATGAAATTTAAAACTGTGGCCATTGTATGTGATGCCAATGTACTCTGGCCCCACTTGGCCACTTTGGAACCGGTCACCGGTTACCGGTGGTCACTAGGGACATTTTGGAATGTGCAAGGAACCCTGTCTTGTGACATATCAAAATTCATGAAATTTAAAACTGTGGCCATTGTATGTGATGCCAATGTACTCTGGCCCCACTTGGCCACTTTGGAACCGGTCACCGGTTACCGGTGGTCACTAGGGACATTTTGGAATGTGCAAGGAACCCTGTCTTGTGACATATCAAAATTCATGAAATTTAAAACTATGGCCATTGTATGTGATGCCAATGTACTCTGGCCCCACTTGGCCACTTTGGAACCGGTCATCGGTTACCGGTGGTCACTGGGGACATTTTGGAATGTGCAAGGAACCCTGTCTTGTGACATATCAAAATTCATGAAATTTAAAACTGTGGCCATTGTATGTGATGCCAATGTACTCTGGCCCCACTTGGCCACTTTGGAACCGGTCACCGGTTACCGGTGGTCACTAGGGACATTTTGGAATGTGCAAGGAACCCTGTCTTGTGACATATCAAAATTCATGAAATTTAAAACTGTGGCCATTGTATGTGATGCCAATGTACTCTGGCCCCACTTGGCCACTTTGGAACCGGTCATCGGTTACCGGTGGTCACTGGGGACATTTTGGAATGTGCAAGGAACCCTGTCTTGTGACATATCAAAATTCATGAAATTTAAAACTGTGGCCATTGTATGTGATGCCAATGTACTCTGGTCCCACTTGGCCACTTTGGAACCGGTCATCGGTTACCGGTGGTCACTGGGGACATTTTGGAATGTGCAAGGAACCCTGTCTTGTGACATATCAAAATTCATGAAATTTAAAACTGTGGCCATTGTATGTGATGCCAATGTACTCTGGCCCCACTTGGCCACTTTGGAACCGGTCACCGGTTACCGGTGGTCACTAGGGACATTTTGGAATGTGCAAGGAACCCTGTCTTGTGACATATCAAAATTCATGAAATTTAAAACTGTGGCCATTGTATGTGATGCCAATGTACTCTGGCCCCACTTGGCCACTTTGGAACCGGTCATCGGTTACCGGTGGTCACTGGGGACATTTTGGAATGTGCAAGGAACCCTGTCTTGTGACATATCAAAATTCATGAAATTTAAAACTGTGGCCATTGTATGTGATGCCAATGTACTCTGGCCCCACTTGGCCACTTTGGAACCGGTCACCGGTTACCGGTGGTCACTAGGGACATTTTGGAATGTGCAAGGAACCCTGTCTTGTGACATATCAAAATTCATGAAATTTAAAACTGTGGCCATTGTATGTGATGCCAATGTACTCTGGCCCCACTTGGCCACTTTGGAACCGGTCACCGGTTACCGGTGTTCACTGGGGACATTTTGGAATGTGCAAGGAACCCTGTCATGTGACATATCAAAATTCATGAAATTTAAAACTGTGGTCATTGTATGTGATGCCAATGTACTCTGGCTCCATCTGGCCATCTTGGAACTGATTACCGGTCACTGCGGAAGAATTCTAAATTTACAAAGGTCCCAGTTATGTGATGTTCAAAAATGCCTTAAATAAATGAAAAATACAATCATAACTTAAGTAAAACCAACATTCAAAACTTGACATGAGCATTTCGGAAACGTTAATTGGGTACCGATCGTTTCTATACAAAAATACAACAAAAACTTTAATTAAATACAAAAAGACCTAAAGGATTTCATGTGCAGTCCAGACTCGATTGTCTGATTGTCTGAGTGCATAATAGAAAAATCGATAATTCGTATAATTAAGCCATTATTTTTTTGTCTCATTAAGAACTCCAGTAACAATAAAGTGATTAATTACAATAATGGGATTTTTTTGTTAATGCAGATGATCAAACACTTTAATTTGACGAAAATAGATTCATAGAGAGTTGAATTGAAAATTTGAAAAATAAAAAAACACCAAAATAAAATACTCAACATACTCAACAAATCTTAAAATCTTAAAATACTTCAAAAACTCAAACTATTCAAAATAGGCAAAATAAATTAAATACTTCAAAAACTCAAAATATTTGAAACACGCAAAATACATAAAATAAATAAAATGCTCAAAATGCTTAAAAAACTAAAAAAAACTTTTTTTGTATACTTTAATAAAGAGTTTTTAAGCCGAAAACTGGTTCAACTCTTAACTTAAAATAATTAAAATACTTGAAAACTTTAAAATACTTAAAATACTTAAAATACTAGAAATACTTAAAATACTTAAAATACTTAAAATACTTAAAATACTTAAAATACTTAAAATACTTAAAATACTTAAAATACTTAAAATACTTAAAATACTTAAAATACTTAAAATACTTAAAATACTTAAAATACTTAAAATACTTAAAATACTTAAAATACTTAAAATACTTAAAATACTTAAAATACTTAAAATACTTTAAATACTTACAATACTTAAAATTCTTAAAAAACTTAAAATACTTAAAATACTTAAAATACTTAAAATACTTAAAATACTTGAATTACTTAAAATACTTAAAATACTTAAAATACTTAAAATACTTAAAAAACTTAAAATACTTAAAATACTTAAAATACTTAAAATACTAAAATCACTTAAAAAACTAAAAATACTTAAAATACTTAAAATACTTAAAATACTTAAAATACTTAAAATACTTAAAATACTTAAAATACTTAAAATACTTAAAATACTTAAAATACTTAAAATACTTAAAATACTTAAAATACTAAAAATACTAGAAATACTTAAAATACTTAAAATACTTAAAATACTTAAGAACTTAAAATACTTAAAATACTTAAAATACTTAAAATACTTAAAATACTTAAAATACTTAAAATACTTAAAATACTTAAAATACTTAAAATACTTAAAATACTTAAAATACTTAAAATACTTAAAATACTTAAAATACTTTAAATACTTTAAATACTTACAATACTTAAAATTCTTAAAAAACTTAAAATACTTAAAATACTTAAAATACTTAAAATACTTAAAATACTTGAATTACTTAAAATACTTAAAATACTTAAAATACTTAAAATACTTAAAATACTTAAAAAACTTAAAAAACTTAAAATACTTAAAATACTTAAAATACTTAAAATACTTAAAATACTAAAATCACTTAAAAAACTAAAAATACTTAAAATACTTAAAATACTTAAAATACTTAAAATACTTAAAATACTTAAAATACTTAAAATACTTAAAATACTTAAAATACTTAAAATACTTAAAATACTTAAAATACTTAAAATACTTAAAATACTTAAAATACTTAAAATACTTAAAATACTTAAAATACTTAAAATACTTAAAATACTTAAAATACTTAAAATACTTAAAATACTTAAAATACTTAAAATACTTAAAATACTCAAAATACTTAAAATACTTAAAATACTTAAAATACTTAAAATACTTTAAATACTTTAAATACTTTAAATACTTTAAATACTTTAAATACTTTAAATACTTTAAATTCTTGAAAAACTTAAAATACTTAAAATACTTAAAATACTTAAAATACTTAAAATACTTAAAATACTTAAAATACTTAAAATACTTAAAATACTTAAAATACTTAAAATACTTAAAATACTTAAAAAACTTAAAAAACTTAAAATACTTAAAATACTTAAAATACTTAAAATACTTAAAATACTAAAATCACTTAAAAAACTAAAAATACTTAAAATACTTAAAATACTTAAAATACTTAAAATACTTAAAATACTTAAAAAACTTAAAATACTTAAAATACTTAAAATACTTAAAATACTTAAAATACTTAAAATACTTAAAATACTTAAAATACTTAAAATACTTAAAATACTCAAAATACTTAAAATACTTAAAATACTTAAAATACTTAAAATACTCAAAATACTTAAAATACTTAAAATACTTAAAATACTTAAAATACTTTAAATACTTTAAATACTTTAAATACTTTAAATACTTTAAATACTTTAAATACTTAAAATTCTTGAAAAACTTAAAATACTTAAAATACTTAAAATACTTAAAATACTTAAAATACTTTAAATACTTAAAATACTTAAAATACTTAAAATACTAAAATCACTTAAAAAACTAAAAATACTTAAAATACTTAAAATACTTAAAATACTTAAAATACTTAAAATACTTAAAATACTTAAAATACTTAAAATACTTAAAATACTTAAAATACTTAAAATACTTAAAATACTTTAAATACTTAAAAAACTTTAAATGATTAAAATACTTAAAATACTTAAATTACTTAAAATACTTAAAATACTTAAAAATACTTAAAATACTTAAAATACTTAAAATACTTGAATTACTTAAAATACTTAAAATACTTAAAATACTTAAAATACTTAAAATACTTAAAATACTTAAAATACTTAAAATACTTAAAATACTTAAAATACTTTAAATACTTTAAATACTTTAAATACTTTAAATACTTTAAATACTTTAAATACCGTCAGTGGGGGTGACTATGGGTCAAAAAACGATACACCTCTCGAAATTTCTTAATAACAAAAACAATTTAAATAACATCGAAAATCTTTCAACGTAGATTTGTTCTTAGATAGTTTACTAACATTTTCCCAAAATATGGTGGATTTTGATGAACACTACTTTAAATGCCAATTGTTTGAAAATTGACCCAATCTCACCCCTTAGAGGGGGTGACATTGGGTCAAATGAAACTAAAATGATGCTCAAATACAACGATATGGTAAAAACAAGTCATCCAACTGCGTTTCTTGTTCAAGGGAATCGTTTTGACACGCTACAATGTTTGAAGTGGAGATTTTCAAACATTTGGGTAGTTTTCGAGCAATTCTAACAAAAATTTTAGAAAAATGATTTTTCGAGAGGTCATTTTTGGCCAAAAACGTACCTCAACTTTAGACAGCTGCCAAAATAACAGGATTAGTTCTAGGAACGAGATTTTTTCAGCGAAGTCATCTTAAGATGTCCCCTACACAACCCCTTTGAAAGTATTCAGTTTCATTGAGAATAACCTGAAAAATGGTAAAATCCGTAAAAAATCACTTTGACCCAATCTCACCCCCCAGACCCAATGTCACCCCCACTGACGGTACTTTAAATACGTTAAATACTTAAAATACTTAAAATACTTAAAAAACTTAAAATACTTAAAATACTTTAAATACTTAAATACTTTAAATAATTAAAATACTTAAAAT
This sequence comes from Culex quinquefasciatus, assembly GCF_015732765.1. NCBI lineage: Eukaryota > Metazoa > Arthropoda > Insecta > Diptera > Culicidae > Culex > Culex quinquefasciatus. The sequence goes on from NC_051863.1 coordinate 107,781,770, forward strand.
ACTTGAAATACTTAAAATACTTAAAATACTTAAATTACTTAAAATACTTAAAATACTTAAAAATACTTAAAATACTTAAAATACTTAAAATACTTATAATACTTAAAATACTTAAATAAATTAAAATACTTTAAATACTTAAAATACTTAAAATACTTTAAATACATAAAATACTCAAAATACTTCAAATACTTTAAATATGTTAAATACTTTAAAAAGTAATTAGCTACAATATTAAAATTATTAACATACTTAACATACTTTAAAGAACATCTTTCAAAGGCTTAAAAAACTTGAAATAGGGGAAATATACCCATTTTAATCACACTAAGCCGTTCGACCCATTCTCATCACTTTTGCCATTTTCCGCTATTAAATCATCATTTTCAGATGTATCAACAGTGATGAGTTGCTTGCTCACTTTTATTTGAGCTATTTATCACTTTGGGACAGTCAAAAACACTTTCTTTAAGCTGTAATTCATGATCAAAGTGCTGATAGGCCGATAATAGAAATAGGCTGAGAAAGGGTATAGTTCCCCTACTTGAAAATTTTAAAACCTGGAAAAATAATTGAAATACTTAAAAACTTTAAAAACATAGAATATTAAAATACCTGAAAAAATGAAAATACTTAAAATCACACCTTAAAAAAATGAATATTTCAAATACTTAAAATATTTGAAATACTTGAAATATTAAAGTACCTAGAAAAAATTAAATGCTTAAAATTATTTAAATACTTAACAAATTTTAAACACTTCAATAATTTCAAATACTTCAAATGATTAAAAACTTTAAAAACATATAATATCAAAATACCTTAACAAATGAATATACTTAAAATCATTAGCATATTAAACATACTTCAAAAATAAATATTTCAAATACTTAACATATTTTTAAAACTTAAACAATATTAAAATACCTAGAAAAAAATAAATGCTTAAAATCATTTAAATACTCAACAAACTTTAAACACTTTGAATATTTAAAATACTTGAAATACTTAAAAACTTTTAAAAGTCACAATATTTACATACCTGGAAAAATAAAAATACCTAAATTCATTAGCATATTTAACATACCTCAAAATAATAGTAATTCAAAAAACTTATTATACATTACAAAATTAAATACCTAAGAAAATATAATTGCTTGAAATGCTTAAAAAAAGCTTATGCTTACAATATTAAAATCATTAAAATTATTAACATACTTTACCTGTCCCCATTTCTAGCTCAAAACAAATCGCCGAAATGTCACTCAGCGCATCCATGGGAACCAATAAAAAAAACGGGATTTTTTCGTTTCCAAAACCAAAACAAACCTCACAGTCTGTCACACGCGTAGAATGCCCCGACAATTGACAGAAAACCGAAATCCCTACAAGTCCGCGACCAAGAAACTGTCACACGCGGAGATAAAACACGGGAACAGTCTTATGGACCATGTTCCTTTGATTCGGCAATCAAAACAAACACGCGAACCAACCGGGAACTGTTCTGTCTTTTGCAGATTGTCCTCACTCTTACCTTGTTACTCCTCCTGCCGCTCGGTCCTCCTCCCGCGTTCTGTCCTCCTCCTGCCGCTCGGTCCTCCTCCTGCCGCCCGGTCCTCTTCCTGCAACTTGGTCCTCCTCCTGCTAGCTCTTGGCTCCGTTGCCATTTCCAACGGAACGGCCGCAGATCTTTTCCCGGTTCCGGTGGACAGCACCTCTAAATCCCGGGTCCACAAATCACGGTCACTTTCACCGGCAAACACAACAAACAGGACACGACAAGTCACAACGCGATTGACTTCGTGGCTAATAAACACGCGGCTGAACTGGCAAGCGAAAAACAAACTTGACAGTTCGAGCGAAACTGTTCTTGATTGATCAAGATCACTCGTCATAAACATGGATAAAAATTCATAAACCCATGAATGTTATGCACGAATTCATGCATTTTATTCATGAAATCATGTAAACTTTCATGATATCATGAAAAACATGATTCATAAATTCGCGAATAAAATTTTACGGCGTAAAATTTACGCATGCATAAATAATCGTAAAATCATGAATATTTTTCATGAATTCATGAAGTTTAGTCATGACTTCATACCAGCAACTACCGTGGATGCAGCGCACGGAAAAACTACCTCGAGGAGCAGGAAAAGAGGAAGAAGAAAGCAGCAGCGTCCCACCCTCCTCAGCGAAGTACGAGCGTAACCGTGCCGGCAGCTGGTCATCGTACGGTTCCAGCGGACAACTCAGCGTTCCCTCCTGGATGAGGGCGATCGTTCGCCAGCGTGGTCGCTGCCGGCAGTGGCAATACGGCCCAGCAAGAAGTTACCGGGGAAGATCTCTTTACCCTGCCAGAGTTCTTTGCTCTCGCAGGGGAGATGACGACGCGGTTTCGGACCTGCCGTAACAAGGCGGAGCAATTCCTGGCCCTTGGGAAGCTGATGATCAAGCACATCTATAAAGGATAAAAAACTGTGATCTAGTTTTAAGCTTTCTCTATTTCTATCCCCTTTCCCTTGCAATTTTAGTAAGTTTTTTTTTTTATTTTTTTTTCTTACTCTTGGTGACACCTTTTGTTCGGAGCGGACTGTAGATTTTTGCTTAAACCTTCGGCGGACTTGGGGAACCAGTTTGGGAGGGTCGGAAGTATCGCAAACACAAACACAACACTAGAATTTCTCTCACTACTTTCTATTAACTACTAAAACTTAGCTTAAGTGATCAATTTAGTGTTGCTTCCGACGATCGCGACGAGGTCACTTTACGTCCGACCGGTTCGGCTGCCTGCGAAAAACTTAAATCTTCACTTGTTCCGACGCACAGGCTCGTCCTCGTCGTCCTCTTTCGTTGCGCGCCAAAACTCCTCCACGAACATCTTCGTGCGCCGTTCGTTCTCCCTTTCTCTCTCTCGCTCAGGCCGTCGTCAACGGCGCGTTTTTGCCGCGCACGTCGTTTCGCGCGATCCCTTCACGGCGTCGTCGTCGACGCGCTGTTGCCAGCTCTGTCTCGCTTGCTGCCGAGCACACGTCGTTGCGCGCGTCTTTTTTGCTGTTGGCAACGACGCAGGCTGGGTTGCCACCTTCGTGGCAGTTGTCATCACAGCAAGCGCAGTGCTGCCAAAACGAAACCAAAATTTTCTTCGAGCTGACAGGTTCAGGCTCGAACACCTTTATTTACAAGCAATAACTGTTCCAACATGGGTTATGATGCAACACATAGCTGTAAGGAACTCCAAAACTCTGTTATGTACCTCAAAAGAACTTATTGTATCTTGATTATTCACCAATAAAACCGAATTGAATTGAATTGAAAAATATATTCTAACATTGACCACTTGGCAGGAACAATGAGACAGCTGGGGAACAATGAGACTACGAAAATCAATACTTTTCTAGTAAAACATCATGTTTTTGTATTGTTCCATTGCAGGTGACTTGCCTTGAACATTTTAAAGCAATTTTGCCAACATGAAACTGAGCAATTCTCTGAGATTTCGGTCATTCGATTTTTTTTGTATTTTTTAATCCGGCTGAAACTTTTTTGGTGCCTTCGGTATGCCCAAAGAAGCCATTTTGCATCATTAGTTTGTCCATATAATTTTCCATACAAATTTGGCAGCTGTCCATACAAAAATGATATGTGAAAATTCAAAATCTGTATCTTTTGAAGGAATTTTTGATCGATTTGGTGTCTTCGGCAAAGTTGTAGGTATGAATATGGACTACACTGAAAAAAATTGATACACGATAAAAAAAAATTTGGTGATTTTTAATTTAACTTTTTGTCACTAAAACTTGATTTGCAAAAAAACACTATTTTTAATTTTTTTCATTTTTTGATATGTTTTAGAGGACATAAAATGCCAACTTTTCAGAAATTTCCAGAATGGGCAAAAAATCTTTGACCGAGTTATGATTTTTTGAATCAATACAGATTTTTTCAAAAAATCGAAATATTGGTCGCAAAAATTTTTCAACTTTATTTTCCGATGTAAAATCGAATTTGCAATCAAAAAGTACTTTAGTGAATTTTTGAAAAAGTGCACCATTTTCAAGTTATAACCTTTTTTAGGTAACTTTTTTGAAAATAGTCGCAGTTTTTCATTTTTTAAAAATAGTGCCCATGTTTGCCCACTATTGAAAAAAATATTTTTGAAAAGCTGAGAAAATTCTCTATATTTTGCTTCTTCGGACTTTGTTGATACGACCCTTAGTTGCTGAGATATTGCCATGCAAAGGTTAAAAACATGAAAATTGATGTTTTCTAAGTCTCACCCAAACAACCCACTATTTTCTAATGTCGATATCTCAGCAACTATAGGTCCGATTCACAATGTTAATATATGAAACATTTGTGAAATTTTCCGATCTTTTCGAAAAAATACTTTCAAAATTCAAAATCAAGACTAACATTTCAAACAGGCCAAACATTCAATATTACGCCCATTTGAAATGTTAGACTTGATTTAAAATTTTTGAAAGTATTTTTTTCGAAAAGATCGGAAAATTTCACGAATGTTTCATATATTAACATTGAAAATCGGACCTATAGTTGCTGAGATATCGACATTAGAAAATGGTGGGTTGTTTGGGTGAGACTTAGAAAACATCAATTTTCCTGTTTTTTAACATTTGCATGGCAATGAACGGCCCGAGCGGTTTAGGCTTTCAGGATTTTTGTGATATTTACTTGTAGAGTCAAAACAGATCAGTAAACATCGCTTATCTGTATATTACACTTTTTGAAGATTACATTTTTTTGCGGTAACACTTTCACCTTCTACGCGCACGATCACATCACTCAACTTTTTGTTGCTAATTTCATTAAGACTTTCGTCGAGCCAATTCTCTACGTTGAAGCTAGACTTGTCCTCCAGACCTCTGCGCCGAGCCATGCCAGACCCGAACTCTGCTACGTCCCTGGTTGACTCTTCACAGCGGCTAAGTCCCGGTGGACTCTTCACGGCGGCTAAGTCCCGGCGGACTCTTCACGGCGGCTAAGTCCCGGCGGACTGCGGCCTCCACCGCTAAGTCCGGCTGGACTGGGGCCTCTGCTACTGGTGGCTGCTGGCGGTCCGGCTGGTCTGGGGCGTCTGGAACTGGAACTGCACTGGAGTGGAGCTGGCTGGAACTGACTGGAACTAATTCTGGAACTAACTGCCCTCCTCAAGAATTTTGGGGTTTTTATAGTCAGTCCCCGAAAACTCTACTAAATTTTGTTCTACTAAAAGTTGTCCGTTCCGATGAGAAGCATCGATGAACCTCATGAATTAAATTATGCAGATCTCTGCAATTCTTCATGACGTTCCGTATGGTGTAGTGAGTACACCTCAAAATCGGAAGTCATGGGTTCGAACCATTGTCGTGAGACTTTAAATTATGTTATTGGAATATCAAAATTATGTTCCTAAAACATTCTCAAAAATGTTGGTCAATAATGAGAAGGTCGAATTCTCCATTGAACAAACATGCCAATGAATTTGGTTAAGCCACACCTTCAATTTCCCCTATGGAATAACATCGCACATTCATAATTGAAAGCTTAACCATTTTTGTGATTGCCTAATAATTGGCGAAAATTAATAAAGGGCTTTTCAGGTGAGGATGACTCATGATCCACACCTGTACATAAGCTTAATTATTTGTCGCGCAACGCGAGTCGACGGGTAAAATTATTTATGCTTGCGTAAGCGCGCATGGTCAGAACTGTGGTGAGGTTCGAAAAAATGGACAAATTTAATGATTTAAATTTGAGGTCGCTGCAGCAATATCTCAGCAACTAAGGGTCGTATCAACAAAGTCCGAAAAAGCAAAATATAGAGAATTTTCTCAACTTTCCAAAAATATTTTTTTCAAAAGTGGGCAAACATGGGCACTATTTTTAAAAAATGAAAAACTGCGACTATTTTCAAAAAAGTTACTTAAAAATGGCTATAACTTAAAAACGGTACACTTTATCAAAATTTCACTAAAGTACTTTTTGATTGCAAATTCGATTTTACATCGAAAAATGAAGTTGAAAAATTTTTGCGACCAATATTTCGATTTTTTTTAAAAATCTGTATTGATTCAAAAAATCATAACTCGGTCAAAGATTTTTTGCCCATTCTGGAAATTTCTGAAAAGTTGGCATTTTATGTCCTCTAAAACATATCAAAAAATGAAAAAAATTAAAAATAGTGTTTTTTTGCAAATCAAGTTTTAGTGACAAAAAGTTAAATTAAAAATCACCAAATTTTTTTTTACCGTGTATCAATTTTTTTCAGTGTAGTCCATATCCATACCTACAACTTTGCCGAAGACACCAAATCGATCAAAAAATTCCTTCAAAAGATACAGATTTTTGAATTTTCACATATCATTTTTGTATGGACAGCTGCCAAATTTGTATGGAAAATTATATGGACAAACTAATGATGCAAAATGGCTTCTTTGGGCATACCGAAGGCACCAAAAAAGTTTCAGCCGGATTAAAAAATACAAAAATTAAAATTAAAGAAAAAAGACCGATTCCGTAGAGAACTGCTCAACTTTAATTAATCAAAGTTATACTAAAAAGTATTTAAATTTTGTAAAATCCCTTTATTTATACCAAATAACTTTATATTTTTTGTTAAATGAAGTTAAAACTCTATAAATATGCCAAAAATCACTGCATGTTTTGAAAGCTTTCCATAAATTTTTAAAAGTTTAATGAAGAAAAATCGAAGTGTCTCATTGTTACCCATGAGCTGAAATGAGTGGGGAACAATGAGACAGCCCTGGATTCTGGGTATATTCTAAATGTTGGCCAAACCTAATGAAAGGACATTGTAGCCCAACTCAATCCCTATAGAACGTCGAAAGAAATTTGAAGAAATATTAGTTTTGGTGTAAATGGCAGCCTACGAGCGAAAAAGTATTTTTTGTCCATAATTTACTTTTACACCCCAGAATCAAACATTTATGAATAACTTTTCAAGGGAGCGTCCATAACCAAAGCCACTTTCATGGCACACCTTTCCCTCAAATATGAGCCTGATTGGTTGAAACCACGAATTTTGAGAGCCATTTTATCATTGTTCCCCGTATCTCATTGATGACTACTCTTCCCTAATGCAACGTAATTAAAAAAAAAAATAGTCAAACTTTACATGTTTTTTAACAACAGTTAAAAAAAGTTTTGTTTTGATGCTTTTTAACAGAATTTAACAACTTAATGCAAAAAAAGAAAACAAATTAGTACAAAACGTTAAATTTTTAGGCAGAATAAATGCGAAAATAAAAACATTCAGCATTAATTTGTGAGGCATTATTACAAAATTTACTGCAAATTCAATAAAAATATTGTTAACCTCGGCTAATTATTGACTACATGTGCGAGTATTTTTTTTTTCTTTATTCAAGTAAGACATTAGTTAAAATATAGCTAGAAATTCGGCCCAACCTATATCGGTAGATAATTAAAGAAAATATATACCAACACTTACATAAATTTTGTCTAATTAAAAAAATTTTTTGTTATAAACCACTAATAATTTGCTCCATGCAAAAATATTTCGGTTCATACAACAACAAAAAAAAAATAGTTGAAAAATATGTCGCATGTCCAACTTACACGGACGCACAAGCCTCCCAAAACAGTTGGAACGGTAACTTCAACTCGCTGGTTCCGAGCAAGTTCCAAGCATAACACAACCAATCTGGACGGTTCTTGTTTCCAGTGATTTGTTAGGATGTCTGGATGATCCTAAAACTTTGCAGAACTCAATTTGATCAAATCTGTAATTTCTGCGACTGAAAACATCGTTCCACCTTTTTAAAAACGACTGCCTCCGCGGAATTTTTGGCGAATTTTTTTACACGCAAAAAAAAGTTGGAACGATGTTTTTGATCGCAAAAATTACTTTTTTGATCAAATTAGGTTCTTCAAAGTTTTAGAATCATCTAGAAATCCAAACAAATCACTAGAAAGAAGAATCATCTTGATTAGTTGAGTTATGCCCGAGAACCAGCGAGTTGAAGTTACCGTTCCAACTTTTTTGGAGTCTTGTGTCAAATAGAGTTATCTACGTGCGCATGTATTGCGTGTTTGTACACGAAGGGTTTTTAGGTTAAAATTTGTACCCGCCAGCAAAAACAAATGGTTAGCTAGTGTGCGTGAGATGAGGCTTAGATAGTTCTATAGAGTTATCTAAGCCCGCTCTCACGCACACTAGCACCCCATTTGTTTTGCTGGACGGTACAAAATTTAACCTCACTTTTTTTCGTGTACGTACACGCAATACATGCGCACGTAGATAACTCTATTGAGATATGAACGCCATTTTGTGCAGCTCACAATGCCTCACCTTTTCTCCATCACAGATCCCCAACATTCTATTTCAATCCTGAGATCATCAATAGAAAAAGCGTTTGACACACGTACATGCCCGACTACCGTAAACATGTGTAACTATAACTCGGGACTTCGGCAACCATATTAAATCAAACGTGCGACAAGCTAGCACGACAGCGTCGAACTTAATTAGATTTCTATGAGAAATCAGCCGATTTCGAACATTTTAAATTTTGGTTTGAGATCTCCAAAAAAGTGTCCAGGTGGTTTATAGATGGTACCGTTACAATTTTGAAATTTGCAATCGAATAATATTTTACATAATTTTGATATAGTGCGTTGTTTTCAAAATGTTCCGCCGATTTTTTCTCTTGATAAATGTCCAAAGATTTTCTTTTGATGAGGATTGTTCGTGCAAGACGGTATTTGTGTCCGTTCCATGTGTTTACTTCTGTACCTTTTCGAGAACAATAAAGTTATATTCTGCCTCTTCGCGCTCTGACCACCGTCCGAAACGGTTAGCTCAGCAGCCACACAAACGAGTTGTTTTATTCTTTTATTTGAAAGATTCTACGCGCCTGGATCAATTGAAGACACAACGTAGGGAATTCGAAGTCAGCCCCTGGCTGAACAAGGATTATTCCATCGCTGTTCACCACACATAACCTTCGGACGCAGAATCTTGCAAGAGAGACCACAAAAGAATCGGGGGCAAGCCCGGGGGTCGTTAAAGTGGATTGCTTTGTTTTTTTTTTTGCAATAAGCAAGACATAATTCATCAAACGTTTTGCTTAATAATTTGAATTCAGGAAAATTGTATGGAATAATACAGTCCAGTCTCGATTATCCAAAGTCATCGCCTAAAATACACTTCTGATAGTCGATGCACGGTTGTTTTTCGTTGGCTTCAAAGTATCCTAGTAATATGCTATGAATGTTAATTTGGTCATAAAACAAGCAATCAACATCTCAAATTTGCCTACTTTAAGATCGCTGCAAACGGAGTTGGTCCTAAACATAACAATTTATCGAAAATGTCCTGCTAGCAATTAAAGAGCCAAGTTATTTCAAAATGCCGGTACAAAAAAAAAACTTGGAAACATTATTTATCGTTACAAGCTACTGTCTCTAGCACTCCAACTAATAAAAACCACGATAGCAGCACTGATTACGTATCAAACAGAAATTACCCGCGTGGCAGAGCGCAACGAAACTTTTCAAATACAAATTTATTCCAACACCATCATCATTCATTGTCAGGGAGAGAGGGAGGAAGGAGTCCCAAAGCCATCATAAACGCGTTGACCTCTATCGCAGGAGTAGCTGCAAATTAGAGCCCACCAAAAACAGTAACAATATTCCCGCTGAGCGTGGGATATTGCGTTTCGTCTCAAAGAACCAATGAAAATCAACACAACTCGAGAGGAAAATCGTAGTGACGCAAATGGTTTCAAGTCTCCTGGTAAAACCCTGGATTTAAAAAAAAAACGTTCTGTTTGTCAATGCATTACCCTCAATAGAGACGCTCCACAGTAGTACATAAGTGAGAGCAAGTTGAAGTGGGGATATATAATCCCTCCCCCCGCACACCCCCATTTCAAGCAGGTCTCGTTCAGCACCCAACGAAAAGCTTCATTGCAATTTCGCTGGGGTATTCTGAGGACAGAATGACGGGAGGCCTTTGGGTGGATTCCTGTGGGGTTGGCGGGAAAATCGATAGAACCATTTCGCAGAACCACGAGACCAAACCCAACATTCGGCCCCAAAAAACGGAAGTCGCAAGCTTCGTCACGTGCGACGAGTGACCTCCTCTCCGTCCGTAGAGGTGATTTTTAGGTCATGCCTTGGAAGCCTAAAGACGCAGTTCCTTAAACGGCACAGCACGTTCCGATAGCCTTTCCTTCTGCCTTTGGCACAAAATAAAATGATAATGTTGCGCAATGATGGGCTTTTCCATAGAAATAATTTCTAAACCATTATTGTGATATAGCCTCGATGGAGGAAATTGAGGTGATAAATTTTCTGGAATAAATTAATGTGCGGTGAACAAATTGCAATTTGGTTTGAAATTCAGGTTATATTTAGAACACTCCATTGAAATAACCTTGTCTGGGTTTGCCTAAGATTATTTTCTATTGCGAAAAAAATCGGACCGGAAATGTTATCACAGATCATAGTTTCATTAAAGGTAAAAAAGCATCCTTCTTCATTACTTTTTTTTGTAAAACGCGAAAACTCGTAATGTTTATAAGCAAACCTCTTATGTTTACATATCAAAATTTGTGTAATTGTCTGCTCTACAACTTTGTAGAACATTGTTACTCTCTAAAAACTAACCCTGCAAAGTTAGGTCGTTGCAAATATTTTTCAAAGTTTATGTCCCTCGACTCTGACCAAAGGGGGGGGGCAAAAAATAAAAAATATAAAAATTGAAATGTAATTTGTAATTTCAATTACAAGCCTAGGTTTCAACATTTGAAAAAATTGTGGGACTGTACATTAGTATTTCATGAAAAATTAAAATCTTTTCAAAGGAGTTCAAACATGCTAAATTTGATTATAAACGCGGGAAAATGCATTTTAACTGGTTTTCAGTTGGTTAAACTTTAATTTTCATTAAAATTTTGAAGTCTATCGAAAAAAAATTTGAAAATGAAAATTTTTGTTCTAAATAAAAAAAATGTCCTTCTGGGTCAATGTACATTCGAAAAGTACATTGAATTTCCCTTAAACTGACATGTTCAAAAAAAAAAAAATACAGTCGAGTAACGGAAAAAAGACAGTTTTTAAAACTTTTATAGTGTTTCAATGTTTCAATGAAAAATACGTTTTTTCGGAATTCTGAGTACGCCATCAAATAAGGTGCGTACAATTTTACATAAAAGTCCCTTTGACACCAAATTTCTATCTAATCACCGTTTCAGGCTGCAAATTATTGAAAAATACGTCTTTTTTCCCATGTTCAAAAATTGGAGGGGGTCTTACCGTCCCTCCGGCACGAGACAAAAGTTACCCCTTACGACAAAGTTTCACGCAAATCGAAGAGGGGTGGGGCCACTTTTCCAGATTTCGTGAGAGTTTGTAGGGATTACCCTACAACCGTTTTGTTAATTTGAATATCAAAATTTTTGTTGAATCAACGCTAAACGTCAAAGCAACTTTTTCAAAACAACGAAAGATTTTTGTGGAATTGAGAAAATGAAGGTTTGTTCCAACGCAACATCGGCGTTGATTATATTCAACAAAAATTTTTTTGAGTCAAACCTCGTAGAGGCTGATCGTACAAAATATTTTTCTGCGTGTATGGACAAACTAATGATGCAAAATGGCTCCTTCCCACTGAGAATTTTGGCTCGAGCTTCGACTCGATTCAGGCTCGATCTCGAGCCAGAGTTAAAATTGAATGACCGAAATCTCAGAGATTTTTTTTTTTTAATTTTTAATCATATGTGGCATATTTTTTACTATCTAACCTTTTCTTTGTCTACATTAACGAACCTAGCAATCTATAAATAAAAAAATGTTTTGTTTCCTAATTTTTCAAAACAAAAAAAAAAGAAAAATAACAGTTTTGTTTTCACGAAGAACTTCATCAATGGGCTCGATACGGAGTAGCAATCCAAAATTTCACGAAGCGATATAAAGCGCCTTAAGATGAAACACCCTTTCCCATCCCAGGACGTATTATTCAAGTTTCTAAAGTTCATCGCCATGACGGTGATAAAACAAAACTGTTGTATTTTGTTCGAAGGACCAAATGCGTGGACTATCCCCAGACTTCACTTTCCTGAAACTTCTTCCTACGTGAACTTCCTTGTTTCTTTCCTCCTTATTTTTGCATGTTCCTTCACGTCAACTACTCTTTTCCACCACCCTTGCATGTCACTAATCACTCCCGCGCGTAATTAATGTTTCGGACTTAGTTTTAGTGAAAACGACTCATTTTCGTTGTGAGCGAACTAAACTCCGCGACGAGTTTTATTGTTATTTTGTTTACATCGATTATGCTACACGGCGAGATGACAGATCTCGCGCAGCAGTGGTGCTAGTTTTAGGGTTTGTGTATGTCTGAAGAATGATTTGTCTGCGTGTACACTCAACCCCCGGTGGTTGGTCACTTTTTCGTTTGACACTTTTTTAGTTTGTACCCCGTTGGTTGGTCAAAGTCAAACTAAAAAGTGACGAACTGTCACTTTTTACACGGGACTCACACATACTATCAAACAAAACGTTTGGTAGTACGTGTGAGCTCTGTGTAAAGAGGGTGTCAAACGGCGAGATGACAGATCTCGCGCAGCAGTGGTGCTAGTTTTAGGGTTTGTGTATGTCTGAAGAATGATTTGTCTGCGTGTATTTGAATGTAACAAAATTACTTTTTGTTGGGCATTCAAAGGCTTGTTCCGGTGTGTTATTTCTCTCGCTAGTAACGTACGCAAGTTTAGACTAACATTAGAAACGTTTATTTAAGAATAAAACTAATTTTAAGTAAGAGCGATGAAATAACGTAGTTTGCTTTTCAGTTGCTCGTTTAGACAAAGCTGTCACCGTGCAAGGTGTGCCATTCGCACAACGTTTAGTGTGTTGGTGCGGCGTGCGACAGTGTTGCCATAGCACGGTGGGCGCACTGAGCTTGATTGGACTACGGCCACAGGAGCTAGCCAGGTTAACAAGCCCCACAAAGGTTCATTGTTGTTACATTCTAGTAGGTATTTACACTTTTACACTCAAACCCCGATGGTTTGACACCAACTGTTGTCAAACGAACGGGGTCAAGTTTTAGTTTGACACCCCTTTTACACGGAGTTCACACACACTAACAAACGTTTGTTTTGGTAGTGTGCGTGAGCGCCGTGTAAAAAGTGACAGTTCATCACTTTTTAGTTTGACTTTGACCAACCAACGGGGTACAAACTAAAAAAGTGTCAAACGAAAAAGTGACCAACCACCGGGGGTTGAGTGTATTTACGCGACTTTTTTTATCAGTTATCGTTCGCATTCTCATTTAGATAAATCAAATTGAAAAAAGTTATTTAATCCACCTTATTTTAAGGTAAAAGGTGGCTTCTCACAATAATATTGTTTTTTGTTAAATAACAATGTCCGACCTACAATTTTCCTCTAAACTCAACTTCGATCTTCAATCTTTTGAACGCGTTGGAAGTTTCATTTTTTAAATATCTGAGTTCCGGCTTCGAAACAAGGTAAATATACCCTTTCTAATCAAACACCTATCTTTGTCATATGGAGAGTTTGATCACAGACAAACAGACGTAAATCTCTTTTTAATTCCATCAATCAGGAATATAACGGCTGATTTGAATTTAAACTTAGTTCTCGGATTAGCCACCAGAATAGGATGGCGCTGCAATCAAGGTACACTTTCAAATGACGTTTAAGCTAGCGCGCCAAAAGTTTCAGCTAGCGCGCCAAAAGTTTGGTTTTTTTTCTGCTGCTACTTGAGTGTGAGGATGGACCAGTTTGGAGAAGATTGGTCGGTGGAATTTTTGGATCCGGACCCGCCTCCGGGTGTGGATTCCGCTGAATGGTCTGTTGAGCATTTAGATAATCCTCAATCCTTCCCGGCCGAACCGTTAGAAGAAGAGACGCCGGATTGGTTTGAAAGTGTTATCACAATACACGAGCTACAGGATGAAGATATGCCGGATGCGAATTGCGGAAGTCTACTGCTAGACCGACACGAGCCACTGGACGAAGAAATGCCGGAAGCTACGAGTAACGATTCCGGTGTTCTGAACATCGGAAGATTCTTAGGCAATTCCAACAACGAGACGCCGTCCCATTCAGCTGATTTTGTTATTTCATCCGATTTTTCACGTTCAACGCCGAATCGCCGATGTTGGTCTCCAGGAAAGCTGGATGGCAAAATCTGGCCACTGGTAAGGTTGAAGATGTAGGTATAGACCGTCGTCAACAAGGTCAACCTGGTCTCATAGGATTATTTGGTTGCTTGCAAGTGGACTAAATTGCTTGCCGAGAAGGTAGCTTAACCTCACGCCAAGAAATTTATAATTTAAACTCATGGCCAATTTGTGGGCATTGTTCACAAACAGCGCAGTAATACCCAAACCACCCTCAAACTGGTGCATCTTTCCATCAACCTCTGCAGCCTACACGAATGTTTCCTCGGCAAGATTTACCTAGTGCATGGCCGCAATCGGACGCGGACGTGGACCGTCTGCGTGAGTTAAGAATTTGAACTTCTTGCATTCTTCTCACATGTTGGTAAACAAATGTAAATGTTAGTAAACAAATCTCCCTCCTCTCACTACAACAAGAGTGACCGCGTTCACTCACACACTAACCAATTCTCATATACAGTGATGCTTAATGCTAGTATTGGCCACCAGATCGAGCTACTAGCTAACCTTTTTCCATTTTTTTTTGTGATTGATGGATTTTCGTTAAATTTGTTCAATGATTTACGTCTGTTTGTCTGTGGTTTGATGTTCGATTTAAGCTCCAAAAATAATATTTAGGCTCGAGTAGGCATGCAAATGTATGCCACTTACTGGTCAAAAAGATCAAATTCAATGCGCTTTTGATCTTAATTTCTATTTTGCGAGACCATTTCTCATCATTTTGTTGGCACACACATCCACACGCAAGATGAGAAGTTAACTGCTTAACGAAAGTCGCCATCAATATCTTTTCACTTGCGCTAACGATTTCAAAGCGCTTAAGATATAAAATTGCTTCCAACTACCGGCAACATGTTCTTTTGCCCATTAGTTAGTCACTCACTTGAAAAATAATCCTGAAACATGTAAATAATAAGGAAAGGGCAAAAAAAAAAACAACAAACACGCCAAGCCTTTTAACGTTTGACTTTTGACGACCCATTCCAATCGAAGGTTGAAGACCTTCGACCTAGGGACCTACATAGGGAAATGAAATGTTCTGGGAGAAATTCCAAACACCCAAAGTCATTCAAATTTAAGGTTGAAAAACTTGTAGTTTTTCTTTGGTGTTGGAACTTTGCTTGTACCAAACAAGCACAAACATAATAAAAACTACCAGATTATTATCAACAACAGTTTTACAATACTTTTAATTGTTATAAGTCTCGTTTTTTGACAAAATTATTTTAAATTGATTCCAACCTTGTTCTTGCATGATCTTGTTGCTCAATTGGAACGCCGATTTGACAGTTCAGTGAGTTAGTGATGAAATCAGGTGACACTTAAGTAATTATAACTTTTGATAGGGTTGTTGGATCCTTAATCATTTCGACTTTTTCGACTCTTTCAAATACCCTTCTATAATTTTTTAAATATTTTTTCTCTCAAAAACCCCCTGGAGGATCTAGGAGGTCAAATTTCTCAGGTGAGGAATGCAGAAATGTGAATTAATGTTCATAAATGTATAAGTCAATAGGAAAAAGAAGTACAAAAAAAAATACTAATGCAACATTTTTCTTTTCAACCTTTTTTTAAAAAAAAAATTTGTTTGCGTCCCTACAGGCAAAATCAAAACATTACACTCACCATGGTCCAGATGGCAACTCAATTAGGGCCCAATACCTGGAGCCTGATTATAAAGGTGCGATTTCAGCAAATTGCTCATTTTATGACATGCGTATAAAAAGCCTTAAACGTAGCCGCACTTGGTGCCATCTCTCCTCCAGTATCGGTTCAGTTACTACCAACTCAACGCTGTCGTGCTATCTTGTCGCACGTCGCTTTTTGACGTTCCGAGAAAAACGTGTTTTAATGTTTGGCCTTGAATAAACAAAACATAGAGCACGCAATTTAAACAATAACAAGCTTGTTTGTTTAGTTGATCATTCTGTGCACTGTTCCGAAGTTTGATTGAATTTGGTTGCTAAGGTTCCCAGTTATAATAAAAAATGTTTGCAGTAGTGGGGTTTGTACGTGTGTCAAACGTGTTCTGACCTGAAATCCAGTTGGCCAGTTGTCGCGTTTACATCAATTTTCAGGGTGTGTCAAGATAGCACGACAAGATTGAAAATTCTTTCAGTTTTTTCGTTTTTTTGAATATCGTAGGATTGAAATCGAACTTTGGGGATATGTGAAGGTCAAAAGGTGAGGCATGCTGCAGCTGCACAAAATGGCGTTCTCAACTTAATTTGGCCCAAGATGCACGTGCGACAAGATAGCACGACAGCGACGAACTGACTTCGTTGGAGGGTTCCTAGTTTGCAAATCGATGGAGGCATTATCAAATCATGTCGCGTTTACTCCAATATAAACAACTCTCGCACACTACCGTGACACCAACAGCCCGTGAAAGATATGGGCCCATATCTTGGGCACTAAATATTGCCACTTTAATCCCAGGCCAGAATGAACAAAATCGAACCGTAATTGGTTGGCTGAAATTAGTCCAAATCGGTAGATCAGCGGTGGAGGATCTTTCAATCAATCGGGTGTGTGATTCCAGTCCAGTAGCTGGGGGAGTTTAAATTTACAATCACGTGATTGTTCGGTACAAGTTGAGTGATACAGTTGGATTGTTTTGAAGTTTTTCATTATACCCTACCGGCAGCCGTATCTAGATTAGAAAATTTCATTTCATTTCTATTTCCAATATTCTTGAAGCTCAAAATTATTTCTAGTTTGTCATATATTTGGGTGATATTTGAACTGTTTAACCTCATTGCGCTATACATCAGGATTCCCGCACAACAGGAAAGCACACAGTTATCATAATTACTGTTTACCCATACAAAGTAAATCACTGGGAAGCGGAAATTTGTCAACGCATGGTTCCAATGTATTTCACTATCAGTTGCAACGTACGAGTTGGAAGTGCAGGTCCGGTTTGAGTAAAAGTTTGCTGATTGTCGCAGTGAATTAATCGTAGTGAGTGTCATAAATTTATCGATACAAGGTTAGGAAAAATCTTTTTTAATTCAAATTAAAACAAGTTGTTTTAATTACACCGACCAACAAAATTATAAAAAAATATATAAAAATGAGTTTTTATTCCGCAATGTTATTCATAGAAATCTCAAAACTTGTATGACCTAATGTCAACCCTGATTACGGTTTTTTGAATCGATCCCAAACAATCTGAACATGATATAAAATGCAGAAAATTTCATTTCAAATAGTTTTGTGAACTACTTAAACCTCTATTTAGATAAAAAATTTAAAGGTTTTTGAAAATATGAAAACATTGGCTAAGTCACATGAAACAAATCAAATTATCAAACCCAATATTTTCGATTGTCCACGCTCCATACTAAAAATATTTGTTTTGTATGGAAATTGTCCACAAGGAGGGGGGGGGGGATCTATTATTTCAAAAATTGTGTCCACGTCGTTTATGAATGGTCCAATACCTTTTTCTAAAAAAAAATATTTTCAAATTGGTTTTTCAGCGAAACTTTTCCGATTTTGGTTTGACGTCCATGTGTTTGATATTGTTTGTAGAATCGAAAAAAATTACCAATTTGTAACCATTTTTTTGCATGATATCAACAAAATACTAAAGGAAGATCATGTTGCTTCAAACATTTTGAAACTGTGATTTAAATTTGAGCAATTCCATGTCAAATAGGGAATCGGTTGTACCCGACCCTCTCCGATTTCAATGAAACTTTGTAAACATGTTATCCTACGCTTATATAAGAAATTTTTGTGTATATGGAGCCAGTTTAGCTCGATAATGACATTTGAGAAGGGCGTAAGGGTTTTAAATATTTTTGTGTTTTGTAAATTAAATATTGTTGTATCTCTAAGCCGTTACATCGTATCAAAAAGTGGTCAAAGACAAACTTGTAGGAAATTTTAAGGGCTTTCTGAAAAAATACACTGAAAGAAAAAAAAACACTCCACTTTCATGAGATTTTTAGATTTTTAAGTTTACTATCCAGGTTACTATACAACACTGAAAAAATATTATGTTTTCAGTTATGAGCTTATATCTATAAGCCCATACATCTAATTGAAATGTAGTCAAAGACAAACTTATGGAAAATTGGACGAGCTTTCCGGTAATAATGTTTTCGAGACTGAAAAATCAAGTCTGGAATATAGAAATGGCCAAAAACCATCAAAAACCTATTTTTTCAACATTTTTGTTTTTAAAACCGCTGTAACTTCACAAGGATTGGACTTAGGACAAAAGTCCAAAAAACAGTTTCAGTAAATGATTTTTGTTTTTTTAGGTGAGTTGCTCCATCCTGCATTTTTCGTGAGTCTTTTTGTAACATCTAAGGCTTTTTTCACAAAAATTTTGAAAGGAAAAAAAACGTGAGCTCACCTTCAAATTTGACTTTTAAACTTAAAAATCAAAAAATCTCATAAAAGTGGAATGTTGTTTTCTTTCAGTGTATTTTTTTCGGAAAGCCCACTTTTTGATACGATGATACAAAAATGGCTTCGAGATACAGCTATATTTAAATTACGAAATACAAAAATATTTAAAATACTTACGCCATTCTCAAATGTCATTATCGAGCTAAACTGGCTCCATATACACAAAAATGGCTTATATAAGCGTAGGATAACATGTCTACAAAGTTTTATTGAAATCGGAGAGGGTCGAGAAAAAAGTACCTAAAAAAATCTGTTTTGGGCTGGAATTACTCATTTATGAAAACAACCATTTTAATCAGAACTCTTGGCTCCCTTAAAAATAAAATGATAGTGTACATCTCATATAAATATGTTTTATTTTTTATTCTTGTTTATTTTTATCGATCGCGGTTTGTTGTTTATTTTTAAGTTTCAATAATTCTGAAAGAGTTGAATTATTTATTCATCATTTATTTCACAAATGCGAAGAAATACAATATGCACGCTTAGTTTTTTTTTTTTTTTTACGGATTATGTTTGCCAAACTTTTCAATATAACCTTATAGTTTCCAACTTTTTCATATTGAACAAACTTTTGTTTCCGAATATAATTTCTCTTCCTTCATTTCATCCTTCATTCCAATTTATTAATTCGAATTATCCACGCCCTCTCATTTCACGTCCCATTCATTTATTTACACCGTCAATATTCCAGGTCATTCAGCATGAAGCTACTGCTGCTGAAGAGGGGAATTCTTTGGGTGGTGGTGTTGTCTGCGCATGTCCTTGCTCAGGATTCGGCCACAGTGACCGCGCAGGACTCTCCCACCCAAAAGGAAGTACAAGCACCATCCACCCTCCAGGCGGGTAAAAGTGAAGATCCGGTCGGAAAAACTTTAGTTGTGAACTGGAAGCTGACCTGCCAACAACTCTGCGGGTAAGTTCCGAACCAACCAAAGTGGATTTGGGTGCAGAAGAAAAGTGTTTGTGGTGCGGTCCCGGGAATTCTGGTGGGGATTTTTTTTTTGTTTCGGGATGTCTGCCAGTGACAAATGGTGCCAAAGAACCGAGTGTGAGTGTGTCATCTTAATGGGAAAAGTTGTGCAGGAGAGGGACACTCAATGGTCCAACGGTTCTGGAAGTTGGCTGGTGGCCAAATCAGTGTGTATGGCTGGTTGGTGATGGTGTTCAGAGATGTGGTTTTTATATGATTAATGATTGTTCCTGATCCTGATGGGTCACTTTGGGAGATAAAATCATTGTGTCGGTGCTGCTAACGATGGAGTGATGTTATATTTAAATTCTGTGTAGTCGGTAAACAAATCTACTGGAATAACAAGGACTCCGTGGCGCGGTGGTAAGCGACTTTGCCTGCCGATATGGGGCCTCATGATATGGGGTTCGATTGCCGCCCATATTCTCTGACGGTGTGATTGTCTATTAAAATAATGATCGATGAAGTCTTATAAAACGAAATAGTAAACGACTAGACAATTTCGGTTTCATTACTAGCAGCATTGAAACTTACACGGACGCCCAAGCCCTCAAAAAAGACACCGAGTTGCGGCTTAGGACAAAAACAAAGGCCAGCAGCGCCAACTAAGATCCCTACACAATCCCCCTTCCTTTTCCACGCCTTGTCTTTTTTATCAATCCCTTCTCTACTAACCCCGAGTAAGCCTTAGTTAATCGGCTTCCCTCTCACTAACATAACACACAAGATCCTCTGTAATTACTCTTAGCTTTAAGTAAAATGTAATTACAAAAGCCGACTCGGTCCTTACCAGGTCCCAGTACCGAAAAGGAACTTATAAAAATAATATTATGAAGAAAAAAATAGTAAAAACGATTTGTTGTTTAGTTCACTATACCACAAACAATGTGTCACTAACGTCATGATTCGAAATCCGGACACTTAGTACCATATCAGTTTTGTTATAGCTGGCAAAAAATCATGTAATAAGTTGGAAATGTAGAAACATCATCAGGATGTAGTATAAATAGTCAGTTTCAAGAAAATACATGCAAAATAAGTCTTTTTTAACAATTTTTTATCAGAATTTTGAATTTAAAATGATTTGTTGTGCTTCGAATCCCGGACACTGATAAAAGCTGATTCGAATTCCGGACACTCGGTTTTACTTATGAATAGCACAAATTTGGACTGAAATGTTAGTGAATGGCATTCTTTAGGTCTCAAATAAGCTGTTAACATCAAAACAATCGATAGTTTATATAAACATTTGCTAGAATTTAAGGAAATCGACACCATAAATTTCTACTTTGCCTTCCCGGTGCTTTGAACGCCTATGAAATATTTCAAGTGAAATGTTTCGCATTTTTGGTAAACTTATAATTTTATTGTATTAAATTGTTTTGGCATTAACTACAGCCTTCAAACAAACTTTAAATGAAAGTTGATGTTGGAATTAATCAAATAAAACAGATTTGACATTCATAATGCGAACTTATATCCAAATAATTGTTAAAACAAGATGAAGTGTCCGGGTTTCGAAGCGTCCGGGAATTCGAATCATGACGTTATATGAGGAATTATTTGTTAGGCACACTGATAACTCTACCAATCAGGATGATTTTTTTACCAGTGTTTTTCTTCGCGTTTTACAAATCCGGGAATTCCCGGTATTTCCCGGAAAAAATATTTACCGTTTCCCGGGAAATTTGACAATTTCCTGGAAATTCCCAAAATACAAACGGGAATAACATTTTCCTAACTTTATGGCACCAATGTTTTGAAATCATACAAACGACTTTTTTTTGTTATATCATTTCAAAATAAGATATTCGCCTTTTTTGTTTACCTTGACCAAATTGGATGTAAATTGAATTGATATAATTAAATTTTTCATTTTTTTTTTGTTCGAGAAGAATTCGTTTAAAATTATACGAAAAATAACTGTTTGAAGTTATAAATTTAAATATGAAAAAATATCGTTAAATTTCAACCACACATACACCATGCAAATTATTTCAATCTGATTAATTTATCAGGCCACATAATTATATAAATTATATAAAATCTTACCATAAATGGAATCATGAAAAATCATTTAAAAACAGCTTCATATTTACCCAAAAGAATGCAACCGCATTTCAAAAACTGGCTTCAAATATTGTAAAACTTTGAGTTTGGTTTCATGAAATAGTGTTTTAAGTTAAATAGCGCTAGAAATTAGATTTTTAAGGTAAATTGAATGATTATCTATTTATTTACAAGTTAAAACTACTTTTTCTGAAATAATAATTATATCTGCATGATATTTTTTTTCATTTCACCGTTATGGTCACTGATACAAATTTATAAACAATTTTATTGTTGTGGAGTATACATTTTCACTGTCCAAAAACTTTGATTAAAAAAATACTTCTCAACAAAAAATACTAATAATATTTTTTTTTTGATTTGGTGATTTTTTGACGATTTGAAAATGCTGTCTTTAATAAGAAAATTTATAATATTTCCTCAAAGTTGCATGGTTTTTTACAAGGATTCAAGCCATTAATTGATCCTCACACTCATTTTGGACATTAAAGTTGCTGTTCTATACAATTCTGTTGCAAAATATTAATCAGAAACAGGATCAGAATAATTTTCGCTAAATTTCAAATTTCCCGTTTCCCGGGAATTATGTAACCCCGGGAAATTGGACGCTCTACTTACAAGTAACTGGTAATGAAGAATCGTCCCGATTGGTTGAGTTATGCTCGAGAACCATCGAGTTGAAGTAACCGGCCCAACTTATTTGGAGGTTTGAGCATCCGTGTAAGTTTGAGATGCGTTGGGCGTTCCAGTGTTAAACAATCAAGGCTTTGTATAAGGCTAGTATGCAGATCGGAAGAAAAGAAGTCAAGAAACAGCTTTACGAACAGCAGAATAAAGGAGAAGGAGCGTTTTCTTGGGGCTTTTCTTCACCCTCTCTGGCTTGCTTTCGCTGCCGCTGCTGTCCATTTGATTTTTTTTCTTGACCGGTTCCTTCCGAAGTGCGTATACCGCTATAATTGGGTCTGGAACATATATAAAAATGTGTTGGCACTCCTTCGAACCTATCTTCTCAGCTGCGGTGGTTCAGTTACTCTGCGAACTTTGCCTTCTTGAGAATCATAAATGGAAAGTTTAAATGCCGGAGCTAAGCACGAGAAGGTCAACCTTCTACTCACTAACAAACTACAAACAACCTTCTAACCAAACAAAATCAAGTTTTAAGGTGTAATCAAGTGACTTAAAAATCATAATTATGACTAGTAGGGGAAATTTTCATATGTTTGGCAGGTTAAGCACACGCTCCTAACTCCGTCAAATTTTCTGATTTTCACTATTTAAACAACTTTTTAAAACTAATGATAGAAACTTGTATGCTAATTTCCTATATATACTTCCTTTCGAAGCCTCAATTACTCAAGGTTTCGATTATCCCATGTTCGATTATCCTAAGGTTCGTATGGACTTCGGATAATGAAATCATTAGCAAAATTTAGTTTTTCCTATTTTTATTGCTTTTAACTTAAAATTTGAGTTTTGCGACCTCATTTTAGTCAAATAAAAAAAAAATAGACTTGTTTTCATTAATGTGAAAACCAGACGTGCCTAATAAATAGCCCGCGGGCGAGGTTCGGCCTGCGACGGCTTTCGAAAATTGTACAATGACTGGCCCAGTGCTGTTCATAAAATGCTGAATAAATGAAAATAAATTGACATTATAAGAAACATTTAATTATTAAATGTTTGGATGTCAAGCTTTTCCAAGAGAATATTTTTTCGGAATCAATTATTTGATTGAAAAATGACAGAACAAAATTAAATTTTCATTTTCATTTTATTTCATTTATTTATTTCGTTGTTTAAGCAAAATTGGTGTGAAGTTACTATCCTAAGCTGAGATATGGACTACCTTTCAACAGCTGATTAATTCAAAGTTAGGAACAGAGTTTGCGGGTGCTTAATGAATCGAGTAAATCTACTGAAGGAAAAAAGTTACAAAATAACCTTCGAAATAGCTAATAGGAGGGGGATAGTTAGAGGAAAGGAGACGTTTCTTATTCTAGTATCACAGCTCAAGGGGACATTCGCTGCAGCAGAGGGTTGACTGAGGTTGCACACCCTAGAGAGCCTGGAGCTTATTAGAGAACGGTCATCTCAAACCAAAAGTACCAATTGCCGTTCAAGAGCCAAACGACATGCGACACCTAGTGTTGAGTAGCAGAACAGAGCGAAGAATGTCGATTGAAATTTCCGCCCTTTGAGGTTATGTATGCGAATTCTGTTTTGTTAAATTCCAGCGTTCACAACAATTTTTGAGCAAAAATTCGAGCTGATACTTTGTTAACTTTTGATGCTCTATCATTTTAAACAATATTATTTTTTCAAAATTATTTTTTTTCCAATTTTTTTTATTGCGTTAATTTATAGAGGGCAAAAAGTTTACACTCGTACTACTTGAATTTTTCCTCAAAACTTGTTCTAAGAGCTGTAAATTCAATTTTAAGTTTGCATTCCTATGTAACCGAACAGCGAAAATTTGAATCGCCATTCTTCGATGCTTTGCGCCATCTGTCGGAATATTTGAGCTTTTAATCGCGAATCGAAGCACGAGAACTGTCAAATGGAGGTACCAATCGAGCATAAGACAAAGGATCCTTCTTGATCCAATCTGTCAGAAGCTGAAATCGTTCGCCATAAGGAACGAATAAGGAGCGTTCTTTTATTACGTAACGAATTTAGGGCAAGAAGTGGGGTTTAAATATCCCAAATTTAGCCTTACGTAATAAAAACCCGAGCCTACAGTAGTTACTAGCTTAAATTAAAATCCCTTATTTGGCTAAACTACGAAAACAAAATAATTTTTAAACATAAATGCTATGGAGCCATTTTAATAAACCAAGCGCCTCCTTAGAAGAATGAATCCAAGGAGTGGAGTAGGGTGACAATAATTTAAAAAAATCGACAACAGGGATCCCCTGGCTCAATCTTATTATTGCCTAAAAAATCAGGCCAGGGGGTATCTCTCTACTTTAGTGGAGGCGCTTGTTTTATTTATTTATTTTTTTTTTGGTGGATAGAAGCTCCATTGTTCCTCCACCCGTGTGGTTCAATCGGACTGCGCAAAGGACTAACAATCCAGAGGTTGCTGGTTCGAATCCCGCAGCGGGCGCTCTAAAAATTCTAAATATGGGTATCCGGCGCCGTCGCTCCGTGCCGTACTCAAACACTTAGGAGCCCAGGGCGGCGAAGTCCTTGTAGTTAAAAGGAAGACACTATTGGTTGGTACTAGCAATAGTGGCCGACATCGTGAACATCGTGACACAAAGACACAATATACATCACTAAGATTGTTTTAGCTTCTCTTGGTATGAATACAATAACTAAAACTTTATTCTTTTATTTCTTTTACAGTGAGGGATTCGGAGGGCCGGCTTGCGGGCTGGCCTGCCTGCAGCAAAATGCCGTCGATGAGTCCAACCGCATTAAATTAGACCGCAAATCACAAGACGCAGTTTGTCTCACGCTTTGTGAGAATGGTTTAGGTAAGTTTAATTATGAGAGTATTTTGCAAATAGCAAAACCAATTATTTTTTATCCTTCTTGTAGGCTCAAATAAGTGTAACTGCAAGCCAACTTCACCACCTGCGATTGGCCACGATCATGCGGCCGTTTGCAAGGCGTTTTGCGGAACCACGGCCAAAGTTCAGCTCAACGGGTGCGGTCCATGTGAGGAAGAAGGCCCAGTCCAAGGGACGGATCTGGTAACAGATAGTCGAACCACTCCTGCTCCGAACACGACACCGAATTGGGACGAACTTTGCCTGGTGTGGTGCAAAATGGGCGAAGGTGGGACAGTGTGCAATTGTGATTTGCCGCCTTTCATTTAGGAAAGGGGTCATTTCAAGCGATTATGTTTTGTTTGAAAGTGTTTGCTTTGTTTTTGGTAGCTATTTTTTGAACAAGTAAATCAGGAGTAACAAATCAAGACATATCGAAAGGAAATTTCAATTGTATTTTTCCTTGAAGAACGTTCAATTATGAGTTTATTTGACAAAGTTGTTAAAGTTTATTGTTTAAATTAAAAAAAAAAACTAACATTAAGATGAAACAACACTGAAATCAAAGGGCTTCCAAACAAATGTCACTTCAGAGGAATATTCGTCGTAGATGTGTAGAAAAAGTGTATATTTCCTCACCGGAATGACTTTACAACAACTAGAACCTTGGTTTGAATATAGTATTTCAGTATTTGTTATTTATAAATCTTTCGCCCTACTTTCAGCTCGAAAGTTGGACGAAATTGAACTCCATTCTGATAGGGGCATCTCTATCAAGCGTCAATTTTTAGTATAAATTCTATGATGAGAATTTTAATTAGTTTCCCTTAAAAGTACGACCAAACTTGGCGTCTTTCTGTTGATTGAACATCCAAACAAATGACTAATATATAAAACATGTACACACATACATTCTGCTAGATTGACAAGAATGAGCAAACTGCTGTGAAAGACAATAAATACAATAAACAGTACTTTGGCAGAAAACTCACTATATAATGCAAAAGAGAAAAGTTGATGAATATGTGCTTAACTTGCTTGAGATTATTCATATAGTATGTCATTAAAATATAAGATTGCTCTAACCATCAACAAATATCTAAAAATAAAAAAAACGAAAGAAAATCCAAGGCGATGAATGAATTCCACGATAATTTCGATTGTTCTCATCAGACATTCTAATAAACGCTAAACCCGTATCTTGATGTACTCTATGGTTATGGAAATAATACATTGTTACGGAAAAGGAAAAATACGAGCAAACAATGAACTATATATCTGTTATATTAAATAAAAATCAAAACAAAATTGTACACATTCAGCACAACGCTAAAAATGCAATGACATTGAGACAATAAAATGATTAATGAGTTAGTCATAGCCGTACTATTGGAAACTAAAAATTACATGTTTAGATCGTGGATTCGAATTTGTTTTATTTGAAAAATATGACTGCCCAACAGGTGTCAGACCAAAACCATTTTAAGTATATCGAGTAAGTGCCACGAATTTCATAAAAATAGTAATTTTTAAGTTTAGTATTCGATGCATTCGGCTTTTTGAACAAATCGGAATGTTTCTCTAAGCGTATCTTTCATCAACACAAATCCCGCTCAATCCATTATGTTTATGAAAATTCGTGAAAATTCACTAACCCTAAATATAAAGTGACGAAATGGCTTGCTAATCATCATCCAAAACACATACAGTTGACTCTCTGGCTGTCGATCATCTCGATATTAATATTGCTCCATTGCTTCGACTCTTTCGTTCGACTCTCGACGGTCCCTTCAATATCGACACAGAGAGAGTATTTGAGTTGCGAAAATTTCGACTCGACTTCGTTTATACTATTCGTCAACGTTGTGCCTAGCAAATTTCCATGCCAAATTCACAAGGCAAATTTTGGATTGCCATTTCAGTAAAATAAATAACTGAATGCGCTTCAGTAATCATCACCTTTGCTGAATTTCGGCAATGAACAAAAAAATTGCTGAATAATCCGAAACTGCATATATGTCAAACTGTCACTTACACAGAAAAAAAAATGGTATTAATCATCAGGAAATGGTGACAGATTTTGTGTCAAAAAAAATAATAATTTTACCCCAAAAAATGATGAATTTTCATCAATTTTTGATAAATATTCATCAGGTTCACATTTATACACATTTTTTATGTAAAATTACTCAAAAAAGATGTCATATTCAACATACCAAATTTTCAATATTCAAAAATTCAAATATTTTTTTCATTGTAGGAGAAATATACCCACAGCAACGAAGGAAGTTGTGCTCTTCTTTTTCCAAAATTGTCATACTTACGGACCCAATCCTGCAACAACGGGATTATAAAATGAGTCAAACTTTGTGGTAAATCACTTTGTGGACAGTACATTAAGCGATGAATAAAAAATATTTCAATATTACCCGTAATTCGCAATTCGCAATTCGCAATTTTCAGTGTAAGAACGGGCCTTGACCGATCTTATGCACTAGGTTCCCGACGAACACGCACTGCCCTTACACCTACATCTCACCCTTGCTCTGAGTCAGTACGAGCAGCACGCTAGAACACGCTTTGAGTGTTCGTGCCAGGCATGCACACCTTCTTTTCCGGTTACGCATTTTAACTCGGCCGGGGGTGGTACATTACGTAGGGTTTGATGTAAGTATAAGCGCCTAACCATTTATAGTGTGCCTATCAATTTTCATTAAAGCAAAAACTGTTTTATTTTTAGTTTGAATTCAAAAACTAATTGTTATTTTACTGAGTATTGTTTTCTCCTGAAATCTTTCCTAGTGTTGTTGTTATAAAAGTTTACCAAAAATACAATAGTAATATTTGTGTTAATCCTTTAACCATTCCATCAATTGAGTAAGGGCTCAAACCTCACTTGTTTGGAAAAAGGGTAAAGATTGAAAACAATAGACAATAAAAGAGAATTTATTTTATAAAAATCAAGTATCAATAGTAAGAGAATGATGAGCGTATTTTGAAGAATAAATATGAGAAGCTAGATGTATTAGATGTGAAATTAGACAATAGTTAATAAATAGAGATACAAAACAAGCTTAGATTATAGTAATGATAATTTATAGGACAGATAAAGAATTATTCAAATAAATAAATTCGCAATAAAATCAAAAAAGATTAGACAAATGATAAATAGACTTGATATTACTAGTACATTAAGGAAAAGTATATTTTTAGAAATTGAGAATCAGTACAGCAAAATAAAAAATAGGAGGCTGAGAATGAACAGAAGAGAAACCCCGTTGTGCGATGTTTCGGGTACTCAACATACTGCGAATCAAAACAATACCGTCTACAATCACAAATTACTTCCCTTTCCCACATTGTCACGCCCCTTTCTTTTAGCCGTCTCGACTCTGACCCGCGGTGGTCAAAGGTTTACGATCCGTTTCCACAGGCCACCAGCTAGGTCAGCATGAAAACCAAGCCAACGTGGAGGTAAGAAAATAGGACACTCGCAAGGAACCAGAGCTATACTGTTCTGATCAAGATAATTCGGATGATCTAACAGAACTACGGATGTAGTTAGTTGCGCTCCTTCCAGGATGTTCCTTACGTGGACGTCAACCGAAGAGCACGCAACAAGGCCAATGCCATTGCATGCTCTTAGGTATCAATCCTTGGCCTGCATTTCAATATTACCCGTAATTTTGAAGATACTAAAATGTCTGTAACAAAATTCTGGGTACAAAAGCTCCGGTTGATGTGCACCGTTAAGCTTAATTAGCGGTCGTGTTTGAATGATGCTGGATAATCTGGAATGTACCATGAAATTTACTCAAACCAAGTCCACCAACGAGTAAAGCAACTTTTTGCAAACATTTCTGTTTATTTTCACTTTTACTAAAATTTATTCTATTCCTTTTACAAGCATTTAAAAACAACAATTCCCAAATGTATTCTAATCAAACGAGAATGCATTGGGCCACGCCCATTTTTCTATTTTCAGCTCAGTGCTTTTTTCTTCCAGCGCTCTTTTGGGTTTGCTTAGTGCTGCCAAAATAGATGAAATTTTAAGCGAACACTCACGAAAAGTTGCATTTATAGAGAATATTTCCTGGCATCACTGGCTCACTCCAACAGACGCTGCTGGTGCACAGAAAAAAATATTCCTGTAAATTTACATTATTTATCATGTACCAAAAGGTATCATGATAAATAATGTATATTTACATTAATTTCATCGGAAATTTACATGAGTTTCATCGTAAATGAGCCTTTCCAAAAGCACTTCAAAACGTGTAAATTTCCAATAAATTCGATGTAAACCTACACGACCAAAAATTTTTTTTTTGCTCCGTTGAATCTAAAATCTGATACTGTTATCAGATTGTAGATACAACGGAGTTTATTTAGGTACACGCCCATAGTTGCAAAATTGTTTTTTTTTTTCATAATTATCAACTTTTATTTAAATTTTGGTTAAAAACAAAGCTCGTACTTTATGGTTCTGATTGAATTTTGGCCAGAAGTTAGTTAATAAGTCACAGTTAACTGGGGCGACTTAGGATTAAAGTCTAAATATGGACAGCAGTTTTGTAAGGATTGCTTCAAATTAGGGATCCGATGCACTATTTTTGGTGATTTGTACCTGTTTTAATTGAATTCAATAAAAAATCAAAATATATTGCTAGAAGCTGGCTAGAACAGTTGTCCCAATTCGCTTAAGATGAAGTTACATACCGTCATCAGGAGTGACATTGTTTCTGGGGGTGAAATTGGATCATACAAAATTGCTGAAATTTGTATAACCCAATCTCACCCCAGACCTAATTTTATCACTGATGACGGTAGTGAAAATATTATCTTTCTGACAAAATCATGTAAAAGAGTGAGCACTGTTGTAACCATTTGCATTAAAGGGTTAAGTCTAGAAGAAATCCTAGTGTTTAATCAGTGACAAAGAAAGTTTTTTTGTGAGTTTAACACTAAAGAATGTATTTACCTGATAGTTGCAGTTTTCACGCTGAAATTTTGGCAAATTCTAAAAATAATGATGGCCGTCGTTTGCGATGACCGCTGCGTCAACATGGTGATGATCTAAAAGAACTAAATCATTGTTAGAAATCATACTTAAAGCAAAATAAAGTGGAAATTACCTTATCTTAGAAAACTCGCTGCTGACAGAAAGTTCAAGAACCGTATTCTTTGCACCAGAATCTGCTTCCTTCGGTTCTTGGGCGTACGTTCCACCTCATTGTCATCGTTTTTGAACTCTTCGTTGTTACATTAGCAATCTGTGGTGAAGATATCGTTTACATTTTAAAATCTAGCAAATTCCAAAGGAAAATTAAAAATTTTATCTAGCAATTAACAAAAACATTATAGAATCTCACCTGTGAAAAAACAAAATCCACGCTGTTCGCCTTGTTCGGTTCCTGTTAGAAGTTTTCCAGGACATTAAAAAAGTTTCCCAGCAGGAACTCCCTGATGCATGACTCCTGATCAGCTGTGCCGCACCAGCATTCTCGGAACTTTGTGGTTGGTGGCAACCGCAGAACCGAAACGACCGAAACCGATACTCACGGCGAAGCAAAAACCCGAAAAAGCAAAATAATTATTGCAGCTTTGTTTACAACGCGCTAGCTCATGAACTGTCACATGAAAGGGCGTTGGAAAACAGGTCGAAACGGCATTTTACCGCACAATTTTGGGTGGAACGGTGCAATTTTTACACTCTAATCCAAAATTGCTCCTTATCTAAAAACATGAATGAGTTAATCACTCAGATTTTTTAAACGTACAACCGTAATCAACCGAGAAAAGTCAACGGAAGATGTAAACAATACTGCCGCGACTTCCAGCTGAATAAAAGATAAAGAAAATAATTATAATTTAATGTGATTTATGAAGAAATTTGATACAACTGAAATCCCGTTATCATCTATATTGTGAGAAATGTGATATCTGCTGGAGAGCGAGACCGGAGAGGGTTACGGAAGTGTGGCAGCTGGCTCTGGCATATAAATAGAATGTCAATTTTGATGTTTTCAGTTTTTTAACATAGTTTTAGTTTATTAGCCTGAAAAAGCTTGTTATTCATGAAGAACTCACCCGTCTTAAATTGCCGGGCAGCGTGAACCGATTCTCGACGTCTAGCGGGTGCATTTTTGGTACGGGAATGCCCATTGAGTGCGGCGAAAGGTACAAATCCTTCCACAGGATGATGAGCTGCTCTCCCGGCAACGACGGAAGATCTGGTCCTCTTTGATCGGCAACTATAACGAAGCACGACTACTGATTTGCGAGTTTTTTTGGACTTCAGCGTCAAATTCGTCAACTCCTTGAACATCTAAGCAGTGTAGCATTTCAGTCTATTCAAACCCAAATAAGAGCAAATCTTTAACTAAAAAAAGCTGGAAATTATATAATTCGACATCGAATCACAACACCAACCTACAATACTTACTTAAAATCGATAACCAATTGCTGATCCAGGACCATCTGGTGGCCATCCTGGCCATACCAATATGTTCAGCAAGCCGACTGGCGACGAATCATAAACACTTTCGTTAACAGCGATTTGTTTTGATTTGAATGATTTTCACCGAATGCTGGCGAAGAAAGCCCGGTTGCTACACTTGTGCTAACAGCGCATAATTGCATAAATTAAAGTGCATTCGATTATAACCATTTATTTCACGACCGCTTCCAAACAACAACAAAATAGAACTGTTTCATATTGTCCAGCTGTCACCTTTTGAACAGCAAGGATAATGTAAGTTTACACATTTCGTAATTTACATTTGATGATATTTACATCTATTTTAAGATTTACATGATTCGAATTTCGCCATTGTTGCCTAAATCAATTCCATTTACATTAGATATATTATTTACATGCAATTTTGTTTTACATTATCGCGTTTTACATCTGATTTAGCATTTTACATCTGATTTAATTTTTACATGTACCAAGTTTACATTTGAAACATAGTTTACATGACGTGGAAATTTACATATTTTTTTCTGTGTGGTGTTGGTGGTCACCCTTTGTTCTTTATTTGCCTTCGCCTCTCGCTCGGCTTTCTTCAACCTTCGATTGGAATGGGTCGTCAAAAGTCAAACGTCAAAAGGCTTGGCGTGTTTGTTGTTTTTTTGGCCCTTTCCTAATTATTTACATGTTTCAGGATTATTTTTCAAGTGAGTGACTAACTAATGGGCAAAAGAACATGTTGCCGGTATTTGGAACCAATTTTATATCTTAAGCGCTTTGAAATCGTTAGCGCAAGTGAAAAGATATTGATGGCGACTTTCGGTAAGCAGTTAACCTCTCATCTTGCGTGTAGATGTGTGTGCCAACAACATGATGAGAAATGGTCTCGCAAAATAGAAATTATGATCAAAAGTGCATTAAATTTGATTTTTTTGGCCAGTAAGTGGCGTACATTTGCGTGCTTACTTGAGCCTTAATAGTATTTTAGAGCTTTAATCGAGCATCAAACTCTCCATATGACGAAGATAGCTGTTTGATTAGAAAGGGTATATTTCCCCAAAGACTTTTTGTTTGGATGCTGCCGAGAGAAAATCCTCTTCCAAATGTGTTGTGTTCTTTTTTAAATTATGTATCTCTAGAAACAAAGGTAAGAAAACTGGGAAAAAATTAATGTATAAAGTATAAATAACAGTACTGGAAACATTTTTAATGGCAAGCAAAATCAAATTTTGATAATTGAAATACCAGAAACGTTTGTTGAATCTTCAGCAAATGATCTGTCAAACTGACACAAGAAAATTACTGTGTGTCAATTAACTGAGAACTTGTGTTAACTGAGTAACACAGAGTTACCACTGCTTCTTGATTTATGGTTCAATAGGGTGTAATATCAAAATCGATTTTCCAGCACAGCACTTTTTCAGTTCCTTTTGGGGTCCTAAACAACTCCCCAAAGTTTGGGACCGATTGGTTTAGTCCTCACTTTGCGCAAAGCGATTCAATTTTCCATATAAATTTGTATGGGGAAAACCATTTTTTAGGATTTTGATATTTAACAATTCGACGTTTCATGCCATATCAAAACCGGACTCATATTCGGATGCTCTGGAAGGTGCTCTACAACTTTGCCGAAGAGAGTATGGTGCTAACTTGCTCCTGAAAGAAGATATAGAGCCCTCAAAACTCGTCTAAAACGTGATTTTCGAGCAAAAAACACATTTTAGACGAGTTTTGAACACGCTGTATCTTTTTTTAGGGGCAAGCTAGCACCATACTCTCTTCTGGAAAGTTGTAGAGCAGATTCCAGAGCATCCGAATATGAGTCCGGTTTTGATATAGCATGAAACGTGGATTCAATAAATATCAAAATCCAAAAAAATGGTTTTCTCCATACAAATTTATATGGAAAATTGAATTGCTTTGCGCAAAGTGACGACTAAACCAATTGGTCCCAAACTTTGGGGAGTTGTTGAGGACCCCAATAGGAACTGAAAAAGTGCTGTGCTCACTAAATTTGGACAACTTTAATTTTTTCCATATAACCATATTACACCCTAATGGTTCAACTTATTGCACGGCGTGGATGAAGCAGCATTTTATAAACCGAGATACCCCATCAGAGATTTATACGGAGAAAGTTGTGTTTTACTGGCCTGAATCAGAATCTGTATAAATCAAAATATTCTATCGGTGAAAATTGAGTTAAAAAAATGGTTTATGTTTGGTACGAAAATTAAAAGGTGGATTGATCTTCAAAAAAAAAACAGATTAGTAAAGAAATCTCTTAACTTTAAAACCCATTTTTTAAGTAGTAGTCATAACTGCTGATTATCAGAGTGTATGTAATATGTAGTAAAACAAATAACCTGGTGCTGAATAAAAGTCAAAGGAATATACCATATCTCGAGCTTTTTTTTGAAAAGGTCCAATAAACCAAATTTTCAGTTTTTGCTTTTTGGGTGTTTTTAAAACCGCCTTGAGTCAGGGGTATTAAAAAACACCCAAACAGCAAACACTGAAAATTTGGTTTTATTCGTACCTTTTAAAAAAAACTCCAGATATCTGGAATATTTTTTATAAGGTCCTAAAAACAAATGTAAACATTGAGTGAACCCCGCTTACTCCGATGGACATTAACATAAGGTGTGAAAGAGATACACTCAATGTTTACATATGTTTAATAGGACCTTATAAAAAAACTCTAGATATTTAGGTTGAACAATAATCCGCTTAGTACCATTCGAGTTGCAGGACACTAAAGAAAATAAACACTATTTAATTTTTGTTAGTACTTGTTTATTAAACCATTGCATTATTTTTTCGTCGCAGCGCCGATTACCCAGTTGCTGTTTCGCTGATTTTTGTCACGTTTAGAACGTTTCCGCAACTTTATCTCATCTGCGCTATAATAATTTTGAAAACACCTGCCGGCAATAGGATGTCGACATCTGCATCTAAGCGAGCCTTAAAAACCCAAAGTTTGGACGAATTCGCATATGATAACGGATTTTTGGCGCATGCGCGCGCGCACTGAAACAACTTGAATGCAATCTTGCATGCCACTATCCAAATCATACAATGCTTTCTCATCAGTACCTGCTACACTCTGCTGGTTCAGTTTCAATTTTCTATTCTTTGTTGTAAAACGATTCTTCCTGACTTGCTGCTCGATTTGTACTGATATTGGACTGAAACGCTAGTAAGGGTTGCATTTAAAGCTGCCAAAAAGGATGTGTATAAAATAATTATAGCTGCAATTTATTTCGCTCTCTTTCTCTCTCAACATAACAAAATAAGCTATGTTTCCTTATAAATAATAATTAACAGGCATTATGTTGAGGGGTGTTAGTTTCTTGGGAACTACTATCTTTCTAGTTTTACGATTCTCTATTACAAAGTTGGCAGATTATTGTGTTTTGCTTCTTGTTTTGTTGTTGATGTTGTTCACCTTTTTTTGTTACTAATGAATACAGTTTTATTTGAGTTGATCATTCGCGCGACAATATGATCCTGTTGCTGTTTCCATGCTCTTTTGTCTGGCATGTGGTTAAGTCTTTTCTCAATGTAAGTGAATCACAAATTGTTTTTAATTTAACACGGTTCCCTCGCGCGGTTGAACGCATCTTGACAAGGCCCATTCTCGGATTATTTGCTCTCGTTTCCAATTGTTAGAAGAGAAAAGAAATAAAGTTATTGCGATTCGTTCGCGCACCCCCGAAACGGGTGAAATTTCAAGACTGAGAGAACTATTAGTAGAAGATTAGAAGAAGAAAAATATAAAACAGCAGCGCGATTGGTGTTGGTGTTTTGCTCGGGATTTCAGCAAAATTTAAAATTATTCCGCCAGCTCGTCGATGCGACACCGAACGGCATGTTCGACCACCTCCAGGCTGGGATAGTCGAGCTCCTTCACCAAACACAGCGTGGCCGAGAGCAGGTTTGAGTTCTAAAAGAAATAGTTGCTTCGTAAGTGAGTAGATTTGTTTAGCATTGCCTCGATACTCACTCTATTGACAGGCCTCCGGTGTACTCCGGCAAAGTGGTTCAGAACGGCATTCGATATCACACTTGCACTGTCGTTAAATCTCGAATCCGATCTCCTTAAAAACAACCAACCAAATTATCCAAAACCCAACAAACTCAACATCAAAAGTACCAACCTATTCTCGTTCCGCCGGCGGTCAACGTCCTCCCACTCGTCTCGGGAATCGGGCCCCTTGCCGTTGCCGTTGCGGTACTGGTAAAGATCCCGTTCGCTGTTGGCGCCGATGCTCCGCCGGTTCTGGGGATGGCCGGAGTTGCCGTACTGTTGTGACTGCGGGTTCGACTGAGGATGCTGGTTGAACTGGTTGATGTGGCTGGACGAGTGACCGTTGTTGTTGTTCATGTGATGCTGCTGCTGCTGGGTGTGGCCACCGCCGCCGCCGCCACCTCCTTCTTCCCATTCCGTCAGGTCAAGCTGGCTGTGGCGATAGTGAGCGGGCGGGTTCTGGCGCTGGTAGTCGGACTGGTAGTATTCCTGGAGATAAGGAGAAAATGATGTTTAAATTCTGGAGCAACACGAGAAAAGGGCGGATAAGCATTTTGACAGTTTGAACTATTTTGCAAATTCTCGGGCTAATTGAAACTTTTTCACAAAACTGAACGTGGTAATAAATAGCTGGCCTGCACAGCTACCTTTCAATACTGCGGGTTTTGTTAAATAGTTACCTGTAGTCTCGGAATTTGCATAATAGTTCCAGCTGTCAAAATGCTTATGCGCCCTTTTCAAATGTTACTAAATTGTTGTAAATTAATCATCAAAAAAAAGGCGAAATGTTTTCGGTAGCGTTAAAAGCATTTAATTTATCATTTGCAACATCTGACTGGCAACTTCAGTTTAATTTTCAAACTGGCCAAATCAAGTTAAGAACCCCATTTTGTGCAGCTCACAATGCCGCACCTGAATGCACAGAATGGTCAACCAAACAAAACGTTTTGCCTTCCTCACTGAGGTAAGGCTATAATCCTGCTCTAAATGTGTGTGTGTATGTATGTATGTGACCAACAAACTAGCTCATGTTTCTCGGCACTGGCTGAACCGATTTGACCCGAACTTAATGCATTCGACTTGGTTTAGGGTCCCATAGATCGAGTTTTATACAGATTGAAGTTTCGAGAAGTAGTTCAAAAGTTATGTATAAAAATGAGTTTTCACATATATTTGGATCTCACTTAACTGTATGTAAACTATGTCCGGGTCCATCATCCAACCCATCGTTGGTTAGGTTATCAAAAGACCTTTCCAACGAGTGCACAACATTGAAGATCTGGCAACTCTGTCTCGAGATATGGCCACTTAACTGACATTTATGTACTTTTCTGAAGCCGGATCTCACTTAAATGTATGTAAACTATGTCCGGGTCCATCATCCGACTCATCGTTGATTAGGTTATCAAAAAACCTTTCCAACGAGCCCAAAACATTGAAAATCTGGCAAACCTGTCTCGAGATATGGCCACTTAAGTGATATCGATGTTCTTTTTGGAAGCTAAAAAATCTAAAAAATAGATGAAACTTGTGTACAGCCATTGTTGTGAGGAAGGCTCCAACCACATAGGTGTATTAAGTTAGTTTTTTTTTACATTGCGTGCTCGTGCGTTTCTCGGAACGTCAAAAAGCGACGTACAACAAGATAGCACGACGGCGTCGATTTGACAGCAATTACCTCCATTTAAAATTCAAATTTACGGAAACTGTGGTAGTGCAGGCCTAGTGAACATCTTCGAAATATGTGCAGTACAGTATTGGGTACTAAAATTGAGCTCAAATTTATCAAATTTATGATATTATTATTCGCAACGATAAAGGTTACGACATTTTACGACCGAAAATGATTTAGAATGAATTTTAAAAATATATTTTTTTTAAATACTCCACGTCCCACCTTGACTGGGATTTGAGTTATTTTGTAACTATTTTTTAACACTAACACTTATTTGTGAGAAAAAAAATTTTGAACTACCTACTCATCCAAACTTCAAACAATTAGCCCTCTAACGCAACCCCGCCTCTAGACGGGCTTCGATGTAATAATTCGTCAAAAATAATTTTTTCAACCAATTTATGATCTTTAAAGGCATTGGATAGAATAATATTTTAGTGTTGAAGTTGGAAGTTTGACTTGATTTAAAGAACTTTGCCATTTTTTGAAAATGTCATGTCTGAGGAAAGGCTATAAAATCACTCGAAAAATGAACTTTTTAATTAGACCTCCTAGACCTACCGTCATTTATACATATCGACTCAGAATCACCAGCTGAGCAAATGGAGCCTAACATTTCAAAAGGGCACATAATTTTTGTAAACAATAGTGTATCCCTTTCACTCGAATGACAGTTTACATAAGGTGTGAAAGGGACACACGCTTGTCTAAAAAAGTTATGTGCCCTAATGAAATGGCAAACACGAAATGTCTGTGTGTTTGGCTGTATGTAGACATGTGTACCGAACCAATGTTACTGGAATATCTCGTCACTGACTGAGCCGATTTTGACCGTATTGGCCTCATTCGATTTGTCTTGGGGTCCCATAAGTCTCTACTAAAATTTATTAGATTTAGTGAAGTATATCAAAAGTTAAGCTTAAAAATCTGCTGCATATAAATTTCACAATTTTGGTTTTTGCATGAAAACCTGCCATATTATATATTTTTAGAAAGGTTCTGAAATGACCTTTCTTGTGGATTTTGAATTTTCAAGATCTGATTTACCTATCAAAAATTACAAGCAGTTTAAAAAATGGTCTGAATTTACATAACCTCAAATGGTCAAGTGTGATCGCCACAAAAAAGCCGTGTAGAGGGATGTCATTTTCCTCAAAAGTGGTATCTGTACAATATTGACAAAAAGTCTGTAGGTAGTCTGTATTTTATACTCATCACTTTTTTTAATAGGACCTCTTAGATGCTGCGATCACGTTAGCGGAGATCCATAAACAATGTGGACACTTTAGGGGGGTTGGAATCACTCTATAAATGAGAGGAAGGCACCAACCACCTAAAGGTAGATTAAGTAACGTTTTGCCTTCCTTACCTTACTGAGGAAAGGCTATAAAATCACTTGAAAAATGAACTTTTTAATTAGACCTCTTAGACCTACCGTCATTTGTACATATCGACTCAGAATCACCAGCTGAGCAAATGTCTGTGTTTTTTTTTTATTGGCCTCATTCGATTCGTCTTGGGGTCCCATAAACCCCTATTGAAATTTATAAGATTTCGTAAAGTACATCAAAAGTTATGCTTAAAAAACTGCTGCATATAAAATTCACAATTCGCAAAAAGGGTGGTTTTTGCATAAAAACCTGTCATATTATATATTTTTAGAAAGGTTCTGATATAACCTTTCTTGTGGATTAAGAATTTTCAAGATCTGACTATCAACACTTACAAGCAGTTTAAAAAAATGGTCTGAATTTACATAACCTCAACTGGTCGGGTCTGATCGCCACGAAAAAACCGTGTAGAGGGATGCCATTTTCCTCAAAGGCGGTGTCTGTATAATCTTGACAAAAAGTCTGTAGGTAGTCTTTTTTTTTTTACTCATCACTTATTTTTTTTTGCGATCACGTTAGCGGAGATCCATAAACAATGTGGACACTTTAGGGGGGTTGGAATTACTCTATAAATGAGAGGAAGGCACCAACCACCTAAAGGTGGATTAAGTTACGTTTTTTACTAATATTTCCTATATTTTAAGTTAAATGAAGTATGCAAAAATTTTGTAGTGTCCCAGAATATGCCTCTACGATTTTTTTACAATTTAAATGATAATGATGCCATATTATAGCAGAAAATGTGAAAAAAAACAACAAAAAAATGAAAAAGTGGCTGTTAAAAAAATAAAAAATAAATAGAAAAGGCAAAATGTAATGATAGGTAGAATAGGCAAAATACTACCAAAAACAAACATAAACTAAACAAGATTAATGCAAATTTAAATACTAAAAAGAAAACAAGACAAGCAAAGTTTTTTGTAGAATTTGCTGCAAAATTACCTCCTGAACACGGGAACAATTAAAATTTACGAAAAAAATGGGCAGTAGAGGGTCAAATCGCGCAGTATGAAACACTAAACCGAATCGAATGTCGGGTTTAAAAATTACTACAGCAACAAGAACGTAAAATATCGAGCATAAAAAGCTAAATCCTTTTACCAATTCGCGCTATGGCCGACAAACGGTGATATTAATCCAATAAGGGAGTTTTTTTTTTGTATAAAGTAACGCAGATACGGGGGAGGGGGATCGGAGGCTGTGTTACGCTCCATTTTTTTTTAAATTTGTTTGGAAATTTGGTTAAGAGAGGGGGAGGGGACTAAAATTTCGATTTTTTGCGTTACGTAATAAAAGAACGCTTCCCAACTGCGTTCTGTATAAATAATATTTTATCTTTATGAATAACAACGAAGAAAAAACGGTTCTAGAGTATTTCTGTGCAATCGATTATTAATTCTCGATTATCATAATTTGGTTGCCACTACACCACGATTCCTGATGGTGCAATTGACAAATTACTTTTGCTTTGTTTCTTTGAATCGAATCACAATTACACTAACGACTTACCTTCATGGAGTGTGTCGAAATGCTCGGTGCAATCGGGACGCGTTCTCTGTAACCGGAAACGGGGCTGTCCTGGTCGGAGCCGGGCGATCTCTAAACGAATTATTTGGGTTATTGCATTATAAGAAATATTATTTTTTGAAGTGAAAAATTTGGATATTGTGCTTATCCTGGGAATGGCGGTTTCTCTCTCATGTAAGTCTTTCGATTCAATTAACTAAGAACACGATTAAAACTGATAACACAGAACAACAAACTATGCAAAAAAAAAATGGTAAACAGAAAAAAACATGTGCTCTTACATCGTACTGGTGGTAGGAACCGCGGTGATTACTGGAATAGTGCGATGCATGCGGAGTTTGTGGCGGAGGTGAGTAACTATCCCGGTTCGGCGGACTTCGCTGTGTATTGTAGGGTTGTGGATGGAACACAAAATTATGGAATAAAAACAAAAGAAAAGAAATAAAAACAGGAAGAAAAAAGGGAAGGTGTTATTAACGTTGCATAACATTTGTTTTTCGATGCGAGGCTTGGCGCAGGCATTTTTATTCTATTAATCAGAGCAAGTAATCTGTCTTTCCCTCGCACGACGGAGGGTGGTCAAGCGGCAAGAAGCTATTTATTTATTGGTTGTTGCACTGTGGCGAAACTGACCCCCTCCCCACTCCCCAACTCTCATCGAAAGCTACAACATTGCGAAGCAGGAGTGCCGCCTTGTAAAGCATGAGCAAATCTATACCACGGCAGCGGGATTGATTCA
Source organism: Culex quinquefasciatus (assembly GCF_015732765.1). NCBI lineage: Eukaryota > Metazoa > Arthropoda > Insecta > Diptera > Culicidae > Culex > Culex quinquefasciatus. The sequence continues at coordinate 107,822,770 of NC_051863.1, forward strand.
ATTATAAATTCGATACGAATTCAGCTCACCGTTCCAAACCGTTCGATGGTTAGGTAATTTTGTCCGCTCACTTGGTCACTGGGAGGTTCGCCGTTGGGAGGCATGTTTGATGATGTTTTCTTTCAATGGACAAATATAAGGTAGACGACATAAAATATGAAACGGTAGATTGATGGACGTTGACATGTCCAGTGCAGTTTTTATTTTTCGTTGAAAACAATTTTCTTTGAGAATTAAAAGCGATACAAATCGATTCAATTCAATTATGAAAAACCATTTACATATTGGACCCAGCCATAAGCCTTGCGGAAACTTTTTGGAAATTTCCACACAAAAAAATCGAATGTCAAAAAATGGTCAAAAACATGGTGGTGAGCCACCCTTGGTTTTGGGCTTTAGAATGGATTTAGACCGATTGCACTGACCTACAAAAACTGACAAAAATGTCTGCGCAGGCTCAACTAGAGGAGAAGCATGAACTTTGAGGACCTCAGAAAGACGTGCAATTTGAAAAATATTTTGAAAGGGCCGAATGATTTTTCCTCAAAGTTTGTATGGAGAATTAGTGCAGTTCATTCTTTTCGTTCCTGTATGCAATTTATGGATTGTATGCAAAAACTAATCCTCCATACAAACTTTGTAGAAAATCCATTCGGCCCTGTCTAAATATTTTTGAAAATTCAAATTGCACGTCTTTCTGAGGACCTCAAAGTTTATGCTTCCCCATTAGTTGAGCCTGCGCAGAAATTTTATTGGTTGGTGTTACAGCACCACACCAAAACCGACGTTTTAATTCACGTTTTTTTCGAATAAGACCAAAGATTTATGTGCTGGAAAAACGATACTGTTACTACACATTCTGCCTCGGAACCATGAGAAGAAGTCGAAATTAATCAACGCAGCAAAAAATCCGATGGAAAAGCGCATGCAAATCGCCCTTGTGAGGAAGGCCACTTAATACTCTTAATGGTACGGTATATCCCCGCATTCTTCCTCCCCTGTAGATTATGTGAAATGTGTTCCATTCATAGAATTTTCTCTGCGGTTTATGCAATGCAGTAGGCCTGGCCGCTTTAATAAGTGTTATGCATTGGGGGTTCTCGAAAGAACTACAATAATTAATACAGTCGACTCTCTGGTTGTCAATATCCAAGGGACCGTCGAGGAAGAGAATCATCAGTTTACAGAACGATGCAAAATGAAGACTCGATTGAAAATATTTTTTTCTTGATACCCAGCAATGGGAGAGAATCATGGCAACGTCCATCAAACAAAAACAAACTAATGTCAAACACCCTTCAAAGCTTCGTTTCGGCAAGAAAAATGTCTATGCAAGCCATGAGAAAGTGAAATTATTGACAACCGGAAGAGATTTTTAAAGCAAACAGAATCCAAGGGACCGTCGAGGAAGAGATCCTTCAAGCAAGGGAAAATATCGAGGAATGAAGATAATTGAAGTATGCAGATTGAAGGGACTGAAGAATTCATCGATAGATGGAGAATTATTGATATCGAGAAGATCGACAGCCAGAGAGTCGACTGTAATAACAAGAAAGAACTTAGGGAATAAATCAATTTTTTTTACGAAATTTTACCAGCCTGAATCAGAATCTGTATAGGGGAGAGTAGGGAGACTTGATCCCCTTTTTTTGTATCGCACATAACTTTGTCAATTTCTCACAAAACTATGATCTTTTTGCATGAATTGAAAGCTTGAACATTCAACTATGTTTGGCTGATAAGGGTATTTCATCAGATAAACTCTTCGAATCATGCCAAGCGTTTTAAAAAAATATTTTAAAGTGGCATTTTCAAAATGTTGCGGGTAATTTGATCCCCTTTAAACATTTTGAAAAAATCTTAAGCAAAATATTTTTATTCATCCAAACTTTTAATTTTCTATAAGTTACAGCAATTTCACATTAAACCTGTACGTTTATGTTCACAATATAACAATTTTAGCATGCAAAATATTTAAAAACTTAAAATTTTCTTTTTAGACCAAAATTGAGCATGTTTACAAAAGCTGGTAATTTTTGTTTACAAAACTTTTGAAAAATGGTGTAATTTATGTACAACTATACTAAAGGAAACTATGTACGAAAACCCAGCTCAATTAATTAATCTTGAGGCTGATTCCAGTGACTGTAAAAATGCAGGGATCAAGTCTCCCTAAACGTACTTTTTTAAACAATTGTTTGCAAAAATAGTATGACGATAAATTTAACGTCAAATGCGTAAGGGTTTTGGAGTTGATATGTTTATGAAGCAATTCATGTATAGAAAATATTTTTTTAAATAATTTTTGAGTGTTTTCTATACTTATCAAAACAAAGAAAAAAGATCTCTTGGAAGTTTTTGCAGCACTTTTCGAAAAATGTGTGTAGCTCAATCTAAACATTTTTTATTTTTTTTTCTTTGTTTTCTACAATGAGTTTTAGTCAATTTCGCACAACTTTCTAGAACAAAGCTAAGTGTTTTACCCACATGCTGACGAGATACAGGCTTGGGATCAAGTGTCCCCGGGGATCAAGTCTCCCCACTCTCCCCTACATAAAAATATTCTATCGGTGAAAATTGCGTTTAAAAAAAACGGTTTTTGATTTTTTGTACAGATTTTTAACTGACCTGCCCTTAAAGGTGGATCGACTTTCAAAAAATCGGGTATCAAATCCAATGCTCACCGAGAAGACTGGGGCCTTAGCACGCTCGGCTATCAGACCGTTGAAGTTTGAAAAGGATAAACGCCTATATAAGCTTGACATTCTGGTAAAGTAGGGTGGGTGTAAGGGACCATCCATAAACCACGTGGACACTTTTTTTGGGAATCTTTTACCCCCCCCCCCCCCTTTCGTGGACAATTGTCCATACAAAAGAAAACTTTTTTGTATGGATCGTGGACAATCACCATTGCCCCCCCCCCCCCTCTTAAGTGTCCACGTGGTTTATGGATGGTCCCTAATCTATATATATATAAAATTTCGATGGTTTTGTTCGAACGCGAATCAGTTCAATACGGAGCGTCGGATCGAGATGCTCTTTGTTGCGTTAGGTTCGTGTAAGCCCAAGGAAGGTTTATACGCTAACAAATTGACCCTTTGGCCACTTTGGAACCGATTCCGGAGCATCGGTCAATTGTATGGAGAAAGTTACGTAAAATCATATTTTGATCACAGGAGGCTGAGTAAGCAAGAAATCAAAAAAACGTCAACAAACGAAAAAAAGGCAGAACGAAGTTTGTCGGGTAAGGCTTGTATTACATAAAGTTTCAAAAAATAGTGCAACATTTATTTTACGTCCAAGCCTTTTACACGCAGCAGGATTACATTTTTTTCATCGCTAAAAAAATCAGGGGGCAAAACACACATTTATTGTAATTTTTTTAAATAAAATTTTCTTTGAAAGAAACTACAGAGAATACATTGCATAAAGCGAGAAGAAAGCGTATCAGTTCACAATAAATCTGATACTAATTTCAAAATTCCAGATTTTCCGGTCCGTGCAGTGCGATTATTCATCAGATTATTGGTCCTGGTGCAAAAACGAAGCTTTTGATGTAAAACAATTGATGGTTTGCGCGAAACCATGTTGCGGTAATTTTTGGGCCCTTTTTCCCACAGTGCTTTGGGGAGCACGGACTGAAAAACAAAACACAGACCAAGGGCCTTTTTTCCGAAATTCTATGATATTTTTTTTTAATTTAAAACAATAGCAGAACTGTAACAAATTTATACATTTTGGGATTGGGAATGTTACAAGCATTTAACGATTCTTTTTGCTTAAATTTGCTGAAAGTAATGCGTTTAACTTCAAATTCAGTCAATTTCATAGCCCAAAAACAAAAACTTTAAATACAAGTCTGACAAAAACAACACACATGTTTAAAAAAAAAAAATTTAACTGTAGCTCAAAAGATGCCACTTTTCATCTTCTTAAACAACCTAAAAACAAAAATTTCCAGAATCGGTTACATTTTTTCAAATCCAAAAAAGGATCGTTTACCACTCAAACCAACTTCCCACATTTCTAGATTACTTTTTCAAAACAACCAATGCGCCATGGGTTTCCTATGTACATACGACCTTTTGAAAAAGTAAGCAAGATTTAATAAAATATTCAATACTCCATATATGGGCCACATCAACCGATGGTAACATAAACATAAATAGTGAAAAACCGTAAATGCAGTTTACTCTCCCAGCGCCGTCGACGTTAAACCTTTGCCATGACACGATGATGCTGCTGCTGCTGGTAATACTGAACAAAAAATACATAAAAGCGCAACAGAGAATGAGAGAGAACATAAAAAAAGCTCCAGCATGCCAGCGAATAAAAATGCATGGTTTAGTGTGTAAGTGTGTCTGAGCTTCTAGAATGCATGTAACGGGCGCGGGATGCTGCCAAGTCTACGACTACACCTGGACGAGTTGGGAATTGGGAATTAGGCAGGGGAGGAGGGATGGTTGGGGATGGAAAGCATGCAGCGGCCAGCGGCAGGGAATGCAATAAAAAGGGGAAGCTAGACGTGACTTTCCCGCCAAAAACGGAAAATCCAGTTTTACCTGCAGTGGCGACGACGGAAGTGAACCACGATCGGCCGGATCGCTGATGCACTCCGATTCCGTGTTTTCCGGGCTCATCTGTTGCAGCGGTGGGGGCATCATGGGCGCCGATGACGACGGGGTCGTCGATTGGGATTGCTGCTGCGCGGACGAACACAACACACACACATTGGCGGAGGGAGGTGGGCGCGGCGTTTTTTGTTTAAAAGGGGTTGGACGATGGCGTTGTTAGTTCGAATAGTGTTTGGTTTAGTATCGACATACACAATTAGTCACATGAAAGTACGCAGAAAAGATACGGGATGAGTTTCACAGTCAGTGGTAAGTATCTCAATCACAATACGACTCTTAATTAAAATCAAACACTACAACGTAGTAGATTAACACCCGCGGACTCAACACTCACCTCGACGACGGGACTTTGCTGGCGATACTGCTGTTGCTGGTGATGCTGCTGGACTGCTGCAGAAGGGGGTGGAGGGGAAGGATTTTCGTACGCTTCGTGTTTCGGCTGGGCTGGGGCGACCTGCGCCCGCATCGCTTCCGATACTTCCTCTGGGGTGACGTCAACATTGTCGAGCTTTTTGAGATTTGGCAACGCGCGGAGTACGATCTGTCGGTAGTTTGGGCCGGCACTGTCCACCAGGGGATTCTCCTCCAGCCACAGGTTCTTCAGCTTGGGGAGATTCTGCGGTGGGGAATGGAGTGATAGCGAATTGTTGGTTAAATTCTGTATTAAAATTACGGAATTTCTAGAAAATTAAGTTGATTATTAGAGGTGGGAAAAACCGCCCTTTTTGTTAGTCGCTCATTTTCGCTCGCTCGTTAAAATGAGCGGTTTATTTGAACGGTTCTTTCGCTCTTTTTTTTTTCTAAATTTCAAAAAATTATTTAAAGAAAAAAAACTAAAAAGGAGAAGAATCGTTTGAAACCATTGCACAGTGGTCCAGATCGCAAAATAAAGTGGAAAATGGATTTTCCGAAAAATGTTGAAGACACCAAAATATTATCTAGTAATCTAAGCCTTCTACGACCAAATTTAGAGAAAGCATTTGAGCAAACCTAAAAAAATGGCAACTTGGCAATTCAGAGTTAAGTTTTAGAGAAAAGTGATGCCCAAAAAGACAAACATGTTTACTTTTTGACAAATCAATTTGGACTCATGGGTCGAAAGTTACAGACATTTTAATGTAAACAAGATGCAAATTGGAAACTCAAATATCTCGAAAAGGCGCAGACCAAATTTTAAGCGCCATGTTGCATTTGAAAGAGGAGATTCAGCACAACACACGCTGGAAAAATCTCAGGGGTGTTTTTCTTTAAACGCGAGATATCTTCATTTGAAAAAGTATAATTTTCAAGGGAAAACCATATGGGACCACCCTAACGAAATCCGAAAATTGTCCAATTATATGTTTTTCTATGTAGTTTGCCGCTGAATCTGAATTGAAAGTCAAAGTTAAAAAAAACATTTTTTGGTCATATTATTTGTTTTCATGTAAAATTATCATTTTCGACAAAGTTGCTTGAATTGGCAAGACAAAAACATTCTCAAAAATATTTTTGAAATGTTAGATTTTCTATATCACCCTAATCGTGAATCGCCCTAATTTTCAACCAAACCCCATTATATTTACAACAACTCTTCTGAAGACACCAAAGCTCCAAAACTTCACAATTTTTCGGAAATTCAATTTTCCACTTAATTTTGCGACCTGGACCACCACTTATCTAGGAAAACGTTTTTTTAGCAGTTCTCTACGAAATTGATCTTTTATATTTTTTTTAGTTTTAATTTTTGTATTTTTTAATCCGGCTGAAACTTTTTTGGTGCCTTCGGTATACCCAAAGAAGCCATTTTGCATCATTAGTTTGTCCATATAAATTTCCATACAAATTTGGCAGCTATCCATACAAAAATGATATCTGAAAATTCAAAAATATGTATCTTTTGAAGAAATTTTTTGATCGATTTGGTGTCTTCGGCAAAGTTGTAGGTATGGATAAGGACTACACTGAAAAAAAAACGATAAACGGTAAAAAATTTTGGTGATTTTTTTTAACTTTTCGTCACTAAAGCTTGATTTGCAAAAAAAACACTATTTTTATTTTTTTTTATGTTTTAGGGGACATAAATTGCCAACTTTTCAGAAATGTCCACGTTGTGCAAAAAATCTTTGACCGAGTTATGATTTTTTGAATCAATACTGATTTTTTCAAAAAATCGAAATTTTGGTCGCAAAAAATTTCAACTTCATTTTTCGATGTAAAATCGAATTTGCAATCAAAAAGTACTTTAGTGATTTTTTGATAAAGTGCACCGTTTTCAAGTTATAACCATTTTAAGGTAACTTTTTTGAAAATAGTCGCAGTTTTTCATTCTTTAAAATTAGTGCCCATGTTTGCCCACCTTTGAAAAAAATATTTTTGAAAAGCTGAGAAAATTCTCTATATTTTGCTTTATTGAACTTTGTTGAAACGACCCATAGTTGCTGAGATATTGCCATGTAGGAAAACAGGAAAATTGATGTTTTCTAAAATTGATAAAATTGATGTTTTCTAAAATATGAAACATTCGTAAAATTTTCCGATCTTTTCGAATACAATATTTTCATTTTTTTTAATCAAGACTAACATTTCAAAAAGGCGTAATATTGAATGTCTGGCCCTTTTGAAATGTTAATCTCGATTTGAATTTTTTTTTACACTTTTTTGCGACCAATATTTCGATTTTTTGGAAAAAAATCTGTATTGATTCGAAAATTCATAACTCGGTCAAAGATTTTTTGCACAACCTGGGAATTTCTGAAAAGTTGGCAATTTATGTCCCCTAAAACATATCAAAGAATAAAACAAAATTAAAAATAGTTTTTTTTTTCAAATCAAGTTTTAGTGACAAAAAGTTAAATTTAAAAACACTTTTTTTTAAAAAAAGTGTATCATTTTTTTTTCAGTGTAGTCCTTATCTATACCTACAACTTTGCCGAAGACACCAAATCGATCAAAAAATTCCTTCAGAAGATACAGATTTTTGAATTTTCATACATCTTTTTTGTATGGATAGCTGCCAAATTTGTATGGAAATTTATATGGACAAACTAATGATGCAAAATGGCTTCTTTTGGCATACCGAAGGCACCAAAAAAGTTTCAGCCGGATTAAAAAATACAAAAAAAAATCGAATGACCGAAATCTGAGAGCATTGCTCTTTTTCTGAAATTAATTATTCCGTTATTATCATTTTTTTTCCCATGGCTTCTCTATGGCTTAAAAATGTATTTTGGTTCTCTAAAAAATATCAAAAATTGCTGGAGAATTGCTCACATGAGCATATATTTGTTCCTGAAAGGTGTGCCAAAGAGATTCGAAGAGATATGGCACAAAAAAGAGCGCCGAAAACTTATGTTGACGTCCGTCGCGGGACTTGATCTTAGGATTGTTAGGCCAGTGGGCGGTCTGATAGATCCGAACAAGAAATTAAAAAAAATGTACATAGATTTTTATATTTGAACAAGTCTTAAAGATAGCCGAATATGAACTTTATGCCGTCGTAATTTTGTAAATTCATGACTATTTTGTTATTCAAAAATGTTCAATGTTCAGAGATTACAAAAAGAAAAATAGAAATCAACATGCTATATTTGATATTTTTACCTGCAGATACATAAGTTCATCGATGTCGGTCAGATTGTTCTTTCTGAGGTACAGCTCCTGGAGGTTTATACAGTTTTCAAAATCTGCCAGTGTGCTTATCCGGTTGACACTGAAACAAAGAGAATAATTAAACAATTAAAACATGATGTATCCCAATTAGTAATCGGTATGGTTTAAGATTACTACCGCATAAAAAACACGTGTACCATTGCAAATGTAAAGCAACAGAAGCAACACTTTTGCTTTCAATTGCCGGTTGCCGGAAACAATGAGCATCTTTAACGGAAACGGACGGACCAATCCGCACCGGAGCGATACATATCGGTTTCAATGGTCGATCTTATCCTCCCCCCGGTCTGAAGACCAAGCCCACAGACAAAGCGTCGGCAATTACCGGCAAAATACGCTATAAATTGAAGCCACAACGCTTTATGATACGCTGCGAATAAAGATCGAGAAACAAAAAAAAAACACAAACCAACGCAACTAACTCGGCTCGAGTAGTTGTTGTTTCTGCATTGGACGTTTTGCTTTGTCTTACCACACTCCGTTAGATTTTAATCTATTCTTATGGCCGCGCCACGGTTGATATGCTAAAGTGCAGTGGAGCGAGCAACATGCACGCAACTTTCGCGAGCCAACGACCTTTGACTGCAAGTTCAACCCACCCAAAAGAGGGGAAGCGGCGCTTCATGCTGGTTGCACTTTTGGTGATTATCTTGAGTACTGCTTGAAAACGGAAGTGTACAATTCGATGAATCAGGTAATATTAGTGTAGTTTTGTAACAGATTTTCTGAAGAACAATGTAACGAACCACAGTTCAACCAATTTTGTTCTGAAATTTGGTTGAGTATTGATGCCAGAATCTCGAGTTATAAACAAAAATGTAAACATGAAATGTGCATGCAAGAGTGACAAAACGACCGCGGAACTACATTTCACTTGAAGAGTGTTAAAATTGCTCCGAGTTTTCACAGTTTTTTGTTGAATATCTCAGGATTGAAATCTAGTTTTGAGGTTTCAATTTAGCCTAGAGCGTCCAATTTCCCGGGGTTACAAATTTCCCGGGAAACGGGAAATTTTCAACCGATTTCCCGGGAATTCACGGGAAATTTTAAATTTATTGAAAATTGTTCTTGGCTCTTATCAATAATTTGCAATAGTGTGAAGATCAATAAAAAGCTTGAATGCATGTAAAAATTTATAAAGCTTCAAGTAAGTTTATAATTTATTAAATTTTATAGGCACAAATCGTACAACAAATCAAAAAATAATCTCAGGTAATTATGTTGGGAAGTATTTTTTTATCAAAGTGTTTGCACAGTGAGTAAAATGAATTCATGCTCCACAATCATAAAATTTGTTTTAAACTATTTATCCTTCTAACACTCATTGTTGCACGAGTGCTCCATAATTAACCATAAGTAAATAGTAATTTCTTGAATACTAGGTATTCCACTGTTTGTAGCTGTTGAGTTGAGTTGAAGTAATTCTTCTTGCACAAACCTTTTTAAAATATTTGATGACACTAATTCAATCTTCATCTCATTCGATCATGGTATACAAAAACGTAAAAACCTAAATAATTATTTTGCTTTGGCAGGAAAGGGTTATTATCTTTTTTTTTAATTAATTGTTACCTTAAAAGCTTACCAACATTGAATTAATTTCATTAAGATAAATCATTTTCCAGATGCATCAGAAATCAATATTAACAGCTATAAATCTTAATATCAAATTTTCTGTATTGAACAAAAATATGTTGAGTTTCTTCATTTCAGAGCATTTTCAAACAAATGGTTCCAAAAAGTTAGAAAATGTATACTTCCGCAGGAATTTCGGGAATTATATTTATACAGGAAATCCCGGGAATTCCCGGGATTTTTTTCCCGGGACGGAAAATTGGAAAAAAATTGTTTTACAGTTAGTTGGAAAAATTAAGCAACATATGTGTCATTTCACCTCAACTGTACACAATAAAGTACAAATTCGAAATCGATTCGAAAATTATCTTGAGATAGCGATTTTATAAGCTTTAAGTAGCAGAATTTAACTATAACGCGATGAAAATCTGATGAAGACATTCGGTTCGGCGTCCAATTTCCTTTAAAAATAACTGTCAAGTTTTGCTTTATCATTTTTTTTTTATTTCCGAGACATGGTCATTTGAAAAAGACATTTTTAGAAAAAATGTTTTGATAGTATCAATTGCTCCACCAAATTTGAGCTTGATGCATTTCGTGCATTTCGATCGGTGTGCCAGTTGGCGCGAAATGACCCATATATAACTATGTGCCTTTCCAAAAACACGAATTTATTACAACGCACTATCAATAATTGAATTCAGCCAGCAGGCATAATGATTAAGTTTCAGGTAAAAAAACCAAGCAATTTTTTCAGTGGCAGCTTACGCGTGGCATTACATCATCAGCTTTACTTCTGAAACTATAAAATGATTGTTTTATTTAACTTGGAAGCACGCTGTCTAGTGGGTTACGCGTGGATGTTGGTTTCGGGAATTTTTCGATTTTGGTATTTATATTTAATAATTTTTAAGATCATATTTTGAAATAATTCAATTTAAACATTCAAAATTCAAAAACAAACATTTCAACTTAACGTAAAAGTAAATCAAACTTATGTATAAATAAGAATGAAAATTGTTCAAAGAAATGTACACGAGATCTACATCAGTGTTTGTAAATTTGGTTGATCCAAGATAGGAAGGAACTGCCCAGCTATAAAAACAATCAACCATTTGTATAATTCCAGCAAACTGCACACGTGCCAAAGCCGCGGAAAAGTGTCTCATGGCGAAGCTCATCACCGCGGCAGCAACCGCACCGCAAAGATCTGTTATCGCGCTTCCGATGGCTATGTAACTATAAAAAGTGAAAAATAGTGGAATCTGCTGGCTTGGCGTTGGTGGGCGGCGCGATTATGGCAACCAACAGCGCCTTGAGTCGTACTTTAAGCCGCCGATACTGAGGCGATGTTAGCACCACAAACAGCAATATCGAGCACGGACTAAACACCGGCAACAAACGCTTTTCCACTTTCTTTTTGCGCGGTTTAGGAAAATTCATAGATCAGATCGTATCCAACACTAATGGAATGTTTATTTTGCTGTGGTTTAATTACTTTAATTGTTGGATTTTGTCCGATGAAAGTTGTTTGGTTTGAATTTTGAAGGGCATTAATTTTTGTGGCTTTTTTACTGCACTGCTGAGTTTACATAAAATAAAAAAAAGCATTCAAAATAGGATTGTTGGTCGTTCCACACTCCTCCGATTAAGGCTAAAAACAGCTTTTAAGGTTTGAAGGCACTTATGTTATTGGAGTAACTCGGCTCTATTATTATTTTCTCAACTCCTGAATAGGGCTAGTGATTTTTCACAATTTCCAATCCTTGCAATTTGGTAAATACCGTGGAATGTCACGAAATTTTAAATATTCAATTGACAAATCATTTCCCAGTTCATCTAAGGTTTAAGATTTAAGTAGGGGAGAGTGGGGAGACTTGATTCCCGGGGAGACTTGATCCCAAGCCTGTATCTCGTCAGCATGTGGGTAAAACAATTAGCTTTGTTCTAGAAAGTTGTGCGAAATTTACTAAAACTCATTGTAGGAAACAAAGAAAAAAAATAAAATATGTTTAGATTGAGTTACACACATTTTTCTAAGAAGTGCTGCAAAAAACTTCCAAGAGATCTTTTTTATTTGTTTTGATAAAATAGAAAACACTCAAAAATTATTTAATTTCTTTTTATATGCATGAATTGTTTGATAAACATATCAACTCCAAAACCCTTACGCATTTGACGTTAAATTTATCGTCATACTATTTTTACAATTAATTGTTTAAAAAAGTTCGTTTAGGGAGACTTGATCCCTGCATTTTTACAATCGCTGGAATCAGCCTCAAGATTAAATAATTGGGCTGGGTTTCATGTGTACATAGTTTCCTTTAGTATAGTTGTTCATAACTTACTGCAGTTTGAACCATTTTTCAAAAGTTTTGTAAACAAAAATTACCAGCTTTTGTAAACATGCTCAATTTTGGTCTAAAAAAGATAATTTTGAGTTTTTAAATATTTTGCATGCTAAACTTGTTACATTTTGAACACAAACGTACAGGTTTAATGTGAAATTGCTGTAACTTATAGAAAATTAAAAGTTTGGATAAAAAGACACATTTTGCTTAAGATTTCTTCAAAATGTTGAAAAGGGGATCAAATTACCCCCAAAATTTTGAAAACGCCGGTTTAAAATATTATTTTAAAACGCTTGGCATGATTCGAAGAGTTTATCTGATGAAAAACCCTTATCAGCTAAACATAGTTGAATGTTTAAGCTTTCAATTCATGCAAAAAGATCATAGTTTTGTGAGAAATTGACAGAGTTATGTGCGATACAAAAAAAAATGGGATCAAGTCTCCCCACTCTCCCCTATAATCACTTCACTAGCTTTTTAACCAGCATTTTGGAAGCAGCTACGCAATAAAAAATGCATGTCAGATTAAGAAATATTTGTTGAAGATATTGTTCATTCAATATTCTATGAAATGCAGATAATCAATTGTGCATGTTCAGCAAAACTTTAAAAAGAAGTTGAATTTAAGAGTAAAAAAAAGAATAACTTATCATTCAGTTGGTTTGAAATACAACACATGTTGAAATCAAATTTACATTTGCAATTCGCGGAATCATTAATAAATTTAAAAGAAGTGCCTTACCTTTATAAAAATATTAAAATTTTCCTACTCCTAAAATTTAGGAAAAAAAAACAAAATTTTATTACAATTATTTACTGATGCTAATCTTGGTGAATATATCTTTTAGGATGTGCTTCATTATGAGATATTTGAGCAAATTAAATTTCTAAAATCGCAATAAAATAAGAGCTTCAAAATTATTTCAATACAACTTGTTTTCAAATATTAATTTGTGTCAGGAAGTTTACCATTAGCATTACCCTTTAAATGTGAGGAAGGCAACAAACACATTGGGGTGGATTAAGTAACGTTTTTGTTCATAATTATGCTGAAGAAAAATAAAATGCGATTATTTTGAACAGGTTTAAGAGTACCATAAAATTGCCGTGAAATTCAATTAATTTGTGAATTCCGGTTTTAAAATAGCGTGAAACGTGAATTTATAAATATCAAAATAAAAAAAATGTTTTTCCATACAAATTCCCATAGAAAATTGAATCGCTTTGCACAAGGTGAGGACTTAATAACCAATCGTTCCCAAACGTTGGGGAGTTGTTCAGGACCCCAAAAGGAACTTGAAAACCGCTGTGCTGGAAAATCGATTTTGATATTACAACCTAATGGTCATACACTATTCAGAAATTTATTTTTAAATGCAAAATCAAGTTTGCAATCGAGAATAAATCGCAACATTTTTAATTTACAGGCTATTTTAGGAGGACATTTTGAAAAAATGTTCAGTTTTTTGTAATTCAAAAATATTGCATAAAATAAAACCGCATCTTGAAAAAAAAATAAAAATAAATCGAAAGGCTGAGAAAACAAATCTTTTAAGATTTTTTGTTTTTCTCAGTGTCACATTAAAAGCCGTTGTGAAATTTTCTGAGTTCTTCAAAATAAAAATCCTTTGGAAGAAGTTCGTTCCATCTACGAGCGGAATAAAGTTGGCATCGAGCACTTAATGCTGTGATATCAGCACCTTGACGTAAGCTAAGCAAGTTTCAATCGAAAGTTTAGCAAAATAATATGTTAACAACAACATTTTGGATGGAAATAGAACCGAATCCTTATCCTGCCAAACATACGCTCTACGGTTTCAATTTGCTCCGGAACTATCTTGTGTGACTCAGGTTCACTGTAAGACGCGTTTATAAAACAGAAATAACCTTTTACAGTGCCAGTTAAACCCACCCGCAAGTCTACCCGCAACGTCAATCAATGACCGTAACCTCGGGCACGGGAGACCTTTCGTCGGCACGAGAAAGCCACGAGTAACCAGATCCACGATTGGATACCTTGACAATTTGTTTGTCTTCCAAGCCCCACAATTTTGCTATTCCATCGCAGAACTGAACTGCGCGCCAAAACCAGCAGCAGCAGCAGCAGTCTCGTTAACTGGCATGACTCCAGCCAGCCAGCTCTCCAATAGCTCCCCGGAGAGCACAAACCGGTCTTTTGGAATTACTGACTTTTCCTCAGCTCAACTCCTAGTGCTGCATTTTTCTATAGCGCAACCAGTTGGATAAATTTATATGAAGGCCTATAACAGTAAAATTTCCTTAGCCATTATCGTCTTATGATCATCGCACAGTAGTTGAGCTTACTGGAAATTGTAAAGCAAGGGGTAATGATTTTACAACCGTTCAAGCTCAGCCATTAGCTGCATTATCAATGCACTCTACTAAGAGACGTAAGAGCTCCAGCTGTGGCCGCCTTAGTGACGTAACTCAAGTCTTATCAGCCGAACGAAAGCTGCTCAGCTCAAGCTTAACAATTACGCGGTGGTGATCTAAAATGCACTCAGTTTGACCAATCCTCAAACCCATCGCCAAAATGACCTTTTTGGGAGATGGTTCACCGTGTAGTCAGTTTGTAAAGCTTCTCCTACGCAAAACCAAACCAAGAGACTTTGCGAGAAGCAGAAATCTTGAATGGAACCCACCAAAAACAAGTTCACAGAACTACACACCAACCCGACCCGCCCAACCCTGACCTTGATTTCACTCTCCCCCTGGGCCCCGTACCTAGGGTGTGGGACTCGCCTTTTGTAAGCAAATTTAAAATATCACCAGCGTGAACAACTACAACAAAAAAAAAACGGTGAGAAACTGCCGCAAAATGACGGCATTAGTGGCCACCTTCCTTCCGAAAGTCGTCGGTCGGTGTGGCATTGCATGTCGAGTGACGATATGGTCCCCCTCGGCTTACGGCGCTGCTGACAACCGAAAAAGCTTTCCATTCATGTGTGTTTGCGGTGTGGTTTGGTTTTCCATGGAAAATAGGTTTTTTTAAAACGTTTTTTGCGCTTTCCATGCTCGCTCATTCCATCACGAGGTGGAGTGTTTGTTTATTTTGCGTGTGTGTAAATGGATTGACGCCTCATTTGGAACGATTTATTTGGAGTACACAAACAATCGAAACCGCAAATTGATGGAATAGGTGAACAAAACCAAAATCGATGTTCTATTTAGAAAAGCAGTGGACACTGTATTTTAACATGTTTGATTGGATTTATTTACCTTGTGATTGTGCATGTTGGCATCTCGATGAAGTTTTTAACACTGGAACGGCCAACGCATGTCCAACTTACACGGACGCCCAAAGCCTCCCAAAAAAGTTGGAACGGTAAATTCAACACGCAGGTTCTCGGGCATAACTCAACTAACCGGTCCGATTCTTGTATCCAGAGATTTGTAAGAATATCTAGATGATCCTAAAATTTTGCAGAACTTAATTTGAACAAATCTGTAATTTCCGCGACCGAAAACATCGTTCCAACTTTTTTTAAACGACTGCCTCCACGGAATTTCCGGCGATTTTATTTTTTTTACATACGAAAAAAAAAGTTGGAACGATGTTTTTGATCGCAAAAACTACAGATTTGATCAAATTAAATTCTGCAAAGTTCTAGGAAAAAAGAATCATCTTGATTGGTTGAGTTATGCCCAAGAACCAGCGAGTTAAAATTACCGTTCCAACTTTTTTGGAGACTTGAGCGTTGGAATGTTAATGGGGGCAATCTGGTAAAATCAACAGTACGGCCGCATAAATTTTATATTTCTTGTTTGAGAAATTAGGGTGATACTCTACCAACTCATACGAAATCGAGAAAACTTGTCCCGACCCCTCTCCGATTTGCGTGAAACTTTGTTCTAAGGGGTAACTTTTGTCCCTGATCACGAATATGACGTCCGTTTTTGATGTCTCGTGACGGAGGGGCGATACGACCCCTTCAATTGTTGAACATGCGAAAAAAGAGGTGTTTTTCAATAATTTGCAGCCTGAAACGGTGATGAGATAGAAATTTGGTATCAAAGGGACTCTTATGTAAAATTAGACGCCCGATTTGATGGCGTACTCAGAAATCAGAAATAATCGCATTTTTCATCGAAAAAAACACTAAAAAAAGTTTTAAAAACTCTGCCATTTTCTGTAACTTGACTGTAATTTTTTTTTTGAACATGTCATTTTAAGGGAAATTTAATGTACTTTTTGAATCTACATTGACCAAGAAGGGTCATTTCTGGAGTTTTTTTTGAAAAGGACCAATAAACCAAATTTCCAGTTTTTGCTTTTTGGGTGTTTTTGAAACCGCCTTGAGTCATGGGTATTGAAAAACACCCAAAAAGCAAAAACTGGAAATTTGGTTTATCGGTCCTTTTAAAAAAAAACTCCAGATTTTTTCATTTAGAACAAAATTTTTCATTTTCAAATTTCGAGTTTTGAAAAAGTTCTTTTTTTTGCGTTTATATCTTTGTTTCGTCGTCTGTGTCTGTCGCGGGTGAACATGAACGGGCATGATCAACGGCGACCAACTTTTTCAAAACTTTTTTTTCGTAAAATCGCGATAACTCGTGATGTTTATAAGAAAACACCTTATATATACATATCCAATTTTTTGTAATTGTCTGCTCTACAGACACACTGGTACACTCTAAAAGATAACCAAAGTTAAAAAAACACGAAATTTTAAAATGAAAAAAAAATGTTCTGATGAAAAAATTACCCTTCAGAGTCATTATAGATTTGAAAAGTACATTAAATTTCCCTTAAAGTGACTTATTTCAAAAAAATTACAGTTAAGTAACGGAAAATGGAAGAGTTTTTAAAACATTGTTAGTGTTTTTTTCGCGTTTTTTGCGTTTTTTTGACAGAATTCTGAGTACCCCACCAAATCGGGCGTCTAATTTTACATAAAAGTCCCTTTGACACCAAATTTCTATCTCATCACCGTTTCATGCTGCAAATTATTGAAAAACACTTCTTTTTCGCATGTTCAAAAATTGAAGGGGCCGTATCGCCGTACGCTAATCGGAGAGGGGTCGGGGCAACTGCTGTGTGAGTTGGCGGAGAATTACCCATTAGGTTTCATTTAAGATATGAAAAATACAATTCTCCTGAACGAGTAGCATTACTGCCAATGACTTGTGCTCCAGTGAAATACGCAACTTTTGGTAACCAAACATGTATCGTATCAGGTCATCGTTAAAATTTTAAAAGTTATCGCAGTTTTGATTTCAAAAAATCACATCTCCAAATCGTGGGATTGAAAATTCTCAATTTTTGGATATATTATCTTGAATATTAAAAGGAATCAGGGAAACATATTTTCAGATATGGGCTCTTTGATTTATGAGACATTCAAATCAGCAAATGAAGTTCCTCAACATATGTTTCCTGAAAAGACCAACCAATAACGATTTTTTTGAATTATGGCGTTATTGAATTGGGTCAGCCGTTCCGGAGATATGATTAGGCTAGTACAAATTTTATTTAAAGTTTGCTGCTCTGCTTGACGATCAGCTGCTTCAGCACGTACTCGAACCCTCTCTTCGCCTTCTGCCTCGGACTTAGGACTTCGGTGGACAAGTCCACCGGATTGCCTGGTTTCCGTCGTCGACGGGTTGTAAAGGTGGGCAGATTCGGTGGCGGTTATGGTCGCGACAGGGATGTTCCTCGGAACAAAATGGCGGCGTCGCGACTGGCAGTTCCCACACCGGAACGGTGTAGAGCTGCGATCGTCTGGCGTGACGATCGCCGTAGGGGACACTGCGG
Source organism: Culex quinquefasciatus (assembly GCF_015732765.1). Classification (NCBI taxonomy): domain Eukaryota; kingdom Metazoa; phylum Arthropoda; class Insecta; order Diptera; family Culicidae; genus Culex; species Culex quinquefasciatus. The sequence continues at coordinate 107,840,757 of NC_051863.1, forward strand.
GTGTCGTGTGGGTCACACGGGCTTCCGGCACCCAGGGTTGGGCTGGCCGATCGGTACGCGAAGCGTACACAAGGGATCTATAGGGCACAATGGGGCAGCGGTAGAAGATGGCGGAAAAGAAATGGGTTGGCTGATTCGGGCATTTGTTGCTTTGGGTTCGTCCTCTACCTGGTTGTCCAGTTTCTGCGCAGGTTCTCCTGCAGCTCGTCCGGATCTTCCGATCGACGGACCCTTTGCTTCCGGTCTTCCGCACCGGTTCCACTTCACTTTCACTTGACGGCGAACGTAGCTGGTTCGACCGTCCACTTCTTAAATCACCAGGCAAGTGACCGATCCAATGGCGCAGATTCTCCAGCGATCCTCAACCTCATCCATCCTTCCCGTTTCGCCCCATTCTCATCCTATTTCGCTCTAGCGAATCCATTGTCCTTCTCGTGGCGCTCTCTGGTGGTGACTAGCGCAACTACTCCAGCGTGCAACGTTGGTAGCGTCCATTGGCGTTGGACAGCTACTCGAGTGGGGATGTTCCGCTCTCCAGCTTTCACAGGGTTCCCTTTCGGCATGCTAATTTACGCGTCGCGGAACAACAGTCTCATCACTCTTGAAGCTAACCTAACCACTGGTTACAACATATAGAACATAGAACTAATAGAACAAGATTTGGTCAAAAACGAGATTTTTTGCGATTTTTCAAAGTTTGGGGACGAAAGAGACCCCAATACCTTATGTCAAATCAAAATCATATTATTCGCTCTACACAGGGGTGACCAAAGTATGGCCCGCGGGCCACATTTGGTGATTTTTTGTGACCCGCGGACCCATTTAGAATGCTCATGTGAAAAGGCCCTTTGAACTACCTATAAAGTGATTGTATACTTCTTAAAATTAAGGTTGAGTGATTTTTTTAAGTTTTCATTAATATGAAACCAATGCAATGATTTATCAATACTTTAATCCTGGATATACGAAACTGGCAAACACGTGTGTAAACGTGATTGAAAACAGTAAATTTCGTCAAAAACTTCATCAAACATTTTTTGAAATGAGTAATGCAACGTTCATATTTTAATAAAGTGGAAAGCTGTAAAGACAACTAAAATATAGGTATTCTATATTAATTGATGAGTGAAGACAACATTTTTAGCGGCTGAGCCCCAAACACATTTTGCACTTAAAACCACAAACCTCGGGATTCGAACTCATGACATTTGGGTTATGAATAGAATTTATTGAAATATTATTGAAATTGGAGGGATAATTTTTGAAAAATCTCTATTGAACGATTTATAATTTAAGCAGCAATTTATTTAAAAATTAAATTACTACATTTTACCAAGTTGAATCACCTCTTTTACAATATTTTTATATATAAACTAGATCGTTGATTTTTTTTACAAGGTTGTTGTTTACCCTGATCTGTTGGTTGAGGCATGAAAACTGCAATATTTTTACAATTTTGTTTGCTTTATTTGTTTTAAAAACCAATTATATAAAACTGTGGAAGATTTATTTTTTTGTTCCCTAATATTTAAATGACAAAAAAAAACAAATGTAGCTTTACTTTACAATTTATTAGTTTAAAACAACGATATTTATTTTTTAATATATTTTTTTCTCACATTTGGCACGCAAACTTATGTGAGCTCCAAATTTGGCCCGCCACTCAAAAACTTTTAACACCCCCATTCTCTACAGCATTGCCTTGGCGTTGCGAGATTCCTACTCGAAACTAGGTGTCCGAAGGCTTGATTGATGAGGCAATTGCAAACCTCTTTTAACACCTTAGCTTCCATCCACCTCGGGATTCAAACTGACGACCTTTGGATTGTGAGTCTAACTGCCTACCAGCGACTCCACCGAGGCAGGACCCTGGGAGACGACTCCTACACCTGGACTAAGCTAACGATTTAGACCGGGGCCAACATTTACTTCACCATCCGACGGAAGGCGTGATCGGACAAATCTCGTCTCGAAAAATGCCACCGGGACCTTCTGGGATCGTACGCAGGCCGACTGGGTAAAGGCAACTACGCTTACCCTTTACACCACGGGTCCCGGCAATACCTTATGTGTAATTGTTAAATTGTTTTGAGATTTAAAAAAATAGTGACTATGAGTTGATATTACTAAAAATATCAAAAAGTAACGAAAATTTCATTGCATTCAAGCATTGCAGATTAGTCTTTGCGTTCCTGAGAAATGGATTCTCAAATCTTAGTACATACAAGTAAATATACGCAAACAGACTGTTGCCGACGATGGCCTTCACCAGATTACATCGATCGGACCGGATTCGATTGTGTGAGCACTGACGATTAAACTTGCACTACTTTTTTTTCCCGATCGTTAATCACCCCCTCAATAGAGCAAGAGAGAGAGAGAGAGAGAACCCCCCAAAAAAGCAAACCTAAACATCAGCTGCTAACCAAGCTCGCGAAGCATACGATTAACCCAAAAACTACCCTCCGAACCGTTCAATACCGGGGTGGGTGTGGAAGGGGTGGAACTCGACTTTGGGCCAGTTATTTGCACCTTCGTTTCCCCCCCACCCGCATACGTGTGGGCTTTTGGGCAGTAAATGCCACCCGAATGTGTACCGCGACCTTCGGCATAATAATTGTGTTTGTTCTGTTTGCGGTGCTCACCCCTCCAAAAGGGTTTCATTCAGAAATCACGCTGACTTAGTGACTGGGGTTGACCGGCGAGGCGAGTACATAAACTAATGGCGTGCGGGCTTGCAACGAGGCCCACACAATTCTAAGCCCAAGCCTTCCCAAGGTAATAGCCGAAAAATGGCGTGAGGTCAATAACTTAGAAATTCTACTGCACACGATTACGCCGTGGTTCACCGTTTTAGTATTGGGCCAGAAATCGAGCGTCAAGTTCGAAGCAGGTTTGTTGTGAGTTGTATATAATTGCCATAATTGACGCTCTGATGTGCGTCGTTTTCTCCGCCAGTTCCTCTATCATTATTTTGGCTGCAAGGTTAACGGCTAGTAGAAGTGCTTAGTGGGTTAGTTATCGCAAGAGACAGAGAGATAGAGAGAAGAAGAAAGAAACGATGGTCATTTGGATTTGGGGAAACCACAACCTCGGGCAAGTTATTCATAATTCAAAGCCACAATCAATACTGCTAAGTTGATGCGGTTTGACATTTCAAGTCAAACTTTTGGAAGTTGATTGATTGTCACATTTCTTTTTGTATTATTTGATTCGGATAAGAATTATGCAAAGTGGCTTAATTGGTTTGTTCATATAAGTCTAACATTCAAACAATCTATATCTTGTGGGGAAATTTTTCAGCTAACTGAAAAAAATACTGGACTGAACATACATTGACATTAGGGTGCCCAGAATATCGGAATTTTGATCAAAATCGTGCACCACAATTTGGTCAACCTAATGATACTCGTCATATTCCCAAAGGGGAGATTTTTATAGAAATTTTAGTGCTCTACCACTTTGTTGAACCTTCCCTAAGGTAGCGAACACAATGTTTCAACCAATTAAAAAAATATGAAAATTAAAATTTCATTAAATTGTCCGATTTCAGGAGAATTGCTCTAAAAATTTTTAGTCAGTAAAGCAATCATATAAATTTAAAAAAAATAACTGCTTTGCAACGCAACAGACCATAATCATCATACACTCAAACCCCGATGGTTTGACACCAACTGTTGTCAAACGAACGGGGTCACTTTTTAGTTTGACACCCCTTTTACACGGAGTTCACACACACTACCAAACGTTTGTTTTGATAGTGTGCGTGAGCGCCGTGTAAAAAGTGACAGTTCGTCACTTTTTAGTTTGACTTTGACCAACCAACGGGGTACAAACTAAAAAAGTGTCAAACGAAAAAGTGACCAACCACCGGGGGTTGAGTGTATACATACAAACTACACCCAGAACTGGGAATCGGTATACGAGAGAATAAAGAGCATGGTTCGGTAGTAAAATGGCACTGTGAACGGACGGAGAGGATAAATCCCGAAATTACCGAGAGTACTTTACTCATGGGTTCATTTTCCAAAATGTTCACCCTTCAAAAAAGTGCCGATACCGAGACTCGATCCCGAGACCCTCGGCATACTGAACTGCGCCTTTGCCGTATCGGCCACCACAGTTCGGTGATTAAGTCACCCAATGGGATGAACTGTTTTAATGAACGAATGAACACGATTTGTTGTTGTTGTAGCGCGAGAGGTCTTTACTCTCGCTAAATAGTAGTTTCTTTTCGAAAGGACTATCCGCATGGATTTTAACTTTGGGTGTATTTCAGCAGCAAACAATGTGCACGAAATAAACATCAAACTAGGTATATCGCATAAATCGTGCTGGCAAAAAAATCTCAAGGGTATACTATAAAAGGAGAAGATAAAATAAGAAAGGCGGCACCAATGCAACTGTTGAATACAAATCAATAAATTTATTTCATCATAAATTCCAAAATTGATGACACTTCCTAGTTGTACTCAAGATAAATTGATAGCACGTCTGTTGCTAACACTATCTGAGCAGAAAATGTATGTACTTCTTTTTCACCAGGGAATTTCCCCTTGCTGAATAAGGAGTAATGTTCTCTGCAGAAATGAGACATCATCCAACTGCAGTGCAATGACGAAGTTGGGACTTCTGCTGAGACATACACGGTTTTAACAATCGTAAAACAAAGAAACAAGATGTTACACGTAACACGGCAGTGTCTTGGCGTTACGGCACAGAGCTCGTTGCAGCAAGAGCACCAACAAGCTAGTGCATCGCGCGAATCAAAGAGATCCAAAGTCTCGCGATGGTTGATTTGATTCGATGTATCATGGGCGTATCGATAGCAACACACTGCCCCATTAGATTGATTTAAATTTCGTTATTTTCTTCGCGTGCCACATGATCGGCGGCTGAAGCAATAATCTATCTTGGCAGTTCAATGAAATCAACACTTTGGTGGATCATCATCGTGCGGTTTCAGCCGATGCTTGGCACACATACGTTGCTGGCTATGAATGAAGCGCTTCTACGGTAGTCAAAAATGAGCTCGAGACTGTTTATTGAAAATTGCTTGCATAACTTCAACCGCGTGGTTTTGAACTTGACAATGAACGGATCTGGACTGGAGCACAGGCACAGTTCGGTGGTCACATGGAGGAAAGGAAATGCAAAAAACTAATCGAATGTTAATGTTTTGCACACCTGGAGATTGATTTGCGCGACTGAGTAGGATGGATCTTGATATAGCACAGGCGCTTGATACGTACGTCAATTTTTGTATTTTTGTAAAATCAACATTTTTGTTATGGGTAATTCTCTACCAACTCACACGAAATCGGGAAAAGTTGCCCCGACCCCTCTTCGATTTGCGAGAAACTTTGTCCTAAGGGCTAACTTTTGTCCCTGATCACGAATTCGAGTTCCGTTTTTTGATATCTCGTAACGGAGGGGCGGTACGACCCCTTTCATTTTTGAACATGCAAAAAAATGTGTTTTTCAATAATTTGAAGTCAGAAACGGATATGAGATAGAAATTTGGTGTCAAAGGGACTTTTATGTAAAATTAGACGCCCAATTCGATACTTAGGAACATGCTATTTTGTAAGAATTTTAACATACTTTTCGAATCTACATTTACCCAGAAGGGTCATTTTTTTCATTTTGAACAAAATATTTCATTTAAAAATTTCGTTTTTTTCTAACTTTGCAGGGTTTTTTGGAGTGTAACAATGTTCTACAAAGTTGTCAAGCAGACAATTACAGAAACTTTGATATGTAAACATAAGGCGTTTGCATTAGAGATGGGCTTTTTTGAGCGAACCGTTCTTATGAACCGGCTCAAGCTAAAGAACGAATGAGCGACCGCTCAGAAAAAATGAGCGGCGGTTCATTTTGTGAACCGGTTCTTTTCAAAGAACCGTCAAATCAAAGAGCGAGTCGAAGAACGAACCGAACGAGAGCGAATGAGCGAGAGCGAATGAACGGAAAGAACGAACGGACTCCGTTCAACGGAGCGCTTGATTAGCGTCGCTCGCGCCGTCGTCGACGTCGTCGAACGGCCTCGTTTTCGCTCACTCTTTCGTTATTTCGCTCTCGCTCATTCGCTCTCGTTCGGTTCGTTCTTCCACGCGCTGGTGGTGACGGTGCTGTGGAGAAAAGAGGGGAAACTAGGTTCTCACCGGTCGCCTCATGTTCCAACTTCCAACATCATGACGCACTTTATGCTTGTTGCTAGCCTGTCGGGGCGCCTGTGATTTTGAATCAGCTGATTGTCGCCAGATGTTGCATGATCTCATTATGAAAATATCGATAGATTTCTCAAAAGTTGTTACACGCATTCGAACATGCTAGTTTGCGGGTTTAATCCATGTATTGAACCGTTTATGATTTTAAATGTAATTTACCACAGCACATCACACAAACTTGGTACTCTTTTGTGGTAATTGATCAATAGTTTTCTTAAGGCATTTTTTCAGATCTTCTTTTTGACGAATGTTTTGATCATTCATTTGCTGTCATGAATAAAAGTTGTTCTTATTAAACAAAAACTGCATTTCGAGACTATTTTATCAAGTGCAGCAAAACGCTACCTCAAATATGCCTGTTACTGAACAACAAATTAAATCTTTTGTTTCACAAAATATGGGAAAATAATTATCAAAACGATAATTCAGCTTACTTTCGTTACTTTTAACAATTGAAAGCAATAATTTGGTTGAAAATATTCACTTCTGAAGAAAACTCAAGTTTGTTTACCTCTCTATGAAAAAAAAGTTTTCAATATTTGTTGATTTCAGAGATCAATGTTTATATTTGAAATGTTTTCCAAAAAAAGGATAAAGCAAATCGACGATTTTCTATGTTTTATGGACGATCTCCAATCTGTTTTGAATAAGTGCGATGAAAACATATATTTTTGAAATATCAATCAACAAAAATCCTACGAAGTGTGACACTCATGGACACTCCATTGGTCGTTTGAAAAAAAAATCTAAATATCTTGAGCAGATGCTTCAGTTCATTCCAGTCTATTTTCTGACTTTGAGCGAAATGAGCGGATGAGCCGTTCAAAAGAGCCGCTCATTTAAATGAGCGAACGAAAATGAGCGGCTCACAGAAATGAGCGGTTTTGCCCACCACTAGTTTGCATCCCGAGTTATCGCGGTTTTACGAAAAAAAAATGTTTTGAAAAAGTTAATTTTTGCGTTTCTTTTTGTTTTGTCGTTCGCGTCTGTCGCGGGTGACCAGGAACGGCCACGATCAACGACGACCAACTTTTTCAAATCTTTTTTTTTCCGTAAAATCGCGATAACTCGTGATGGTTACAAGCAAACTCCTTATGATTATATCTCATTTGTTCATAACCCTGCAAAGTTAGTTAAAATTTTTTTAGTGTTTTTTCGATGAAAAATACGTTTTTTTGGAATTCTGAGTACCATCAAATTGTATTTTTGTATTTTAGTATTTTTGTATTTTTGTATTTTTGTATTTATGTATTTTTGTATTTTTGTATTTTTGTATTTTTGTATTCTTGTATTTTTGTATTTTTGTATTTTTGTATTTTTGTATTTTTGTATTTTTGTATTTTTGTATTTTTGTATTTTTGTATTTTTGTATTTTTGTATTTTTGTATTTTTGTATTTTTGTATTTTTGTATTTTTGTATTTTGTGTTTTTTGTATTTTTGTATTTTGTATTTTGTATTTTTGTATTTTTGTATTTTGTATTTTGTATTTTTGTATTTTTGTATTTTGTATTTGTATTTTTGTATTTTGTATTTTTGTATTTTTGTATTTTTGTATTTTGTATTTTGTATTTTGTATTTTGTATTTTGTATTTTTGTATTTTGTATTTTTGTATTTTTGTATTTTGTATTTTGTATTTTTGTATTTTTGTATTTTGTATTTTTGTATTTTTGTATTTTGTATTTTTGTATTTTGTATTTTTGTATTTTGTATTTTGTATTTTTGTATTTTGTATTTTTGTATTTTTGTATTTTTGTATTTTGTATTTTGTATTTTGTATTTTTGTATTTTGTATTTTTGTATTTTTGTATTTTTGTATTTTGTATTTTGTATTTTTGTATTTTTGTATTTTTGTATTTTGTATTTTTGTATTTTTGTATTTTGTATTTTTGTATTTTGTATTTTGTATTTTTGTATTTTGTATTTTTGTATTTTTGTATTTTGTATTTTTGTGTTTTTGTATTTTTGTATTTTTGTATTTTTGTATTTTTGTATTTTTGTATTTTGTATTTTGTATTTTGTATTTTTGTATTTTTGTATTTTGTATTTTTGTATTTTGTATTTTTGTATTTTGTATTTTGTATTTTGTATTTTGTATTTTTGTATTTTTGTATTTTTGTATTTTTGTATTTTGTATTTTGTATTTTGTATTTTGTATTTTTGTATTTTTGTATTTTTGTATTTTGTATTTTGTATTTTTGTATTTTGTATTTTGTATTTTTGTATTTTGTATTTTTGTATTTTGTATTTTGTATTTTGTATTTTTGTATTTTTGTATTTTGTATTTTTGTATTTTGTATTTTGTATTTTGTATTTTTGTATTTTGTATTTTTGTATTTTGTATTTTTGTATTTTTGTATTTTGTATTTTTGTATTTTTGTATTTGTATTTTTGTATTTTTGTATTTTTGTATTTTGTATTTTGTATTTTTGTATTTTTGTATTTTTGTATTTTTGTATTTTTGTATTTTTGTATTTTTGTATTTTTGTATTTTTGTATTTTGTATTTTTGTATTTTTGTATTTTTGTATTTTGTATTTTGTATTTTTGTATTTTGTATTTTGTATTTTTGTATTTTGTATTTTGTATTTTGTATTTTTGTATTTTGTATTTTTGTATTTTGTATTTTGTATTTTTGTATTTTGTATTTTTGTATTTTGTATTTTGTATTTTTGTATTTTTGTATTTTGTATTTTGTATTTTGTATTTTTTTTGTATTTTGTATTTTTGTATTTTTGTATTTTTGTATTTTTGTATTTTGTATTTTTGTATTTTGTATTTTGTATTTTTGTATTTTTGTATTTTTGTATTTTTGTATTTTTGTATTTTTGTATTTTGTATTTTGTATTTTTGTATTTTTGTATTTTGTATTTTTGTATTTTTGTATTTTGTATTTTTGTATTTTGTATTTTTGTATTTTGTATTTTGTATTTTTGTATTTTGTATTTTGTATTTTTGTATTTTGTATTTTTGTATTTTGTATTTTTGTATTTTTGTATTTTGTATTTTGTATTTTGTATTTTTGTATTTTTGTATTTTTGTATTTTTGTATTTTTGTATTTTTGTATTTTTGTATTTTTGTATTTTTGTATTTTTGTATTTTTGTATTTTTGTATTTTTGTATTTTTGTATTTTTGTGCTTTTGTTCTACGACCGATATCAGCAGGCACCACCACCAGCGAGAATCACCGATGCCGTTGTCGACTTTATGTCGCCGTGCAATGCGTGCAAAATACATCTTTGTCGTGTGCTCTCTCTCACTGCAGACAGCTCAAACATCGAATCTCGATTAAACAGCTTCCAGCAGCCAGCCGTGTCATAGACTGTAGGAAGGTCGTCTGATGTAAAGTCGTTTTTACGACGGCTTGCAATTTAATACGAAACGTGCCTAGAATTTTACATGCAAAAGTTTGTTCTTTTGCTTTTTTATAAGCAAATAGAAGATACGATTCGCGAGTGATATGTTTGAAAGAGTTTTGTAAATTGCAATAGAAATGTCTCGTGATAAGACGACAGATTTATAACTTGCAAATTAAGTGGTTATATGATTACCAAACTTCTTCACACGGTGTCACCTCTTCACTTGAGAAAAACACAACAAGACAAAGTTTTTGCATAACGATCCAAGTGTTGGCACGATAGGCAACAACAATAAAGTAGTAGACACCTTCGCGCGCGGTCGTTGGTCTGATGAACATAACTTTGGCCTGTAGTTTGTTGTGACTTTTTGGTTCGCGAGGTTTGCTGACTTTTTTTGTGTCGCAACGTGCACGGGTGACAAACTTATAAAGTTGGTTGCTGCAGACTTAAGCATTACAGCAGCAGCTACTTTGCATTGAGTGCACTGCTGGGTTCTGGTACAGAGACTTGGAGCTAAATGGAACAGACTAGGTCAACATTCGTAACATAATCCCGTGGAAAAGTCAAAGCCAAGTTTGTGTGAACACATTTCGGAAATTCGATCGTTCAACGTGGTGAGGTATAGGGTAATTAGGGGTAAAGCTAATCCTGGCTATTATTTTGCACGGCAACATCTGATATGGTTGTTGGTTTGTTCTGAACACCTTGACATAAATTAAATTATATCGTGTTTCACTTCAATCATGTTTTGCTGGTCAGAAGTAAACCTGTTTGTGTTTGTTCTAAGTCGTTCGCAAAGTCAGAACAGCCAGCCTTTCATCACTGATAACAACAATGTCTTTCTTTGATGAATTAGTATAGACTAGACAAACACGCGTGGTCTAACAAGGAAATCGAAAGGGACATGGCGGTATACAAAACTGTGAACATCGTTTCGCACCACAATCAACAGGTTGTAAAGTATGGTACAGGCACTTTGAAGACTCAAAAGGGGGAGAACGAATTCATATCTAATCGTCACTGCTGGGCTTGGCCAGGTTGGACCGCGTGGAGCTGTTGCTGCTGCTACTACAGACACGCTCCAGTGCGATAAAATATCTATGCCGTTGGACTTGGGGGCAACCTGGTGGAGGTTTGCAAAATAAAGTAAAAAATAAAGAATGATTACATTACGTTACCTTCGCGGACGGTGCAATGCTTTTTTGAGCGTAGAAAATAAATTACAGGCGCCAGTTGATTGTGTAACTGTCGAACCTGTCTATAAATCACTGCTCAAGTACGCATATTTTTGATACAGTTAACCCAACCAACGTAAGCTTTGTTATTGCTATGGATTACTTATTATACTGGATTGGACGATATTTTCAATCTCAACCGAATTTTCAAAACAAAAGCATGTTTACGTTCCAGTATCATAGTGATCTAAACTCATCCGTCGATGTGCCTTTCGAGTAGCTATGCCAATGGAAGGACTTTTTGAAGCGATATGATCTTCCGACTGCTCGACCACGGCCAAAATCGACATTTAACAATAATAGTTTAAAAATGGTCTCGGACCATTCGGCCCTGCCTAAAGATTGATGATAAAAATCACGGTTCATGCTTCCCCTCGAATTGAGACTGCGCAGTCATTTTCAAATGAAATGTTTAATTCTTGATTTATTGGCATCATCCGATAAAATGACGGTGTTTCCATATTGTACAGATGAATCACCTAAGCCAAATGATTCTGTAACAATGATCTCATCACTTCCTTTCTCGAAAAAAATAATATTCAAAACAATATTGTGTCACCAGAGACAACGAACCTCTACTTACGTTAACAATAATTACTTTCTTCAATTATTACCGCCCAACCATGGTAGTGTCAACAAAGTAGAGTCGTATAAATTGTACTGACAACAGCGTGACGACCAACGCATCGCACACACGAGCCGTCACAACACGTGTCCGCGCGATACGCAATAGGATTCCACCGCCACCGGCTGGGGCAAGACAAATTTGCATAATCGCATTCGCGCCCGCACGGTTCTCAGCGCTGGACGACGTCGCCCCGAAAAAGGCACACCAGGAATTCAAAGCCAGCCAGCCAGTCAGTTTTACCTGTCATGTGGGGTGCGTCACTTTGCTACTCCTCATTCATTTTGGTCATGTAAAGCACGTTGCAGAGATCCGAAACACCGGGAAGTCGTACCTCTAAAAGGCAAGTGCTGCTCAAAAGTGCCGCCTCCGTCGCGAAACAAAGTCGTCTGAGAGGGTTCGACAACGGCGAAAACACCGAAAAGCTTCAAATTATGACGCCTCATTAAGGCGGACTTAGGTTTTTTTTTCCGAATCTGGGTTTTTGGTCAGAAAGACACGGTTAAACGCGAGAGACCAACAATCTTAACCGACAGGAAATGATGAGGAGGGATAAAAAGGAAAGAACGACTCGGAGCAATTCTCTGTGATTTGACAAATAAATATTTGTTCATGTAAAAATAAACATTATTCAGCAACATTTAGTGAATCTATGACATTTCCCTGAAACCCACATTCCCGAAAAGACATTTCCCCGAACGCCACATCTCCGAAAAGACACTTTCCCGAAATTTCATTTACCCGAAAATCATTTCCCCGAATGGCCACATCCCCGAATGGCGACTTCCCCTAAAAACCATTTTCCCGAATGGCCACTTCCCCTAATTTTCTACATCCCCGAAAATCATTTTCCGAATGACCATATCCCCGAACGGCCATTTCCCTGAACGCCACTTCCCCGAACCCGGTCAGGCGGGTATGCCCGTTGCCCAGAACCGCGCGCGCGGTTCTGGACAACGGGCATACCCGCCTGATCGGGTTCGGGGAAGTGGCGATCAATGAAGTATCATGTCCACAGTTTTTTACGAGCGTTTTATTCCAGCTTCACTTAAATTTTGAATATTTTCCAAGTCTGTGGAGTTAAAGGATTCGAATTCCGGATTCTGAGATTTAGTTACTCCAACTGCCTTTCAAAAAGAACTGACTCCGCCGCATTCAACAAAAACTCCGACTATGACAAATTATGTAGAGAAGGAGAACATCTTGACCGAAACGAAACGAAACTATTGGCACTACGCCCCCCGGGGCATGGCCTTCCTCTAACGTGGGATTTCTGCTCCAGCGCCTCTGACGAGACAGGAGAAACCGGGACCGACGTTTTACTTCACCATCCGATAGAAGCTCAGTGGATAAGGCGGGAATCGAACCCGCGTCTCATAGCATCATCGGGATCGGCAGCCGAAGCCGCTACCCCTGCGCCACGAGACCCACATCTTGACCAGAGTACATATTTCTAATGAACAAATCTAAATAGCTGCGTGCTGCTTAATACATTTGCCTATTTTTCTCATTTCGTCGCAGTCGAGCTAACTTGTCGTACGTCGATTTTGGGCCAAATTAAATTAAGAAAGCCATTTTGGGCAGCTCACAATGCCTCATCTTTTGACCTACATAGATACCCAAAATTCGATTTCAATTCAATTCGTCTCGTGCTAACTTGACACACTCTGAAAATTGCTGTAAGTGCGACAACTGGCCAAAGAAATTTCAGATCAGAATGCGTTTGACACACGTACATGCCCGACTACCGTGAACGTTTGTAATTATAACTCGGGACCTCAGCAACCAAATTCAAACAAATTCAGGACAATGCACAGAATGGCCAACCAAATAAAACGTGTTTGTTATTGTTTACATAGCGTGTTCTATTTTTCGTTTATTCAAGGTCAAACACTAACACGCGTTTTTCTCGGAACGTCAAAAAGCGACAAACGACAAGATAGCACGACAGCGTCGTGTGATACATTGATCATTTCGCTTTTTTGCATTTAGTTGAAAATCAAAATACAGTCCAGACTCGGTTATCCAAAGGCCTTGTCAAAAGTTCACTTCGGGTAATAACCCTTAAACTACTTTAAAGTGATTTAGTAATTTTATACCCAAAGTGGCCTTGTCAAAAGTTCACTTCGGGTAATAACCCTTAAACTACTTTAAAGTGATTTAGTAATTTTATACCCAAAGTGGCGGTGATGAAATATTCAAAAAAAGTGTATTTTGTAATTCAATAATCAACTATTTAGATTTAACTAAAAAGTTAAACAAAATCTAGAACAAACTGATTCCTGCGCTTCGAGTCGTCGCTTAAAGATATCGTTGCTGTGCAATCTTTACCACGTGGATACCGTTTTGGAAAATTGTGCTTTGCTGAAAATTGCCCACACAAAAAAAAAAACTTTTTTATTGAACGTGGATGATCTCGAAACCACGTGGTTTATGAATGGCCTTCTTCGGTTATCTGTTTTCTATTTTTTCCATATTTAATATTAAGAGAGTTTAATATTAAGGTCATACTTTTGTAAAAATATCCCTAAAAAACAATTTAGTTTATATCTAAGTTAATATCATTCGGGAAATGTGTAAATTCGGGAAAACGACAGTGCGGTAAAATGGCCATTCAGGTAAATTACATTCGGGGATATGGAATTTTCGGGAAAATGATTTTCGGGGATGTGGAAATTTCGGGAAAATGATTTTCGGGGATGTGGAAATTTCGGGAAAATGATTTCCGGGGAAATGGCACTTTCGGGTAAATAATTTTCGGGAATGTGGAATTTTCGGGGAAATGATTTTCGGGGATATGGGATTCGGGGATGTGGGATTCGGGAATAAGGGATAAAACCCATTTAGTTCTGATAAATCAAAAAAGTCAATTCATTTTGTCAACTAAACATAAATAAACAACCCAGTTTCATCGGTTTTATCCCTTATCCCCGAATCCGACTTTCCCGAATCCCATATCCCGAATCCCATATCCCCGAAAATCATTTCCCCGAAAATTCCACATCCCCGAAAATCATTTCCTCGAAAGTGCCATTTCCCCGAAAATCATTTTCCCGAAAATTCCATATCCCCGAATGTAATTTACCTGAATGGACACATAACCGAATGGTTATTTCCCAAAAATTAAATTGTCCCGAAAGATAACCTAGATATAAAATAAATTGTTTTTTTTTTCAGGGATATTTTTACAAACGTATGACCTTAATATTAAATTCATTTTTTTTTCTTATTTTTTACGTCAAATTCGACTTCTGCGACCAACCCTTTTTAGTCAAATCTAAATAGTTGATAATTGAATTATAAAAATCATTTTTTGAATATTTCATCACCGCCATTTTGAATTTAAAATTTCTAAATCACTTTAAAGTAGTTAAAGGGTTATACTTGTCGAGCTTAAGCCAAAAAAAGGACGACTAAAAAAATGGTTTGTTATTCGATTATCCGTAGTGAACTTTTGACAAGGCCTTCGGAAAAACGAGTCTGGACTGTATTTTGATTTTCAACTAAATACAGTTTTTGGCGAAATGTTCAATGTATCAAATCGACGTTGTCGTGCTGTCTTGTCGTTTGTCGCTTTTTGACGTTTCGAGAAAAAACGAGTTTACCTTGAATTAAAGAAAAATTGAGCACGTTTTGTTTGGTTGACGTTTGGTTATAATTACAAATGTTTACGGTAGTCGAGCTCTTACTTGTGTGATACGCGTTCTGACCTGAAATTTCTTTGGCCAGTTGTCACAGTCGGAGTTTTTGTTGGATTCGGTGGAGTCAGTTCTTTTTGAAAGGCAGTTGGAGTAACTTAATTTTAGAATCCGTAGTTCGAATCCTTTAACTCCGCAGACTTAGAAATTATTAAAAATTCAGATGAAGCTCGGAATTTTTTGAACTTTCAACGGGCATACCCGCCTGACTGGGTTCGGGAAAATGGCCGTTCGGGGAAATGGCCGTTCGGGGATATGGTCATTCGGGAAAATGATTTTCAGGGATGTGGAAAATTAGGGGAAGTGGCCATTCGGGGAAACGGTTTTTAGAGGAAGTCGCCATTCGGGGATGTAACCGTTCGGGGAAATGGATTGTTCGGCGAAGTGATTTTCGGGTAAATGACATTTCGGGAAAGTGTATTTTCAGAGATGTGGCATTCGGGGAAATATCTTTTCGGAAATGTGGGTTTCGGGGAAATATCATAGATTCGTTTGATCCACCTGGATAAACTTTTTCTTACGTTTTCATTTACTTTATTCACCTGCAACTTTAAAGGAGTCGCATGGTACAGTAGGGTGTAATATCAAAATCGATTTTCCAGCACAGCAATTTTTCAGTTCCTTTTGGGGTCCTAAACAACTCCCCAAAGTTTGGGCACGATTGGATTAGTCCTCACTTTGCGCAAAGCGATTCAATTTTCCATATAAATTTGTATGGGAAAAACCAATTTTTTTAATTTTGATATTTATAAAATCCACGTTTCAAGCTGTACTAAAACCGGATTCATATTCAAATGCTCTGGAAGGTGCTCTACAACTTTCCCGAAGAGAGTATGGTGCTAGCATGTCCCTAAGAGAAGATACAGCGTCCTCAAAACTCGTCTAAAACGTGATTTTCGAGCAAAAAACACATTTTAGACGAGTTTTTAACACGCTGTATCTTTTTTTTAGGAGCAAGTTAGCACCATACTCTCTTCTGGAAAGTTGTAGAGCACCTTCTAGAGCATCCGAATATGAATCCGGTTTTAGTACAGCGTGAAACGTGGATTTTATAAATATCGAAATCCAAAAAAATGGTTTTTCCCATACAAATTTATATGGAAAATTGAATCGCTTTGCGCAAAGTGAGGACTAAACCAATCGTTCCCAAACTTTGGGGAGTTGTTTAGGACCCCAAAAGGAACTGAAAAATTGCTGTGCTCGCTAAATTTGGACAACTTTATTTTTTTCCATACAACCATATTACACCCTAATGGTACAGCCATCCCACGTATTCGGAACACCCACAAATTCGGAAAACTTTTGTGGTAATTTGTCAATAGGATGCAAAATGCAACTTTTCTGTCATCCCTGCTATTTTTAGGACCATTATTTGGACATTCTCTTGCTATTTCACTAGCAAAATTAATACTATTAAAACAAAAAATCTAATTTCAGGACTATTTTATCCAGAGCAGGAAAACACTGCCTCCAAATTGCCTGTTCCATAATTGTGGAATGTTATTGTGCCTCCCACAATTGTGGAACACCTAAATTTAATTGACGACCTGTATCTCCAGAAAATTTCAACAAATCAGGATGCATCGGGTTGCATTCGACATGTATTTTCTATACTTTGACCAAAAATATTAATATCAAGACAACGTGACCTACCGGTTCCGGAAATCCAGAACATCCGAAATGTATATTTTTTACTGTTTTTCACGTATATGCGATACCGTTACACTTACGATAGTTGATCCATCGATACATAAAACATACAAAAAACACAATATACGATGGACAGAATCACTCTGGATTGTTACTGGCCACACTGGGTAACCTGGAACCGGTTCCCAGGTACCAGATGAACAACCAACTTGACTTTTTGGTGAAAACCGATCAAACATGCAACAGCACATCAAACTTCGTGAAATCGAAAGATGCGTCAATCTACGATCATACCGTGGTTCGCTGACCCATCCTGGCCATTCTGGAATCGGTTATTGATGGCCCCTTGGGGACGTTTCCGGAATATGCGATAAAACCTATCATTCGACATATCAAACTTCTTGAAAAAGCACCAGCATAAACACAATGGAAAAAGGATTCAATAAAAAAATGCCGAAACATGGTTGCAGACCATTGATTTGTATACATCAAACGCTTCGTTTTTGCACTAGGAATCATAATCCGATTAAAAATCACACTGCATGGACCGGTGTCTGGAGTACGGGAAGATCCAGATTTCATGAACTTTAGATAAATGTATAGATACGATAGCTGATTCCCTTTCTTTAACATTAAATCGTCATGTATATCAATCCTGGAACAATATAAAATCACCATAAGACTCATCGGAACCGGTGGAACTCCAGTGGCCACATCTGGAACTGGTATTTATCAAACATCGTTAACTAGTCATATCAAACTTCTTGATTTTAAAAGCCAAGCTGAAAATTGAATACCTAACTTTTCAAGAGCGTAACATCTTTTTCAAAGATTTCATACGTTCAACTTTGCCGCCAAATCGATCAGATAATCCGTTCTCAAGGTACAGAGTATTGATTATTTGAATAGCACTTTTGTATGGACAGCTTCCTAAATTATATGAAGACTTGTAGGAACAAACTAATGATGCAAAATGTATTGTCTGGTCATAGAGAAAGTACCTTCAAAATTTCATTTGTTCAATGTGAAATGTTATGTTAAGTTGTTCTAAATTCATGGCAATTCAATCATTCCAAATTTTAAAAAATAAATAATCAAAACACCGAAAATTCACTCAACCTCGCAGAGAATTGATCCGCTCTGATTTGCATAAACCTTTTTCAGCAAATCAACGGTTTTGTTAGCAAAACGTTCCTACACAAGTACATATACATGGTGGCGATCCAAATCCCAAAATAAAATTCCCTGACTTTTCCCTGACCTCTCCAGACCACCATTTTTTTATCTTCTATTTTTTACTAACATATTGTTTGGAGCGTTTTTATGGTTTCATGCATTTTCCTTTTTGAATATTGGAAATTTAAGATATTGAAAAACTTCAATGACTCTTTTATTTTATTTTTTTAAAGATGGATTCTGCAAAAAAAAACAAAATTGATGCCTTTTGCCGAATTTTCAAACGAATTAGGTCGATGCCATTTTTGATTGTGTTTTTATAAAAAATAAACTAAAAGTTTTGGTCTCCACTTGAAAAAATATGTAATTTTGCCGAACCTTAAGATTTTAAAAAACTAAAAAACTTAGAAAAATATACAATTAAATGTGAATTTTTCAAGTACATGTTTACGGTTTTAAAAAAGATCTAGGTCTTTTTCAACAATTTTTGTATTTAAAGTTAACGGTTTTCTGGATATTTGAAGAAAACATTTTCTTAAATATTTTTTTTAAATATTTTTGCTATGAAATTAAAAAAAATGTCTACCTTGACCAGAGCCTAAAGTACAACTTGCTCGAGCTTTTCAAAAAGTCATTATTTATCAAACTTAGATATTTGGGTGTATTGGAATAGATTTCAAATTTAAGCTCAATCTGACCACGGGAACTCCTCCTTGTAAACCCTTGAATGTTGTTTGGGAAAAATATGTAAAATGTAGTTGTACAATCCCTATGAAATCTCGGATGCTGGATCTTAATAAAAGTTGAAACAACTTTTCCGAAGAGACCATATTTTATAAACTCTTGAACACTCTCAAATTTCTTTATTCAGGGTTGTTACAGAGAATTCGAAAAAAAAAATCCGCGCCATCCCGAAACCCAATCAACGCAAAATCCGCGTCATTTCAAGATAAATTATTATGCGGCAAACATACAAAAGAGTATCATAATAAATTCAATTTTGTAACTCAGAACACAGAATCTTGAAACGCTGAAAATGTATTTTTGCTAGGATTAGGTATTTGGCAAAAAAATAAAAAAATTCAACATTTAGAAGTTTAGATCTAAAAATCTAAATAAAGAAAAATAATAAAAATTAAAAATTATAATAAATCCTCGATCTTGAGATTTTAAATTTAAGATACAGTTCATACTCGATAATCTTACCAAAGCGTCACTTAGAAAAATCGAAGAAAATTTTCCTACATCTTCTTCTCAAAATGTCTCTAACCGAAAAAAAATAACTCCAAAAATACTTCAAATTTTATCAGGTTTTCTGTAATCTGAGATGGTAACAAAAATCAAGAATTTAAGAATTTAAGAATTTAAGAATTTAAGAATTTAAGAATTTAAGAATTTAAGAATTTAAGAATTTAAGAATTTAAGAATTTAAGAATTTAAGAATTTAAGAATTTAAGAATTTAAGAATTTAAGAATTTAAGAATTTAAGAATTTAAGAATTTAAGAATTTAAGAATTTAAGAATTTAAGAATTTAAGAATTTAAGAATTTAAGAATTTAAGAATTTAAGAATTTAAGAATTTAAGAATTTAAGAATTTAAGAATTTAAGAATTTAAGAATTTAAGAATTTAAGAATTTAAGAATTTAAGAATTTAAAATTTAAGAATTTAAGAATTTAAGAATTTAAGAATTTAAGAATTTAAGAATTTAAGAATTTAAGAATTTAAGAATTTAAGAATTTAAGAATTTAAGAATTTAAGAATTTAAGAATTTAAGAATTTAAGAATTTAAGAATTTAAGAATTTAAGAATTTAAGAATTTAAGAATTTAAGAATTTAAGAATTTAAGAATTTAAGAATTTAAGAATTTAAGAATTTAAGAATTTAAGAATTTAAGAATTTAAGAATTTAAGAATTTAAGAATTTAAGAATTTAAGAATTTAAGAATTTAAGAATTTAAGAATTTAAGAATTTAAGAATTTAAGAATTTAAGAATTTAAGAATTTAAGAATTTAAGAATTTAAGAATTTAAGAATTTAAGAATTTAAGAATTTAAGAATTTAAGAATTTAAGAATTTAAGAATTTAAGAATTTAAGAATTTAAGAATTTAAGAATTTAAGAATTTAAGAATTTAAGAATTTAAGAATTTAAGAATTTAAGAATTTAAGAATTTAAGAATTTAAGAATTTAAGAATTTAAGAATTTAAGAATTTAAGAATTTAAGAATTTAAGAATTTAAGAATTTAAGAATTTAAGAATTTAAGAATTTAAGAATTTAAGAATTTAAGAATTTAAGAATTTAAGAATTTAAGAATTTAAGAATTTAAGAATTTAAGAATTTAAGAATTTAAGAATTTAAGAATTTAAGAATTTAAGAATTTAAGAATTTAAGAATTTAAGAATTTAAGAATTTAAGAATTTAAGAATTTAAGAATTTAAGAATTTAAGAATTTAAGAATTTAAGAATTTAAGAATTTAAGAATTTAAGAATTTAAGAATTTAAGAATTTAAGAATTTAAGAATTTAAGAATTTAAGAATTTAAGAATTTAAGAATTTAAGAATTTAAGAATTTAAGAATTTAAGAATTTAAGAATTTAAGAATTTAAGAATTTAAGAATTTAAGAATTTAAGAATTTAAGAATTTAAGAATTTAAGAATTTAAGAATTTAAGAATTTAAGAATTTAAGAATTTAAGAATTTAAGAATTTAAGAATTTAAGAATTTAAGAATTTAAGAATTTAAGAATTTAAGAATTTAAGAATTTAAGAATTTAAGAATTTAAGAATTTAAGAATTTAAGAATTTAAGAATTTAAGAATTTAAGAATTTAAGAATTTAAGAATTTAAGAATTTAAGAATTTAAGAATTTAAGAATTTAAGAATTTAAGAATTTAAGAATTTAAGAATTTAAGAATTTAAGAATTTAAGAATTTAAGAATTTAAGAATTTAAGAATTTAAGAATTTAAGAATTTAAGAATTTAAGAATTTAAGAATTTAAGAAAATAAGAATTTTTTTTTGTTCCTTGAACCTCCGGCTGTTAGCTCATTAATAAAGATAAATAATAATAATAATAATAACAATATTTTTTTGTTCTTTTCATTGTTTTTTTTGTTCAGATTTTTTTAAATTTTTATTTAAAAGCTTTGGATCTTTATCTTTTACATTTTTTAAATATATTTTTTGGGTTTTTTTAATACTATTTTTCTAATTTTATTTCCAAATTTCTGAATAATTCAATTTTGAATGTTGGAGCTGAACTTTTTTTTAATGTTTTCATTTTTTTTTCTTCAACGGAATCGACGTAACACCTTTTAATGTGGCCCTCTTAAAACTTTCGGTTTCGTCAACGGATCCACAGGCGTGTATCGTTCTTTTTGCGACAAGACTCCTGTGTGGCAGACATTTTTTCTTCGAGAATGTTTAAATAAAAAAAATATTTCTACTGGTTGAATCCTATCTAAAATTCAAAGGCCAGCTTCTGTTACGTCCAATCAAGCTCATATTTTTGATATAAACACAGTACACCCACATCCTAATGTCTGTATCTTCGAGAAAAGTTTAAAACATGATTAAGATTCACAAGATTAAAATTGAATGTATCCAGTATAAAAGAACACTAAATAAGGGTAAAAAAAATACTCAAAACTTAAAAGAAATTAAATATTTAGAGTCAGTATGTTTAAAAATAAGTTGAGTGTAGTAAAACTTTTATTTAAGAAATCCTCAACAACACATTTGAAAAAAAAAAAATCTCTTCATAATTTTCATCTTCATCTTTCGACGTTTCTTATTGAGAAAATAAAAACAAGTAAGAAAATTCAATTAAAAAGAAAACGAAGTTTTTGCACTCAACGAAAAAAAAAACAGAAAATTATCCTGATTGTTAACAATATTTTTCTTTTAAAGTTGAAAGTAATTTTATTTCTCCCAATATTTTTTTTATCAAAATTGCTACCGCGCGAGATCCGCGCCAACTTCGCGCCGTCCGTAACAACCCTGTTTATTCCATAAATTTTTGTTTTATTTCTTTAATTCTTGAATTTATTTTTTTAATTTTTAATTTCATTTCACCATCACTATTTTGCTTACATTTTAGATTACACAAAATTAGATTACTTTGGATCATTTTTAAATCATTGTTCAGTTTAATTTTGAGAAAAATATAAATTTAGATAACGAATACAAACGTGAAATTTTGGAAAAATTTCTAACCTTACATTTTTTCAGAATTATAGAATAAGAATTTAAAAAATTAAGAAATCAACAATTCCAAAATATCAGATTTTTTTTTAAAATTTAGAATCTTTGAGCTTTAGAATTTTAGATTTTTTTTTTAATTTTCAAAAGTTCGAATTTTTTAACCTTAGATTTTTTTTATCATTTAATCTTTCTCACAAAATGTATGATTTTCTCTGTGGTCCCTATATGCAGAGCAAACGACCAATTTTAGAAAAAATCTCTGAGGATGGTGGGGCAACTGCCTCGTATTGTCCCACCCTGTGTGCGCCAGTAATTTGTAATTTTCAACAAAGCAAATCCTAAACATATTGCAAACTTAAGCATTTTTTATATAGAGTTTTGCGTTCCTTTCGGACTGACCAATATAAAAAAATAAATATTATTAATGTTGCAAAGTTTGGCCTGGAAGACATTCAAATACATCATCAAGGGCGAATTTTCAAAAAGAAATGAAATTTTGTAGTAATATTTTTAAGATCATCAAAATTCCCTGACCCAGCTTAAAATTCCCTGACTTTCCCTGACTTTTCCAGGTCAAATAAAATTCCCTGACAATTCCAGGTTTTCCCTGACTTTTCCAGAAATCGACACCAATTATAATAATAAGTTAAAATCAGATTTGGTGAGATGGCGTCTTAAAGACGTGCTGGCGCGCGGCGAAGGCCCGACTAATTTACCGCGTTAGCTCCGGACTAGATCGAAACGAGAGAGTGCTTTGTCCTAGCCTCGGCGTGATTCCTTCGTAATTTGTACCACATTCCGTACTGTGAAGTTGCTATTTAATTCCCACCAAGTGTGCCCCATCATGACACTTGCCATGATGACGTTCGGGGGTGGTTTCCCGGAATGTGGCCTCGTTTCGCGCGGAATGGGTACGTTACGGCGACCTAATATTTTGATGACTTTGCATCCTTACTGATTGTTATCGACAAAATTGTTTTACCCGGCCAGGTACACAAATGGTCACGGAACGGATCCGTGGTGTTGGCGGGTGACGTAACACAAGTCGCGTTTCATACCTGAATGCCAGCACTTCGACGCCACGCATGCGTCGGATGATGGAGACATCGCTTAGTTCACTTCCCCTGTGGAGTAGAAGAGAAGAAAAGGACACGTCAAAAGGATGTTGACATACACTAATGAATCATGCTGGCTGTCATCGCTATTAATAACGGTGATAGTGAACAGTAATATTAAAATTCTCAAACCTCTAACAAAGTTGAGGCAATCGATTAGTTGTTAATCTGAGTAGCAAATCATACTGTAACCTCCAAACATGGGAAGTGAGCAAAATAATTTGCATCCAACAGAACGCCGCAACTTAACTGGAACATGAAGCAAAGTTGCAAAAAAGTAAAACATTCAAGTTCAAGAATAGATCTACTTGTAGGAGACGTGGGAGTAACTCATCAAGGCTGCTGCTATAGAGAGCCATTTCCGACCGCCGACGACGACGCCTTCTGTCCGGGGCTAGGTGATGTGCCGGTTGGATTCCAAATAAGAACGTTCCTCTTTGAATATTGTACCCAGCAGTAGGTAGGCAAAAAAATACTGGTGCGAGAATGTTATAACGTGGTTATGAGTAAGAATTATTATTCGCCAACCACGCGTTTAGCTTTGTTGATATCTTTTTGACTTGCCGTTCGTTTGCTTTACCTTCATTCATTCATTCATTCATTCATTCATTTGCGAATTCTTGAATCCTGCTATGAACACACAAGGTGACGAGGCACTATGGGGTATTTCCATATAAGCGAGCGGCCAAAAATATTTTTTTGCTTTTTTAGGACTTTTTTGTGTTGTTTGTACTTAGTATAATGAAAACAAATGAATTTTGATATTTTTCAAAAAAAAAGTTTAATTTTCGATTTTTTCATATATTTGAGGCCACATGCATTAAAGTGGTGAATTTTAATATTCGTGCTCTGTCTATTTGATGCACGGAATGGCGGTTTATGCTATGTTAAAGTTTCTGATTTACGTTCAATCTCCCTCCCCTTTTCTTGAGTTAAAATCCACCTCTCTTTGAAGACCCCCTCCCCTCCAATTAAAATTTGATTTTTGCGGTGTTTTAGAATTTTAGACGGTTTATTTTATGGAACATTGTATGGATTCTCGTCCACGTTTTTGGTTGATCCACTTGCAAAATTCACGTTTTCCACGATAAATTCTTCTAAATCAAAATCACTATGTAACCGATTGTCGTTAGATTACTTAAAATATGAACTTCTTCTATGGGCTTTTGTATATTTCGTTTTGAAGCTACAGAACAGCATGCGTAGTTTTTCTCTGTGGTTTTTCCTGAGTTGATCATGTGATGGTTCTGCAATGTTGTAATTCTTACAAATATACTCGAAAGCAGTTCTCACGTTTTCAGAATAGTGCTTCGTTATATCGTACAGGGACACTACGGTATTATTATCCATACTTTCAAAAGAACACAACAACGAACTGATACGAATATTCGACGAATCGTTTCTGTAAAATACTTAGAATAGGAATGTCTAATTTTATTAAACGTACCTAAGTACCAACAAAGTCATTAATATCAAATCAATTTCAAAACATACATAGCAGGTACGTCATTTCTGCCTCCGCAGGTAAATAATGTGATTTTAACCAAGCGTATACGCGAAATCATTAATTTCCTTGCATGAATCAAAATGTTCAAAATGGCAGAACTCAAAAAGTGCACATAAGTGCACTTTGAAATTTGGAGACAAGTTAAGACATGGTTCAAATTTTAAGCTGCAAAATTTTCAGATCGCACAAATGCACACAAAAAAAGTACTCCATCAACAAAGTTGAAAAAAACTAAATTTTGAAAAAAAATCCATCTCTTTTTATTTTTATTATTTTTTTTGCCTGTAAAAGTGTGTTTTGTAAAATATTATTGAAAAGTTGAATCAATTACCTTTCTGAATATATATAATGATGCAGGAAAAATAACATAAACAGCTACACAGTACAACTATGAAAAATAATCATTTTTTTGTCAAAAAACATGTTTTTTCTTACCATTTTCGCCTTTGAAGGTCTGCAATTCAGTGAATTTTGAACCTACAACTTTCAAACTCCGGATTTTTCTTAGTTAGAATGTTTATTTTCGAAAAAAAAAATACAAAAAAAATAATTAGAGTATGTCGGTTTTTCGATTTATGGCCGCCTGAAACCCCATAGTGCGAGGGTGGGCCGTCGCCAGACGACACGTAAGAGATATTTTATTTAGGGAAAACTGTACAGAGCTTCAGAAAGCTCAAATATTTAGCTTTCTGAAGCTCTGTACAGTTTTCCCTAAATAAAATATTTCTTACGTGTCGTCAAATTATTCGCAAAAATGAAAACAACATGGTCATACATACTCATAACTGAAAATGTATTTTTCTTTAGCTGCTCAAATTTTCGTACAATCCAGCTCATATTTGGGATTTTGGACCATTCATACCGGAAATTCAATTATCTATTGGAAGAAGTAAAGTCCAATTTTAATGCCTCTAAGCATTTCATGAAAGTTTACCAAAAGTACAATAGTAATATTTGTGTTAATCTTTTAATCGTTCCATGATTTGTCACCTTAAGGGATTACATACATGTAGAAAATCACAAAATTTCATATTACAGGAAATTCACTAAATTTACTAAAAAGATGATGTAACTGAGTAAGAGACGATATCTCGAGATGGGATGGACCAAATTGGCTAAGATTCGGGGTGAAGACTCAAGACGTGCGTGCATGACTTTGCCCACTATTGAAATTTTTCTTTTTTTAATACAAAAATCAAAAACTGACGTTGTTTATATGAAAAACACAAAAATTTTATCTTTTTTTAAATTAGGATTTTGAAAATTGGCCTTCGTAATGCACACAGGACCGGTTTAATGAGTCTTCACCAAAATTTTGAGCTGATTTGGTCAAAGCAGTGTTGAGATATTGTGGCACCCGCCCAAGTAGCACACTTTATTCGCCAAGAGATTTCCGAACTGCTTGTTGAACTCGTTTACTATGTTTTCCCAACGTCCCTGAGGACTCTTGAACGCTGGAAAAAGCGCACGTTTTTCTGTTGTTGAGCATCTCTTCATCCGTCAGAAATGTGCGTGGTTTAAGTTAGTTTTGCATCATTGCATAGAGAACGTTTGTAAAACATGTCATAAGAACTCTTGACTATAAGATTCTGAATTGGGTTTGGTGAACGTTGTTAGAACCTTTTAACAACATCCTGCCTTTAAGATTCAGAAGTGAGTTAGGAAAACGTTTTGAGAACCGTCCAAGAACATATTGTGGCAGACAAGAAATTTACAGAGGCTTTTCATAGTATACGTCCCAAGTTTTCGCTTTAAATATATTTATCTTTATTTTAAACTTTATTTGTAAGTAATGTCACTTTACGATACTTTAACTACTAGTTTTGTGATTTGTCAGTTTTGATAGGGATACGATGGATAACAAAAATATCAGCAAAAAAAATCATTCAATTTCATTATTATGCTTATGGAGATATTTTTTTTCAATTTTTAAGTACTAATCAACATCGTTTGCTGCTATATAATACTCTGCTGCTGGTTCCCCCTGGTGGCTGCATTTTCAGTTTTCCTTTTTTTGATGAAGAATCCTTACGGCAAGTATCGAACCCTCGATCACTCCAAATGTTAAGTCCAGGCGCGCGTCTGCTTCTTTCCACGAGGGGTTATGTTGGATGAGCAGGCCTAAACGTCAATTAGAAGTCTGCGGTCATCTAGCTTTTACCAAGTTCACTAACAGTTTGCTAAAACTTCCCTTGAAAATAAGCTGTTTCTATTTTTAGAACTATCTGTGCTTGTTTCGTCAACATGTTCTTTCTCGGTTTTTAAAACACGAAGACAAACTTTACATTAACAACTTGTTTACGAGAAATCCCAGCTGAAGCCAAAGGTCAAATCTACTATGCTATCATGTTTAGCAAACTGAAATGAAACATCATGTCTACAAATGTCATTTTGCTCTCCGAGTTCTACAAGCATGTTTCATTTAAGTCAGAATAAACTTCAAAATGAACTTTTCGTAATCCGTTGCTAGATTTGGCATTTATGTTACACAAAAAAAAACTTCTTTTTGAAACTGGTTTTTTGATCAAAATTTGAACAAATTACAAATTGTTATGACACTAGTTCAATAATTAACGTATAAAAACGCTTGTGCAGCAATTGTTCAACAAAAAAATAAAAAGCGATGTTCTTCTTGCTACTTGGGCGTTTTTGAAACTGCTAACTTAAAATAGCTATGTCTCGGCAATGGTACATCTAAATGTCTTCTTATTTATTTGTTTAATAGATGTACATTTAAATGCCATGCAGAAAGATTATAAAAAAGTTTACATGTATGTAACCCCTTAACATGATTCTAAACAGGGAAAGCGGCAAAAATGAGAATTGAAACATTTTTTAAATTAAAACTGCAGCTCAAAAAAATAAAACGATAGGCACGAAAAGCTGCGTATTTTAATTGCGAATACTCAAAAAAGAATTCAATGTTATGAGAGATTATGAAATTTACAAAACTCTAGTAATAGTGACGTCAAGAATTACTTACATGTATTTCGATCTTCCTTTTGGAAAACCTTTGATGAATAAAAATTTTGATAATCTGGCAGTAAAATATAAAACTTTCAAATTAGTTGGATAAGAGTTTGACATTAAAGACGTTACTTAATCCACCTTAAAGTGGTTGGTGCCTTCTTCACGTTATTCACGTGAATATAGTTTCTTTTTTTTCCAAAATAATTTACTTCATGTACTCATAGCTTTTGATAGAGTTGCCAGATCTTCAATATTTTAGGCTCGTTGGAAAGGTGTTATTATTACCCATCTAACGATGTACCATGTACATCGATGTAGCGACTTATGGGACCCAAGGCGGATCGAATGATCCCAAAACGGACAAAATCGGTTCAGCCAGTACCGAAATAATCGAGTGACAATTCTTTGATCAACATCTCACCACTCACACAGACATTTGCTCAGAAAATGATTCTGAGTTGATATGTATACATGAAGTTGATTTTTTAGCCATTCCTCAATGAAGTGAGGAAGGCAAAAAGGGCCACCCTATGGCCTGGAATGCTTGGTGACAAAACCGGTTTGTGTAGTTTTGCCATAACCGGTGAAAGGAACTAACAGCAAGAACGCGCTTGGCTATGTGACCACATTCAAACGACGTACTTTGTTGATCAACAGCAAATTCAGCAACTGAAAAATACCCTTTTTTAACAAGAAAAAATACACGTGCTGATGATTACCCGCCACCACCAAGACCAAGTGGCCCCAGTATGTTATGACCTCATAAATGTGCGGTTGAACCAGGGAGAAAGTGGTCGCGGCAAAAGCAGAAAAGCCTACAACAGTTTTACCTATGTGTGTTTGTGGTTCAAATCGACGAACCAAAGCACAACAGGTTAGCAAGCATAAATAATATTTTTCACCCGTGACCCCATTAACTGAGATTTTTCCACCACCAGGCACAATGGACCATCAACAAACAACAACCCACGTTATTGTTCCGAAAAAGCAGAAGCAATTGCTATTTATGCTGTATTGGAGTGAGTCTGAGTACTCATCTCAACCGCAGACACACAAGATAACATAAAATTACACACACCTGTGTGTGTCTTTTTTAAACTTTTTAGCGCGGCATTAGAAGCACACATACAAACGAGCACACATACACACATGCGATGCCGAAGCGGAACAGTACCGCTATCTCGCTGCTTTTCGGGTATGATGAGCTCTACTTTTGCCATTTCTTGGTGCCGCCAAAGCGCGTGAGCTTTTGAAGTTTATCCTACGCTGATATTGAAACAATGCAAGTGAAATTAAATTCAACCTGTAGCACAGATGAAAAGAAAATTTACAGATACTTACAATATATTGATCAATCTGTTTGTGTTTTGCTTATACTATTATTTTTTGTAATTATATTTTGTTAATGTATATGGGTCATTCCATCTGAAGCCGAACAGCATTTGAAAATTACCCTCTCCGATCCTCCTCAAATTTGGCAGGGCTGTTGATACTATCAAAACATGCAAGAATCCCGAATTTCATCCAAATCGCACCACCCAGGAAAGGACGTAGAATTCATTCCCGAGATAAACATTTCAATTTATTTATTTGTTCTACCTGTATTTCGCAATTGCAAACTTTAAATGACGAATCTCAAACCACCCAATTTTTTTTATTTGACCTTACCATCGCATTCTCCGGCCAATTTTACATAAGAATCACTTGTCGACAGAAATGAATATGTTTCGTTCCAGAGTTATCGAATTTTAAAGTTTTGAGTATTTGAGATTATCTACATCGGCTGCATACGCCACATCTATTAGAAGCACTCAGGCGCGCTGATCAAAAATTGCTACCTGGTCATTTATTGGAATTAGATTTCATATTAAATAATCTTCAGCAAATTGAGCAAATATTAACTTGAAACACTATAAGAAACTGGAGTATAATCGCGAATGTTTATCTGCTAGAAAAAAAGAGATGAATTTCTGTGCTAACCCACAGGACAGAGCAATAACGACATACAGTGCAGGGCAGAATTGGATTCCGGCGGAACAAGCAGAAAAATGCAATTGATCTTGTAAGTAACACTGAACAAAAAGTGCACGATTGAGTAAAACATATGAATTAAAATGATTAAAATTTGTTAATACGTTGTATTCTCGTGAAAAACGATCACAAGGAGTAGGAAAAGGATTTGTGGAAAATGTAAAGATGAAAAATGTAAGAAAATCACAAGCATTGCTACTAACTAAATTTCAAGTTTCTATTTATCTATCACATAGAAATAACTGTATTTTTTTTTTATTTCATTTAAGTACTTGGTAACGAATGATCAAATTTCGGTTATCGTCACCATAAATTTAAAAAAGTTTGAAATACTTTCGAAATACTTTTGAAATGTTTTAATTCATGCATGCTAACAATATGATCGGTAAAGATAAACAGAATGTACTCACTATGTACTTAATTTGCTTAAAATAACAAAAAAACACATTTTGTTAGTATACTGTATCTTTGGACATCATAATAAATGAAAATTGTGAAAATATGAACAAAATTCTGAAGTCCATAATCATGCTGTCTTTTGAGCCATGCGGCCTTTTGAGACGTTTTGCCTTCTAAGCAAAAGACAAAATTCGGCCTTCCAAGATTCTGCCTTTTGAGTTTCGGCTTTTTGAGGCAATCCTACAGTAGTATCAGTACACAAAAGAAAAAATTAAAAGTTTTGAAAGAAAAAATAAATTATTATTGTCAATAGAGGGATAACTTACCAGCAGTTGAGCTTTTTGATAGCACCCAAATCCGACTGCTTGGATCGCGCAATGACCATTTCTTCCGTAAGCCGGGCCATGGTTCTGTGTCCGATCCCACACAGGAATCTCCGGCTTCAGACAAAATCAATTCACCACACACGGTTGTTGTTTTTGTTGTTGATTATTTTTCTGCCTTGGGCTCGCCTACTACCTGCTGCCTACCCCACACTAATCCGACCTTCAGCGCTTACTTAACCGCGCTGGCTGTGCTCCCCTATTTACAGCTGCTCTGTCACACATTGATTTACACTTTGAATTGACTTTCGTAATTATACCTCTTCCTTCAGCGGAATCGATTCCCCCCGGAATGATATCTGCACTAGTTTCACTCTTCACTTTACTATTTTATTTTCTTTATCTACTTCTTCGGCATCAAATTCTTTCTGGTGGATTTTCTCTTGTTATGCCTCGATTCGAATCAAAGCAATCGAATTTCCCTTCATTCACTGTACGCTCTCTTCATCGAAGGTTGCTTTGTCGATACACCGAATT